>NC_062965.1:23041785-23073854 GCF_023119035.1 Salvia hispanica
ATGATTCATTCCCAAATGTGGAAAGTTGATTAGACTGGGGTATTTCTCCCACAAGATTATTCATTGAAAGGTTTAACTTCGCAAGAAATGTCAGGTTTGACAATCCACTAGGAATTCCTCCATCCAGATTGTTTGAAGACAAGTCCAGCGACTCGAGCAAACTCATACCCGCAAGAGATAATGGTATATGCCCTCCGAGGGTATTGTGAGACAAATGCAAGAATCTAAGAGAGTTAAGATTCCCTAAAGAAGGTGGAATACTCCCAGAGAATCTGTTGGAGGATAAGTCGATAGTTGTTAAGGTATCCAACAACCACAATGATCCAATCCTTTCAATGTGAGCTTCAACCTTATAAATCTTAGAAACAAATTAGCATCATCAGTCTGGTTTTCCTTGGCATCTATCATACCTTGAAAAATCTTGAAATATCTATAGGTAGAAAGCCAACAAATTCATTATGTGATACATCCAATACCTGCAACTTTGGAAACGGTTGCTCGGTGTTTGAATCCACCAACATCGTACCATCGAACTTATTTGACCTCAAGATGAGGATACGAAGTTCAGGGTGTTTTCATCCAAAAGGGAAATGCGTCTCGTATTCTGATACGGATGTTGGTTGGTTGGAGGGGAGTAGTTGCCACAATAATAGGGAAGCAGTTAGTGGGGAAATCCCAAGATTATCTAGTTAGTTCAGATTTTATTGTTATTTGAATTATTGGATATTTATCTGGCTACCTATATAAGGTGGGTCAGTAGGAGTAGCTGACATCTTTTGGAGAGATCAGAATTAGGGACGGCAGTAGCCGTAGGCCTCTGCGGAGGATTATCGTGGCCTCCTACGTGAGGATTGTTCTTCTATTTTGCTTCTTTCTTTCGGTCCTTCTATCAATAAATTGAGTTCTTATTTCCTTAGTCATAGTGTTCTATTGGTTGAGTTGGAACCCGGCCTTTACTCCTATCAATTGGTGCGGTAAACGTGGAGAATCATGGTGAACACTCTCAACGGATTGGAGAAGGCTGTAGCAGTGATGACGTTGCAGTCCCAAAAGACGGCAGATCAACTCGGGGCATTGAGTACTAAGTTAGACGACTTCATATGGGAGTTTCGAGCTTCTCTTGCTTCACAACTGATGACCTTTCCACAGTTTGATGGATCTGAGGTTTTCGTGTGGCTCGCGCGAGCAAATCAATATTTCCTCCTCAACAAAACACCTTCTGATAGACGAGTCGACTTCGCCATGCCCGCCATAGACGGACCAGCCAAGCCTTGGAAGCAAGTGCTCGTTCATCGCTGCCCCTCTTTATCGTGGGACAGATTTGTTCAAGAGCTCTTGAATCGTTTTGGTGATACCATCCCATCAGAAAGCCGCGTCACCAGCAATTCATCCAAGTACAACAGTGACGATATTGTTACTGTCCATGTTGCCAAAAACCAGCCAAAAATTCCACCACATCCAACAATAGTACTGCAGCTATCCTACCCACCGTGACAGCACCATTTCTGCCCTCTAGTCTACCTACAACAGCCCGTCACGAGATAGCAGCTATTAAAACGTCTACAAACCCCCCCGATCTCGGCACCACTACACACAATAGCACGCCCCTGCCCCTTCCAGTACAACATGTCTTTCTACCACCTTCTACCACACTGCCTACACCAGCCATGATGACAGCACTGCTGCTGTCTGCCAGCCCCGATATTGTGCAGATTCCTGCAGATTCGGATTCCCTATTTTCATCAGCGGGCGCTCCATTTTCCTATCTGGTCATGCTGCGATTCCTACATATAGTTGGAAATCTTCTATGGTTCGATGCTCTGGCTACTACCCGAAAGCATGAGTTTGAACCTCCACCGAACAAAGTGATGTGTTTCAAATTTTAGCTGAGCCTTGAGGGCAAGGCTGTTTCGAGAGTGAGGCAGTTGATACGGATGTTGGTTGGTTGGAGGGGAGTAGTTGCCACAATAATAGGGAAGCAGTTAGTGGGGAAATCCCAAGATTATCTAGTTAGTTCAGATTTTATTGTTATTTGAATTATTGTAGATTTATCTGGCTACCTATATAAGGTGGGTCAGTAGGAGTAGCTGACATCTTTTGGAGAGATCAGAATTAGGGACGGCAGTAGCCGTAGGCCTCTGCGGAGGATTATCATGGCCTCCTACGTGAGGATTGTTCTTCTATTTTGCTTCTTTCTTTCGGTCCTTCTATCAATAAATTGAGTTCTTATTTCCTTAGTCATAGTGTTCTATTGGTTGAGTTGGAACCCGGCCTTTACTCCTATCATATTCCATTACCACCAATGTCGATACCCTGCAGACCTAGGCAGTTGAATAGGGTTCGGGGTAGTGTTCCTTCCAATTTGTTTCCGTTTAGATTGATTGACTCAAGACTGCAACCCTTTGGGAATGTTGAAGGGATGTGTCCAGTCAATTTGTTTCCACTCAAATTGAGGATAGATAGAGATGTACTCAAATTTCCTATACAATCTGGAATAGTTCCTTCCAAATTATTGTCTGATATATAGAGAATTTTGAGGGATCTCAAGTTGAAAATGGTTGGTGGAATCTCTCCATTAAAGTTGTTGGCATAGAGTCCTAAATTAAGTAGCCCTGATTGATTCACAATGGTGGATGGTATCGGACCTGAAAAGTAACCATTTTTTGCTTTAATAGTACACATTGTTTAGGCATTATGGAAGTGGAAAATTAGATAAAAAATCATACCGCTTAATTTGTTGTAGTGAAGCCACAGCTCTTGAATGTTAGGGTTAACAATTTCTCTTGGCAATGATCCATGAAGTTGGTTGCTTGCGATGTTCAATTGCAATAAATTGTTGAGAAGAAATATTTCTTTTGGAATAGTACCTTGAGATTATAAATCATTCCCACATAAATTAGTTATTTTTCAAGCATCTAGTAGTATGACATACTAACTCCGTCCCTCTGTAGTAGAGGCATTTCTATTTGGCAGGGAATTTAAGAAAAATTGTTTTAAATGAGTTAAGTAAAAGGAGAATAAAGTAGAAAGGAAAAAGGTAGAGAGATGAGGAGAGAATAAAGTACTTTTTGTCAAAAAAAGGAAATGACTCAGCTCTAGATGGACGGAGGGAGTACATGTTACACAATGAGTTAAGTAAAAGTAGAATAAAGTAGAAAGAAAAAAGGTAAAGGGATGAAGAGAGAATAAAGTATTTTTTGCCAAAAAAAGGAAATGACTCAGCTACAGAGGGACGGAGGGAGTACATGTTACACAATGCTACAATAGATGATAAAACAATATTATAAAAAAGGCAACACAAAGCAAAAGATCAAATTACTTGATTAATATAACTTTTTAACTAATGTAACATTGTAATTCAATAATATAGAAATCGTACCAGTAAAATTGTTGTTGTTCAGCCACAAGTAGCTAAGGAGTGTCATGTTTCCAATCTCTTTAGGCAATGATCCGTCGAAATGGTTTACTTCCAATTTCAACTCCTCCAAGTTGACAAGACGACCAATCTCTTTTGGAATATGATGTTGGATATTATTTATCATCATATACTCAAGAATATATAATTGAATATAAATAAAGAAAGATCTTCGAACATCATGTATTTCACGTAAAATCATAAACTTAATAGGATCGAAATATACCTTGGCTATCCATAGCGGAAGCGATTGGGGAAGACAGAGAGAATTCCTCGGACTTTCTTTGGCGTAGTAGCGCAGCTCCAACTCCAAGGATTTGTTTCTCGCTCTTTCCCTCGTTTATGTGTTCTCTATAATGTATGTTATTTGATGGGATCACCACAATTGTATTTATAGGCAGAGAGAGGACAAACCCTAATAATCAAACCCTAAAAGCCCTTTCCATCAAAGAGGCCCAAAATAATTAGTAAATACGTTTCTAATTGACCAAGAATATAATCTTCCGTCTATTAATAGTACTAATTGATCACAATCAATTCTAATCAATTCTTAATAATATATATGCACGGTTCATTTACTTGATGGGCAAGAGAATGAATATTCATTCTATAAAAAGATTATGTAATAAATCTTTTGCATTTATTGGCAATCAATCGGCACATATGAATATATATATATATAGGGTTTTCATCTACCAAAATAAGCCCTTAAGTATAGAAATACGGACTAAACATGGACAGTAAGATCTGGAGATGAACGGTCACGATCTGGCTTTTTCAACATTTTCTGTGGGTCATAATAAGAGTGATTTATGTCATGTAAGGGTAATTTAGGAATGGAATGTACAATGAACCGCCCTTTCCGTTTTTCAAGAGCGGATTAATTGGGATCATTAATCCACACGTTATTAAGTGGATTCTTTGGTTCCCGCGACATTCAATTCCTCTCTCTCACCCAAATACCACCACAAAATCTGCAAACCCTACAAACTTCACTAAAAATCACCCAAATCGTCTGGGCATCAGATTCGCCGAAACCCTAGAAAGCTCTAACAACTGATTCGGCGAAGAAGGGATCGTCTGGGCATCAAAATCGTCTTCAAGATCGTCTGGAGTGTATTTTTCAACCATGGTGGACACTAGATCTTCTGGAACCGGAACACATGACGGAAAAGGTTTGTATGTTTTGTTTATTTTTTAATTTCACCGAAACCAAACTCAAATCTGACCCAAATTTCAATTCCATTTGTTGGTTGTGACCTAGTCTATCAACGAACTAATGGGAAGAAGAAGGCACCGCCAAAACCTAGAGACCACAAAGGTATGTCGACTACATTGTCTGGGTTATTATTTGAAGTAATGAAGTTTTAATTCTTTTTCGGCACTCTGTTTTTTGTTCGCTGGTTTTTTCTTAATCTGCTATGTTACAAGTTCTATTGAAACACTTCTCGATTTGGTATCTTGGTTCAACATATACCTATTCTCATTTTGTACCTCTGTGTTCTGGAGAATGATTTAAGTGAGATGTGATATACTTTTTTAAAAGGACAAAGATGAGATATAATTGATGGAAAATAGGTCATACTATTATTCTTTGTTTGTGTAAATGTTAAACACTAAATTGTTGATGCTTCATATACAACACTACAAAAGAATATCTATGTAGACAGTGAAAAAGGGATAGGAAATGCAAAGGATTTAACGAATTCTGAAAAAGGTCAGTAAACATAAATCATAACCTGATATGCTTGTGATTGTATCTCAACTACACAATTGATGTTTATTGACGAGTACGCCGCAGTATTAACATTGTTTTTAAGCAGCGAGTTTGGAGGGGAATACGAAAGGGATAGATCCGGCAGCAAGTGCAAACAATGCGGAGAAAGGTTGTAAAATATGAATTTATTGGTTTGACACTTTGGAATATAATTGTTAGTACATAATTAAGTGGGAACATATCATAGTTTGTTGAGTCGGTGGTCATTTTAACAAGGTTAAAGTTATATCTATTTACCTTATGTAACTGTTCTTTTTGAGAAACTAAGTTGATGATCTCTCACATACAGTACCACCTCCAAATATGGTTGCTGAATGAGAAAAAGATAAAGAAATAGGTGAAGATATTTCCATTTCTGGAGAAGGTACTTACTTTTAACACAAATCATAACTTGCTGTGATTGATATGATATCTCTATTACACAATTGTTGTTTTATGACGTCACCTATTAATATTAACATTGTTTTATTGTACATATGCACTCATTGGGGGAAGTAGAAACCTCTGCCATTGGGAAGGAAGGGGCTGGACACTTAAAACATGGTGCAAAAGGTTAAACATTTACATTGGTTTGTTTGACTTGGTGGAATTTATTCTTATCTAAGTAAATTAGGTGGAATATGTCATAGATTGTCCACTAGGATGTCATGTTTAAACACAATGCACAACATTAGTGCTTTTGGGTCATAATAACCGGATACAGGAGTCATGCAAAAGTATGGGTAATCAGGGTTATAATAATTCATTATTTGAGTCATGACATAAACTACTGAGTACAACAATGTCTCATACAACCACTGTTAATGGTACTGATATTGCACCTCATAATAAAGTTGGAACATGTCATCAAATGTCCACTCTTATGTCATTCTTAACCACATTGAACATTATGTTGATATAGTTTGCACATCATACTAAGGGAGTGTGTAAATAATTCATCAACATGACCAACGACAAGGCTGAAATATAAAATATTCAGATGGAACATGTCACATATTCCTCCTTCTGCTGTGTATTCTCACTATTGAGTTGAGTTGTGTTTCTTTATTTTATTTTAATGACTTTGAATGTAATTAATTGTGTCTGTGATGTGGTAATATAAATGTCATGTTTGTGTAAGATATGTGTATATAACATTTGAATCATATAATATCTGTAAAATGTATTAGTTAGTTGCAAACTTGAAAAACTTTAATGCTTATTCCACTATAATTCAAGAAATTGATGCACTACAGTTTGTGTGCCATATAAAAATATTGTCATACTTGTGTAGGATTTGTGTCATTCACCTACGGTCGTGTCCCAGAGACATTGGTATGTGTGACACATTAGTCTTCACAAAACTACTTAAATGTTATTTATACTGACACAGTGCATGTCTTGCAGAGGACGTTCTTTTGTAATTATTTAACCATGATTGGTTGTCACAATCAATGCAAAACAGTGATCAACGTTCCTATTTAGAGGTTGAGGATGAGTTGGAGAACGACAGGTAATGGTGATGGCAGCGGTGTTTATTTGCTCTGACACCTTGAAGTATACATGGGTGAAAGAGAAGGTCCATGGAATTGTGGACTATCGACTAAAAACAAAGGTGTGCTTCAGTATCTAAGAGCAAAATACAATCGTGTGTTGATGCTGGCAAGAAATAATCATAGCGCATTACTGAATAAAGAGTCGGCGTCCAAGCATTATGCAAAGGAGAGCAAGAAAAAAAAGATCAACGTAGAAAGGATGATAGAAAACTACGTTTCTTAAACAATGGTTATGTCATACCTAAAGCTTCTGAAACTTTTCGTTCATTTCTTTATAGATTGCCACTATTTTATTGAATCGATGTTTAGAGCCTGCAATTCTATTTTTTTTAAAACATGTTTATCTGTCGGTTGGATGTCATTGTTAATATATGTTATTTCATCTTTAAGGTGAGAAACTTGAACAGTTTATGTGATGAGAATTACTCGATACATTGTGTCATAATAAATGAATAACTGTGTTATAGCATTGTTAGGTTCATTTGTGTCATAACATACCAACATTCGAGGCATGACATAAAACTACTGAGTACAAGAATGCCTCATAAAATTTGATTGAGTTGTTCGTTTCAAACAAACTTAATATAAGTACGACCGAAGAATATTTTCATGTGTTGAACATATTGTAAAAAACAAATACACTATTCTTCTCATGGTTATAACATAATAAAAAAAATGAAATATAAGCACGACCGAAGAATACACAAACAATAACACAATACAATTCAGCTTTTGGGTCATACTAAACGGATATTCGAGTCATGGAAATGTATGGGTAAACAGGGTCATAATAATGGAATATACGAGTCATGACATAAAACTACTAAATAAAAGATTACTTTATCGGTTGACCCAAAACATCACGTATTCTTCTGGGTCATACTAAACGGATATTCGAGTCATGGAAAAATATGTGTAAATTGAGTCATAATAATCCAATATCGAGTCATGACATTAAACTACAAATCTGCACACGAATATGAGTAATTTCAAACAACCTACTAGTGTAAATAAAATGGACTCAAAAAAAAAATTAAACTGAAGTCACTTCGAAATTGTGGAATGCAAACTCAAAGTCTGTGAAGAAAAAGAAGAAGAACAAACTGGAAACTAATTAGAATGGAAAATGAAATGAAGATCCTATGAATCTTCATGGAAGATATGAAGGAGAGAAATTAAGGATTGTTTACTTGAAAGTCACACTGACAATTAGTTAGTGAATAGAGGAAATAGCAATATCATAGGACTTACCATAACTAACGAAATGAGAGATTGACAAAATTGGCCTTTAATGATAATTAGTGATTAAATTAATAATATCTTCCAAATTAATCTAGCCATTAGATATTGATGAGATCGGCTAATCCAATGGAAAAAAAAACGGTCTCTATTTCTTGATTTAAGGCCATACTTGTTTTGATTAAAAACCTATATATATATATGTGAACATATATTCTCTTTGGAGAAATATAATATGATTATTTAATTAATTGATATGACAATAATTAATTGATAGTAAAATGTGTCTTATACCAAATATATGTATTATACTAAAATCCAATTCTATTTAAGATTCTATCACATGTCACATATGTGAGACATAAAACTTACATTCTCCCACTTGGCGAACATGTGGGACACAAAGCTTTCGATTCTCCCACTTGTCACACTTGACAGAGCCACAGTAAAATAGACATAATAAACATAAGGCGCGCATAATATTGGACTTTATAAATACTTTCATCATTGGTAAACATAAGTATTATATTAGAGAGACTACTAATGCGGGTCATGGCGGGCGTATATCATTCAATCGACATAGTTCCTTCCATGTACCACATCACCAATAACCCCATTAATATAATCTATAAGTGACACAATGTCCATAATTGTCTTATTTCAAGACTTCCTGCATTAATACTAAAACATATATATGCATAAAATAATAAGCTTAAGCAGGAAAAGTAGAAACAACATTTATTGAATTCAAAATATCCTTAACACAAGACCCATTCTGTTAACTTGGATACATAAAGATTAGACATTTCCATACCCAAGACCCATTCTGTTAACTTGTTCCATAAATGTCTTAGGCGGTAATGCCTTAGTCAATGGATCAGCAACCATAAGCTGTGTGCTTATATGTTCTATAGATATTCTTTGTTCCCGAACTTCATCTTTCACGACAAGAAACTTTGATTCCATGTGTTTAGCTCCTTGAATACTTGTCATACTTACATAAATATACGATTGCACTATTATCACAATATAATTTCAAAGACATGGATATTGAGGAGACAATACCAAGACTTGAAATAAAATTTTGCAATCATTTATGCTTCAAAGCAAGCCATAAATTCAGCTTTAATGGTAGATGTTGAATTAGAACTTTGCTTTACACTTTTCCATGATATGGCTTATCTAGCCATAAGAAAAATGTAACAACAACTTGATTTTCTAAATTTAACAAATCAAACATAATCTGAATCGGAATATCCAATCACTTCTAATTGATCAGATTTCCTAAATGTAAGCATATAATCTTTTGCCCCTTTAAGTATCTCATTATCATCTTTGCAGCTCTCCAATGTTCAATGTTAGGGTTACTTTGGTAACAATCTAGCATTTCGAGCGCAAAGCTAATATCTGGTAGTACAGACTTGAGCATACATCAAACTTCCCAAAATAGATGCATAAGGAATATTTTCCATCTCTTTAGGTTCTAATTCAGTTTTTTGGACATTGATTCAAACTGAATTTGTCACCTTTATGAATTGGAACAACACTTGGAGAACACACACTCATGCCATATCTCTCTAAAAGATTCGATTTATGTAGCTTTTATGAGACAATCCAAAAGTCCACGTGATTGATCACTATATCATATGACGTAGGATGTCTCACACATATCTTTTATGTTGGAATTTTTAGAGAGATAATTTTAGTGTCATGTAGTAATCCAATGTCACTACTAGCAAGCAATATATAATCAACATACATAACCAAAAATATGAACTTGTTCCCACTAACCTTGAGGTATATGCACCGATCATCGGTGTATTCTTTAAAACCAAAATCAGTAATAGTGTCATGGAATTTGAAATACTATTTTCGAGAAGCCTGTTTCAGTCCATAAATTGATGTCTTAAGTTTGTAGACTAAATTTTCGTTCCCTTTCTTAATGAAGTCTTCAAGTTGATTCATGTAGACTTCTTCTTCCAAATCATCATTTACAAAAGCAATTTTCACATCCATTTTATGTAGTTCCAAGTCAAAATGGGCTACAAGTGCCAAAATGATTCTAAGTGAGCCCTTCTTTGATACGTTAGAGAAAGTCTCTTTATAATCAATGTTATCTTTATGAGTATAACCTTTGGCAACAAGTCTGGCTTTAAATCATTTGACTAAACCATTTATGTCGAATTTGGTCTTGATGACCCATTTACACCCAATACACTTTTGTCTATCAAGTAATTCGACAAGGTCCCACACTTTATTATAATCCATAGATCTTAACTCTTCTATCATGATATCAATCCATTTATTAGAATTATTACGCTTAATGGCTAGTGAATATGAAACTGGACTGTTATGTGTCACTATGCCACATTCAGATTCTTAGAGATATACCATACAGTCATCAGAAATGGCCGGCCTTCGTTCTCGTTGAGAATGCCTTAATGGCACTTCTGTAGATGTTTTTTCCACACCTATGTCCAATGACTTCGGCATCATCATTAAGTGGTTGGTCATTCAAATGTTCAATATTGTTAGATTGTTCAACAATATTTAGCACACGTAACTCTTAAGGAAAAGAGAGAAGAGGGAAATCTACCCTTATCTCACTGATGACCGCATTATGAGTTTTAAAACTCCCACTGATCTCATTATTCTTAAAGAATCTTGCATTTCCAGTTTCAACAATTTTTATGCTATGATTAGGACGGTAAAAACTATACCCTTTGGACTTTACAGGTAAACCATAAAATAACCAATAATTGTCTAAAATCCATTTTTCTTTTCTTGCGAAGAGTATACTCTAGTTTCCGCTTAACAGCCCCAAACATGAAGGTGCTGCAACTGGGTTTTCTACCTGTCCAAAATTCATAAGGAGTCTTTGGAATAGCCTTAATAGAAACCCGTTTTAATACATAAATAGCCGTTCTAAGAGCATAAATTTACAACGTTATGGGTAAGGTAGAATTATCATACTTCTAACCATTTCCATGAGAGTTCGGTTTCGTCTCTCAGCAACATCATTCTGCTGAGGCATACTTGGCATAGTATATTAAGCATAAATGCCATGCTTTTCTAAATATTTGGCAAAAGGTTTATGTAATTGACTTATTTTAGTGGTACGAGCATAAAGTTCACCACCTCTATCAGATCGAAAAATTTTCACCTTTCTATTTAATTGCCTTTCAACCTCAGTCATAAAATGTTTAACTGTGCCTGAGATTTTTCTTGCAATAAATAAATCCATAATGCGAAAAAAAATTGTCAATAAAGGTGATAAAATATTTTTCTCCACCAAAAGTCGAGACATCAAAAGGTCCGTAAATATGTGTATGTATAATTTTAAGGAGCTCATTGCTTCTTGTGGCACTCTTAGTATTGTGTTTGGTTTGTTTACACTTAATACAATCCACACAAACGGTAATGCTTGTAAAGTCTAAATTCGAATGAATATTATCCTTTATAAGCCTCTTATTCTTTCACTAGAAATATGATCCAGTTCCTTTATACCATAAGAATGATAAATTCGAATGAATATTATCCTTTAGATGCTCCTTCGATTGCAATGTGAGCATGAAATGCACCCATTCCATACTTCTTCATCTTATGCTCCTCCTAGACCAATATGTTTCTCAATTATTTAAGAGTCCACTAATCTTTTATAGTGAATCAATTTGGAATGATCCATAATGAGGAGGTAAAGAAGTTAGGATGAATTGGACAAAGAAATCTTCATCCACCTATAATCCTAATTTCAGCTTAGAAGAGATGTTACTTATGTCCATCACATGCTCGTACATAGTCTGAGAACCATTATAATGCATGCTCATGAGATCCTTCATAAGTTTTCCTGCAATAGACTTATATGCAGTTGTGAAGCAATTCTCAACATTTTGCAAACATTCTTTTGCAATGTCAGTCGTTGAGAGACTTTATCTGCAACGAACATTCTAATGAACTGTAAACTTAGTCCTGTTAGATTTTTCCCAAGCATTATGGGCAATCAGTCAAACTACTTTGATCATAAGATCATTGACTTATCATTCAACAGTGTTAGGTCCAAGTCCATTACATCAAGAGTAAACTAAAGTTTCTCTTTCCATTCAGAGAAGTTAGTTCCATTAAGTGCGGGAAAATTTGAGATAAGCATACTAGTAGAAAAAAAAAGATGTTTTACATTATAGGAGCAATTAAGAGATGAATGCTCACATATAAAAGCTTTGAATAATAACACGAACATTAATTTAAAAATCCATATCACGAGGAAATTATGAAAACTCCTTTGGGTAGTCTTCATACAATAATAAAAATCATACTTTTAATATCCATATCTTAGTTCAATAATTGAGTAATAATAATTTTGGTGTTACCTTTGGGTAATCGACACCAATTTAAATTATTAATTCCATTTTTGTTCATTATGTCGCAAAGACTATTTCCTTTGGGAATCTAGACCTTTAATGACAAACAAACTATTTTAGATAATAAATAGCCACAACAAGCATGATGATTAATTGCATACATAGATTTTCATATTAACTTGATTATAAACTCTTCTTATTTTACCTCACTTTGGTGATTGCAAAATAAACATAATATAATCAAGAATGTATAGTGATTAATTGCTTAAACAGATTTACACTTAATTTGATTATAAACTCCTATTATTTTATCTCACTTTGGTGATTGCAAAATAAACATAATATAATCAAGAATGTATAATGATTAATTGTTTAAGCAAATTTTAATATGACTTCGATTATAGACTCTCCTTGTTTTACCTCACTTTGGTGATTGCAAAATAAACATAATATAATCAAAATTGTATACAATTAAACATAAATTGAATTATTTAATCATTTATTCCATTCTCGATAGATTCATAATCATGAAACATTTAATCGAAACCTCAATTAATTCACCAGTACAAATATACAAACTCAATTTACAAAGTTCATACACAATTAATATACCCAATTTAATTCCATATATATGAATAGAATCAATTGGGAAACAATATATTTCAAAGTATAATCATACAAAATAAACATTCTTTAATTGATACAGTAATTAACCAGTACAATTCACATAATACAAATTATGCGAACAAAATTAAATAACCTAAATTATCAATTCCATCCTACTGTCCCGATTCATGTGGAATTCATAAAGACAACCAATCAAAATATAGTTGTGCAATTAGTCATATGAATTCATTTACACCACAAATTTAGATACGTAATACATAAAATGAATCAAATATACTTAAACATGAATTTAATATGAATCAACTAAATTTGAGTTCACAATTCGTGAAATTTCAAAGGAACCGAGACCCAAATAAACACAAACGTGATTCACAATTCATCAATAATTTATCAAAAAAAAATTAAAAAATTATGGTTTTCCATAATACGAAAATACATGAGTTCTCATGCTCTGATACCACATGTTGGATATTATTTACCATCATATATTCAAGAATACATAATTGAATATAAATAAAGAAAGATCTTCGAACATCATGTATTTCACGTAAAACCATAAACTTAATAGGATCGAAATATACCTTGGCGATCCATAGCGGAAGCGATTGGGGAAGACAGAGAGAATTCCTCGGACTTTCTTTGGCGTGGTAGCGCAGCTCCAACTCCAAGGATTTGTTTCTCGCTCTTTCCCTCGTTTATGTGTTCTCTATAATGTATGTTATTTGATGGGATCACCACACTTGTATTTATAGGCAGAGAGAGGACAAACCCTAATAATCAAACCCTAAAAGCCCTTTCCATCAAAGAGGCCCAAAATAATTAGTAAATACATTTCTTATTGACCAAGAATATAATCTTCCGTCTATTAATATTACTAAATGATCACAATCAATTCTAATAAAATCTTAATAATATATATGCACGTTTCTTTTACTTGATGGCCAAGAGAATGAATATTCATTCCATAAAAAGATTATGTAATCAATCTTTTCCATTTATTGGCAATCAATCGGCACACACACACACACACACATATATATATATATTTATATATATATATGAACATATAATCTCTTTGGAGAAATATAATATGATTATTTAATTAATTGATGTGATAATATTTAATTGATAGTCAATTAATTAGGGTAAAATGTCTTATACCAAATATATGTATTATACTAAAATCCAATTCTATTTAAGATTCTATCATATGTAACATATGTGAGACATAAAACTTACATATGACCTGTACAAATATGAAATTTGAAAATCGAACTTGAATACCACATAACAACGCGACGACATTGTTGTATTATGAAATTAATAAAAAAAATGTTGATATGATCATAAAACACAAGAATTGTACGTGAAAGAGCAAGATCATACCACTTAACTCATTACTGTGAATGAACAATCCATACATAGTTGTCAAGTTCCCGATTTCTCTTGGCAACGATCCACTAAAGTCATTGCCAGACATGCTCAATCGCTCGAAATTAGGAAGACGACCAATCTCCTTTGGGATAGTACCTAAAATCACAACATAAGTTACTGAAAAGGACAAAGGTTAAAATTTTTTTGAGGGGCATGAAGAATGATACTCCCTACGTCCCATTAAATATGCAACATTTGGGATTTGACACAGGTTTTTATGTAGTGTTGTTTTGTGAGTTAATGAAGAGAGAGTAAAGTAAGAGAGATGAAAAAGTAGAGATAGAGATGTCTCTATTTTAAGAAATGTTTCATTTTTAATGGGACAGACTAAAAAGGAAAACTTTTCATTTCTTATGGGACAGCGGGAGTACATACCACTGAAATGGTTGAATTCAAGGCCTATTCTGAGAAGGGATGTCATGTTTCCAATTTGTGGTGATAATGATCCAATTAGTTCATTGGAGGCAAAGTCAGCATATTGCAAGGATGGCATGCCGAAAAGAGTTGCAGGCAATGAGCCTTTTAACTTGTTGGAACTCATGCCCAAACTTTTTAAATTTGTAAGATGACCAATCTTTTCTGGAATATCACCTGCATTAATCAAATCCAGCTGCATTTGCATATTACTCCCTCCGTCCAAAAAAATAGGGCAATTGCTGTATGGCACGAGTTTTAATGTAGAATTGGTAAAGTAAGAGAGAAGGGAAAAAGTAAGACAAAGGAGAAAAAGTAAGTGAGAAGTAGTGTTAGTTGAATGATGTGTAGGGTTATTATTTGTTGAAAACTTTCCATAAATGAATGTGATCTATTTTTTGTGGATGGCCAAAAATGGTAAACGTGCCCTATTTTTTGTGGACGAAGGGAGTATTTAGTATATATAGCAAAGGGGAGTGAGCAATTGCTAACGAATCCCTTAATTGATAACTTCAATTAATCTAAGACCATAGAACTTAGGAGATCTAATGGTCTATAAATTGCCATGTGTAATTTGTTTTTTAATTTTTTAATATTGAAAAGATAAGAATAACTACCAAATTTAGGGCTGAGAAACATTATATCAATATAGTTTATTAAATATGTCAACACGGATACATGAAAACATAAATACAGTTTCATATTGACATTATCCATGTATTATACTAACATATTTTGTAAGTTGTATTGATGTAATCTGTTGCACGACTTAAAAGAAAATTCACGAAAATTTTATCAAATTTTGACATCGAAACATATGCATGTAGGATATCGTTGGAATTCTTATAAAATTATCTTTAATTTGATATATGTTGTGTAAAAAAATAATTTAAATTGATATAGTTATATGCATTTAAAGTTTTGAGATATTTTTTGAAAGTTGGTTATAACTAATTTTTTGTTAATTGACATTAATATCCTTAATTGACATTATTGTGTATTGTATTGATATTCGTGGCTTAATGATCTTGTGCCTTGATTTAATGATCCAATGCATATCATTTAGTTGCAGTTAGCAATTTAAGGGTTAATTAGCAATATAACACACCCCATATAGCATAATAATAATTTAAATTTACCCCATATAGCATAGGGGAGTGTTATATTGCTAACTCAATACTTAATTGATAACTATAACTAAAGATAGCCATTAGATATTCAAATTAAGTGCCTAGATCATCAACCCCGAAATGTCAATACGATAAAAAAAAACGTCAATAAGGGTATTAAGGTCAATTTACAACAAATTAGTTGTAACTAACTTTTGAAATTATCCCATAACTTTAAAACGCATATAACTTTCTCAATTTAAATTATTTTTTTGCACAACATATATCAAATTAAAGATAATTCCATAAGGATCTAACGAGATCTTACTTACATATGTTCCGACGTCAAAATTTGAAAAAAAAATCAAAATTTTTTAACTTTTCGTACAACACAAATGTCAACATAGTATATAATATATGTCAATATAATACATGTAGAATGTCAATATAAGCAATGTGTTAACATTCTCAAAGCGTTGTGTTGACATTCTCAAAGTATTGTGTTGATATTTTCGAAACACTATATTGACATTTTCATCAAAAAACCTAATTTGGTAGTTTTTTTTATCTTTTTTTGATTTAATTAATGAAAACGAAAATTACGCGTGGCAAATTGTAGACCACTAGTTTTCTAAAATCTTATGGTATTAAATTAGTTATAGTTAGCAAATAAATGATGAGTTAGCAATTGATCATTCCCCATATAGCATAAAAATAATTTAAATTTACAGAAAGTTATGCCTATAGAGAATACAATTAGACTTATCTCTTTCGCCTATTTGTTTAGTAGGATTGCAACCTAAAAAAATAATACACCATTGACTCTTGACTTTGTTTGTTACTCGTGTTTGTTGGTTTTAAATCTTACAAGAAAAGTAATTAAAATTCCAAAATCGAGAAAAGTAGTTCAACTTTCAAGAATTTTTATTCCCTACCTTCTTATAAGTATTCTTATATAATCCTCTGTTCTATAGTAATAGAGACATTTAATTTTGTGCATTCGTTTTGAAAAAATAATTATAAATAGTAAAAGTGGAGAAAAATTAAATAAGAGAGAATATTGTAGATAAGACTATTCTCTACATTATTCTTTCTCTACTTTACTCTCTCTCCACTTTAACTATTTATTATCATTTTTTCAAAACAAGTGCAGAAAATGAAATGACTATAGTACTATAGAACGGAGGGAGTAATAATTAATACTCCGTATTATGTAAATTATTAAATTCACTCTCTATTATTTACAAATGATAACTTCAAAATATTCGAGCATAATTTTTAAAATATTGACAATACCTAATTATAATAATGATAACTATAGTCCATGGAGATAAGATCAAATTATTTTGACCCTATACGTATATGACTGTATAAAAATAATAGAAAATGACATTAAAAAGAATTATTTGAGTATAGTCCATGGAGATAAGGTCAAATTACCTGTCAACTTATTTGCACCAATGTTCAATGTTTGAAGCTTCGTCAAGTTCCCAAGTTCTCTTGGCACAAATCCATCAAATTTATTGTTGTACAAAGAAAGAAACTCGAGCTTCGAACACTGCTCCAAACTCGAAGGTATTTCCCCATACATCTCGTTGTAAGAAATATGAAGAATCTTGAGTCGAACAAGATTGTGTATGCACAGATCAAGAGGTAGAATACTAGACAAAGTATTATTCCTCAAACTCAAGACTTCTAAATTTGACATGTTAAAGATAGATGGTGGAAGAGGGCCGTGAAAAGAGTTGTCGTTCATGTCTAATAAAACGAGAGAAGAAAGATTTCCGATTTTTGGTGGGATGGTTCCAACAAGACCCATGTTCGATATGTTCAACTGAGTCACCCTATTAAGGAGAAAATCACAAGTAACTCCGATCCAATTGCAGACACGGGCTTCAGTGCTCCAATTTTTGGTCAATATAGTTTGTGGATCGGAAGTGATTTGAGATCTTAAGGCAAGAAGTGAAGAACGATCAGTGTTGATATCGGCGGATGAGCAATAATTCATCAAATAGTGAATTAATAAGAGTAGAATAAAGAGGAGAAAATGAGAAGGTTTTTCCATTTTGGACTTTATTTTTTGTGATTGAGCTTTGATGCATATACATGTATCTGTGTAGGATATTTATTATAAGGAGATTGTAACAAATATGAAAGCATTAGATAAAGTAAAAGCCATGAATTAACGTTGTATCTATCTGGCTATTGATGATGCCGCGGCGGCTTCATAATTAATTACTCTTCAAGAATTATTTACTCAGTCAATGAAAGTGATCTCAATTTTTAAAGTATTTATCCACCAATTATTATGTTTTTGACTTTGTCATTGTTAACTTATCATATCTAAATGAAGCTGCAATTATTCAATAATCTCATCTACATGAAAATAAGAAAAAGAATAGCAAGAAGATACAAATAAATGGCATGTCATCGGATGAAATTCCTTCACTCCAGTTGAAGCAACACATTGATGAAGACCTTTAGGATTCGATGAGCTATGAAGATTTTTCAGTTACAAACAACTCATCATCTTCCTATTATTTATTGCACTCTTTGCTAGGATTATAGCATGCATTCTAGACTCTTCCTTTGCACCTATATAATGGTCTTACTTGCTTATGTCAAGATGTGAAATACAACGTATACTTTTGGAAAGCTTTTCTTCTTCTTCTTTTTTATCATGGCTTTTCTATAATTTCTTATATGGTATCTAGAGCCTAAAGTAGTCTTGCCTTTTGTCATCTTCCCCTTTTTTTTGTTTTCATCTGCTTCATACATGGAGTCTTCAAATCCTACTTCCCTCATCCTCCTCAATAATAACTCTGTCTCTAACAAACTCAATGAAAATAATCATCTCTTTTGGAAACAACAAATTTTGGCAACCGTCACTGGCTACGGTTTGGAGTCTTTTCTTGATGGGAGCATCTCTATCCCTCCCTCAACAATTACCTCAAAAGAATCGTCCAAGATGGTGCCGAATCCGGAATATCTGGCCTGGCACCAGCAGGATCAGCTTCTTGCCTCCTGGATCCAATCCTCACTTTCTGAGAGCTCCATGGTTACTGTCGTTGGCCTGAGCACGAGTGCTGAGATATGGAAGGCTCTGGAGACAAATTTTGCTAGCCAATCTAAGGCTAAGGTCATGCAATACAAACTTCTTTTGCAGACCGTCAAGAAGGAGACTCTTTCTATGAGGGAGTATTTGAACAAGGTGAAATCCTATTGTGATCTCCTTGGTGCTGCTGGTTGTAGGATCCTTGATGAGGATCAAATCCTTTATATTCTTGGTGGCCTCGGGGATGAGTATAATCCTGTAATGGTAACTATAACTTCAAAATCAGATGGCTGGACTGTCCAAGATGTTGGAGCTCTTCTTTTGAGCTTGGAGTCCAGATTGGAAGCTCATAAAAGTCCTCTCATTAATTCTGATGGCTCTCAGCCTTCGCTGAATCTTGCCCAACCATCATCAGGAAGCAGATTCGATTATTCTTCCAACTCCGGTCGAGGGGGTTGTGGTGGTCGTGGCTCTGGTTTTCGTGGTGGTCGCGGGGGTTACAAAGGCAAGTCTTCTGGTAATCGTCCTGTTTGTCAACTTTGTCAAAAGCCCGGTCACATGGCTGACCGATGTTGGCATCGTTTCGAGCAAAATTTCATGCCCCGACCATCCATTCAACGAAATCCTCAGCAACAGCCTCTGTCTCACTATGGTCTTTTGCCGACTCCTTCCAAGCATGCTCCTACTTCTAATGTTGCTCAAGCTAGGGGTCCTCCGGGATTTCATGCTCCTTCGGAGTACAACATGGATGCATCGTCGGTAGCCTCGTGGTACCCAGATTCCGGTGCTTCTAATCATGTCACTAAAGATCTCTCTAATCTCAACTCCTCTACGGAATATAATGGAGGTAATCTTTTACATCTTGGTGATGGCAGAGGTGTAAGGATCTCACATGTTGGTAATTCTTGCTTCACTTCTTCACGTTCCTATAGTTTCTAAGAATCCCCTTAGCGTCTCTCACTTTGCTAGGGACAATAACGTGTTCTTTGAGTTTCATTCTTCTCATTGTCTTGTACGAGATCAGGTAACCAAGGAAATCTTGCTTCGGGGCATCCTTGACAATGGTCTCTACAGATTTGACCTCCATCATCCTCCGCCTGCCTCCACCCTCCAAGTCAATAAGAGCAGCATTTGCTCCCCCACTTCAAGTCGTCACTCTTTATATTCTGTTTCTAGCTCTATTTCTAGTCTTGATATTTGGCACTAAAGACTTGGCCATTGTGCTTTTCCTGTAGTTCAAAAGGCTTTGCAACATTGTAATATTCCCTTTAATGCAATAAAGTCTACTGATTTGTGTCACTCATGTTGTGCTGCTAAAAGCCACAAACTCCCCTACTTCCCTTCTTCTTCTAACTCAACACATCCACTTCAACTAATCCACAGCGACTTGTGGGTCCTGCACCTGTCCCATCTCGCAATGGTTTCCATTATTATGTTGTCTTTATTGATGATTACAGCAGATATACTTGGCTATATTTTCTGAAAGCCAAGAGTGAAGTCCATGATGTTTTTATCAAGTTCAAAAGCCTTGTTGAGAATCAATTTGACTGTCACATTAAAGCTTTTCAATCTGATTGGGGTGGAGAGTTGAGTTCAAATCTTTAACTTCTTTCCTTCATGATTCTGGTATTTCTCACCGGGTTTCATGTCCTTACACTCCCAGCAAAATGGCTTGGCGGAGAGAAAACATCGACATGTAATTGAGATGGGTTTGGCTCTTCTTCATCAGTCAGGTTTGCCTATGTGCTTTTGGGATGATGCATTCGCTACTGCCACCTACACCATTAACAGAATTCCTTCAGTTGTGTTAAAGTTCATTTCCCCTTATGAAAAGCTCTTGAGTTCCAAGCCAAACTATCTTGAAATGAAAGCTTTTGGCTGCCTTTGTTATCCTCATCTTCGGCCTTACAACAGTAACAAGTTGGAATTTAGATCTGTTGCTGCTACATTTCTAGGTTACAGTGGCTCTCACAAAGGATATAAAGCCCTTCTACCATCTGGAAAAGTGGTCATTACTAGGGATATTTTTTTTGATGAGCTAGCATTTCCTCACCACAATACTCCAGTTAAATCCCATGTCTCCTGCCCTACTCAACATTCTGCTATTCCTGTGAGTCCAACACACTTTCTTCCTGTCACACCAGCACACACTCGCCTGCATCACTCTCCTGCACCTCCTACAGTTCCTACAACACCTAACTGTCAATCCTCTGCAGATTCTACAAATTCCATTTCTCCTACTAATATTTCAGACACTCTACTACATCCAGCCACTCCTATTTCCTCTGCATCAGATTCTTCCTCCAATTCATCTTCTAATTTTTCCCCTTCTCAATCATCTGATATTGCTCCCTCCCCCACTCCTGCTGATGCTGCTCATATTCCTTCTCGCCATCACATGATAACTCGATCCAAAAATGGGATTTTCAAACCCAAAGCATATGTATCCATTTCATATTCCCCTGATGCCTCTTGCTTTCAGCTTCCAAAATCCATTGCCATTGCATTAACCATGCTAGTATGGAAGCGGGCAATGACCGAAGAGTTCCTTGCTCTCCTCAGAAACAATACCTGGACCCTCGCTTTTCTCCCTCCGGGTAAAAATTTAATTGGTTGTACTTGGATTTCAGAATAAAAAAGCAAGCAGATGGTTCCATTGCTCGGCATAAGGCTTGTCTAGTTGCTCAGGGCTTCTCTCAAGAGCCAGGCTTTGACTTCCATGAGACGTTCAGTCCAGTTGTAAAGCCTACAACTATTCGAGTTATACTCAGCATTGCTGTGACTATGGGCGGGAAGATCACCCATTTGGATGTGAATAATGCTTTCTTAAATGGTGATCTCCAAGAGGAAATTTACATGAAGCAGCCCCAAGGTTTTGAACAAGGTTCTCCTATGATGGTTTGTAAGTTGAATAAAGCAATAAATGGTTTAAAGCAAGCCTCCCGTTCCTGGTTTCTTGCCATAAGATCAGTGTTGTTGTCTCTTGGGTTTTCTCAATCAAAAGCTGATACATCTCTATTTTTCCGCACAAGGAAATCTCAGGTAATCTATCTTTTATTGTATGTTGACGACATGCTCATTACAGGTTCCTCTCCTTCTGCCACCAAGCTTGTTATTCAGCAGTTAAATAGTCATTTCTCTCTCAAAGATCTTGGTGAAGTCACACATTTTTTGGGTGTTGAAGTAACTAAAACTACTCAAGGACTTCATCTCAGTCAAGCTTCCTACTTGCTTGAGCTGCTGAATAAGGTGCAAATGCGAGATGCCAAATCATATCCAACACCCATGCTCTCCAACTCCAAACTCAGCAAGTATGAAGGGGATCCCATAGTTGATGGCAGGCTCTACAGAAGTGTAATCGGAGCTTTACAATATGCCACCATAACTCGGCCAGAGATTTGTTTTAGTGTTAACAAAGTTAGCCAATTTATGCCATGTCCTTTGGATAGTCATTGGAAAACTGTGAAGAGGATTTTGAGATATTTGGCTGGTACTCTTGACTATGGTTTACATATTCGTCCTTCAAAGTCAATAATAACTGGCTTCTCTGACTCCGATTGGGCTTCGGACCCTGACGATCGCCGACCAGTATCTGGATATTGTGTCTATTTTGGTGATAATCTAATCTCATGGTCTTCCAAGAAACAAAAGGTTGTTTCTCGCTCGAGCACCGAGGCTGAGTATCGGAGTCTTACTCAGGTTGTTTCGGAAGTTTCATGGCTCAGCTCCCTTATATCAGAACTTGGCATTAAAGCTCAGACCACTCCTGTCATTTGGGTTGATAATCTGAGCACTATTGCTCTTGCTTCCAACCCCGTCTTACATGCCAGAGCCAAACATATTGAACTTGACATGCATTTTGTCCGTGACTTGGTTGCGAATCATGTTGTTGATCTTCGCCATGTTCCCTCATGAACGATGTTATCAGATTTTATCAAAGATTGTAATGTAAGAGATTGAATTAGATAGATACCACTAGTCTTGATTATCACCTTCTCTAAATATGACGATTCCTAGTATTTAAGTCAAACAATATCAATGTTGACATCTTTAATATTTTATATTTATACGATAACTGTTCGACAAAGAAAACCACGCATATGCTACTTCTGTTCGACAAAGTGTCGAACACTCTGCATGTGCGCCCGTTGTTAACAGAACCATCGAATTCACTGAAGCAATAGATCGAACAGCTTGCAGTCATTCCTTTAGTTTTTTTTTTAAATACACACGTACGTTTTTTGTCATGGCATCTCAATAACATTATAGATTTGATAACAACCGACAATATTTACCTACAGCCCCTAATCTCCAACCCTATGGCCATCGGAATTCCATATATCCGGCGCCTAATTCAGCTTTCCTCGCCGGTGTTTTCACCCTTTCACCGCCGCATATCCAATTTCACGCCTCATCTGTGGGAGCTCCGTTCAGTTTCCAGAATCCGCGAATATAATAGTAATCGAATGGATCGTGCAACGCACGGGTGTGGGTGTGATACTAGTAATCCTTACCAGAGGCCCAATATTAAAACCCCAACATGGGCTTTACCATTGTAATTTTCGGCCCATTTTCACAAATATATAATGCTTCTTTCTTTCTCTTTTCTTCAAAATAATTGATTTTTGAATAAAAAAAATATTACACGCATTATCTTCTTCCTTTTGCTTCATCTTATCTCTTTTGTTTTCTTCCTTTCTCTTTTCTATCCATTTTGATATGGCTGGCTTAATGGTGAGCTTACATTTTCCCTTTACTCATTTTCCTTTATTTTTCCACCTTTAGCTTTTTATTTTTTTTCCACTTTGATATGACTAGATAATGGTGTAGACACATTTCCCATAACTTTTTATATCCTCTTTAACAATTTGATTTGCTGGATAATTATCTGCTTTCACACTATGTAGTTGACTTGACTTGGAAAAGATTTTTTTAGCTTTGAATAAAAAGAGTTTTCTTCTTAGCACATAATTGCAATTAGCACACTGCATTGACAACATGGAGAGAGTTTTCCCATTTTTCCTTCTTTCCATACTCATATTGTTTCCTTGTCATAGCCATGCTACTTCTCATCAAATCAATACTAATGAGTCTGCACTTCTTGCATTCAAACCCCCTCATGCCTTCAGATCCTGACTATATTTGAAAAAAGAATTGGACCGCGGGGACCTCTGTGTGTACATGGTTAGAAGTTACTTGTGATTCGCGTTATAATAGGGTGACTTATTTAGATCTCTCGTGGATGGGACTCAATGGGAGCATTCCACCAGAAATCGCAAATCTTTCTTTTCTTGTTTCTCTGGATTTGATTTGGAACCATCTTCATGGTGGCCTACCAAAGGACATTTGCAGCCACAACAAACTTTCAAGACTCGAAGAACTTCAGCTATCCTTCAACCATTTGAAAGGAGAGATACCACTGAGCTTGGGTGTATGTCAACAACTCGAGATTCTTGACTTTTCATACAACAACTTTGGCGGACATGTGCCTCGAGAAATTGGGAACATCACACGCCTTACGAAATTAGACCTTCACTGGAACAATTTATCAGGTTGGAAACAAAGATTACCCTATACTATTTTTATTATCATCAAATGTAAATGTCTCATGACTTCTTTATAATTATTGTCCAGGTATTATTCCGAAAGAGATTGGCCATCTTAATAATTTAGAGTTCATGGGTTTAGGTTCCAACAAACTTAGTGGATCAATCCCAAAAGAAGTGGGGAACATGACGGCTCTTATCCGCTTATGGCTTGACAGTAATAGTTTAAGTGGTTTGAAACTTGACAGTTTAACTTTGTTATCAGTCAAGTTTTATTGAAAAACTTATCCGTTTTGCTCATGATTTCATTATTCTTCAGGTACTATTCCTAGAGAGATTGGTGGTCTTAATAAATTGGAGATGATGTGGTCGGATGATAACAAAGTTAGCGGATCAATCCCAAGAGAAGTGTGGAACGTGGCAACTCTGCTCCAGTTACGGCTCAAGAAGTGTGGAAGGTGAATTTGCAATACTTTTCTATCTTAGAACCATACTAACTTTTCGTAATCATTTTGATTTATAGGAGTTATTCCACGAGAGATTGGTCGTCTTGATCATTTAAATGGTTAGACGTGGGTTTTAACATGTTATCCGGACCATTGCCTCCAACCATTTTCAATTTGTCTACTTTGGGAGGGATTCAGCTATCAAGGAACAGACTTAGCGGGTCATTGCCCTCGGAAATTGGGAATATGAAAGAACTGCTAGCCTTATACCTTGACAATAATGTTTTAAGCGGTAAGATTTCTAACTTTTTCGTAAATGACTAATTACAAACATGATAAGTAAAATAGAGGATATGTTAAAATCTTAGTATTATGAATATATACCAATGTCAATGCAAATATCTAATGCAACAACAAACATGTGCTTATAGTCAGTAAATTATTCCATGATGCTAATATGTTATGCATGTGCATTTTTACATGGATGAAATTTGAATTATATCCATGTTTATAATTCGAATAAATTGTTTGAAGGTCCAATACCATCTACCATTGGAAATCAATCAAGTTTAGTGGAATTATTGCTCTCTTCCAACAAATTTGAGGGTGAGCTCACATCCTCCATCTGCAACTTGACTTCATGGTTTGAGATACTTATTGTCTCAAACAATACTTTAGAAGGAACAATTCCTCAATGCTTTGGAAACTTTAGCCAGTATATGAAGATCTTTCATTTAAACACGAATAAGTTTAGCGGTCTACTTCCATCAACATTTAGCAATGATTGTCGGCTTGTGTCCATCAATTTGGGAACCGACAAATTGGAAGGACGATTACCTAGATCCTTAAACAACTGCCAATATCTAAAGGGGCTTGACATTGGAAATAATAGAATACAAGATGAATTTCCATTTTAGATGGAAGGTCTTCCCGAGCTTCGAGTTCTAGTGTTGAGGTCTAACAAGTTTGGTGGTAACATGTCACGTCCTTCATCAACCAAGATTTCATTTCCTAAGTTGCAAGTTTTAGATGTATCCTATAATGAATTTGTGGGCTCTCTACCTCAAACATATTTCAAGAATTTCAAAGCAATGGCAGAGGCCATAGGATTATATTATGACAGCTTTCTATCAAATCTGGAGATGAGGCGGTCAGGATCAGTTATTGAGTAGACTATTCGACACCTTTACGACAATAGATTTGTCATCCAATAGATTCTCTGGAATTATTTCTCAAATACTTGAACTTGTCCCACAATAGCCTAGCCTCACAGGACATATACCTTCATCTATTGGAAACATGGGAGAACTCGAATCATTGGACTTGTCAATGAACAAATTGGATAGAGAAATTCCAAGTTAATTGACATGGTTGACATTTGTTTCGAAATTAAACCTTCCAGTGAACAATTTTGTTGGGCAAAAACCGCGATCCAATCAGTGCTCCACATTTGAGAATAATTCATATATGCGAAACTTGGGATTGTGTGGACTTCCGTTGACAAGAAAATGCAAAGATGATGATGGGCAATTGATGCAGTCTGCAGAAGAAGAGGGTGATGATGAATATGAATTCATAGATGGATATGGTTGGCGAAGTGTGGTGATGGGATATGGAAGTGGATTCGTAGTTGGGATTGGAATTGGATACATGATTATAAGGAGTGGAAGGCCATCATGGTTAGTGGAATTCTTTTTCGGAGTTGGTTATAAATATAAGACAAAGAAGAGACGCAATAAAGCTTCACCTGCACCATCACGCAGCGGAACTTGATACTAAGCCAAAAAGAGAACTTGATAACTAAGCCAAAAAAGAGAACACTGTGTTTTATATGGAATTCTTGGTTGTGTTCAAAAGAACTTTTGTTTGAGTTGTGTTTTCTATTCCTATGTGAACTTTTAACAGCCAAAACTTTTAAAGAATCAATCCTATTTTATTTTCTCTTCGTTTAGTTTATTACTAATTATTAAGTATTTTCTTGAATCTCTCTTTCAAAAGATTGTCTCTCTACTTCGGTATTTCTTCTACCTAATATTTTCTCAAGGTCATATAATTAAAGTACAAATTGGGCTCGTTTATATTTTTTATTTTTCCAATTTCGTGAAAGCCCATAAAGAATTCGGCCCAAATTAAATTCCAATTTCTTAACCATATATTTCTAAGCCCAGAAGGATTTTTTTATTAAATGCAGGGCCAAATTTTCGCAGAAATCCTCCATATCAATATTCCTCTGTTTTTATGATGTCCTTAGCAATTAGCATGCTGTTAATATGAAGATTGAAATGATTCTGTTCTGCATTTTATAACTGCTCTATGAGTTTCTTCACGGTGGCTGTTTGTGTTTGCTGATTCTCCCAATGACTTTTCTTTCTTGGTTTGAAATAGTTGAGTAGTACTTACTCCCTCTGCCCATAACGTACGGAAGCCCAAAAGATTAGCATATAATTTGACCCAAAATAAAATTTTATTTTCTTTACCAAATAATTTCTCAAGGCCTTATGATTTGAATACCAACTTGGGGTCATTATCTTTTCCATGATCTATATTTTACAATAGCCCAAAGATTATTAGTTAATTTGGCCCAAAACAAAATTCTACTTTCAAGGTCCAAAAGAATTGCATCGTCAAGTCAAAAAGAGTTTGGTTTGAATTGAATAAAGAAGCTTCCCTAATTTCAAATAAAGAGACACCAAATGCGACTTTATACTTTAAATGGGACTTGATTACATGAGCTTCACTCGTTTTTCAGTTAGACAAAGTTTTCGTTTTTAGTTAACTTGACATGGAAAAGTAGCCAATGTTTTTTCAAATGCAACAACTATTTTATCATTATACTTCAAATGTTACAACTATTTATCTTTGAATGTATTTAAAGTAGCCAATTTTTCTTCTTAGCCCCAATCACAGTCCAAGTTAGTGGATCTCTTATTCTGCTACTTCATTCTACTCACAATTATTATAAAACAAATATATAAAAATAGGGTCATATTCCATTAACTTTGGGGACATCTATTGGGGGCTGAAGGAAGTATATATATTAGTTTTATGATAAAATTCGAGTAAAATGAATTAATGAAATGTAAGATCTGATAACCAAAATTAGTAAAAGTGAAATGAGACATTTAATTATAGATATCTGAAAATGTTAATATGAGATATTAACGGAGACCGAAGAGAGTAAATTGATCGGAAAAGCTTGACTCATTTTTTAGTGGGACTTGACTTTTGAATATATTATTTTAGTTTTAAATAAAAGGGCATCTCCTAGGCTTCTTGTTTCCAAACATCACTACAATTAGCTCTCTTGCATCTACAATATGGAGTGAGTTTCCCCACTTTTCCTACTTTCTCTTCTTGTATTGTTTTCTTGTCTTAGCCTTGCTGCTACTCATCAAATCAATAGTGATGAGTTTGCACTTCTTGCTTTTAAATCCCTCATCACTTCAGATCCTTCCAATATTTTGAAAAACAATTGGACCGCCGGAACCTCTGTTTGTACATGGTTCGGAGTTACTTGTGATTCACCTCATAATAGGGTGACTCATTTGTATCTCTCGGATATGGGACTCGGAGGTAGCATTCCACCAGAAATTGGAAATCTTTCTTTTCTTGTTTCTCTCAATTTAAAGTGGAAACTCTCTTCATGGTTACCTGCCAAAGGAGGTTTGCAGCTACAACAACCTTCCAAGACTCAAAGAACTTCAGCTATCCAATAATACTTTGGAGGGAGAGATACCACTGAGTTTGGGTGAATGTCCTCAACTTGAGATTCTTGCCTTGTCATACAACAACTTTGTGGGACATGTGCCTACACAAATTGGGAACATCACAAGCCTTAAGAGATTACGCATTTATGACAACAATCTAACAGGTGTGATCTTATATTTATAGTAAGGATTTAATTAAGTTTCTTCACTATTTTAGTCTATATAATGATGTTGTTTACTTAATAATAAGGTTATGATCATTACACTTATCAATTACTCCCTCCGTCCATGAAAATTTGTTCCATTTTTCCATTTCCGTCCGTCCCCTAAAATTTGTCCCATTTCAATTTTACCATTTTTGGTAGTGGACTCCATATTCCACTAACTCATTCCTACTCACATTTTATTATAAAACTAATATATAAAAGTAGGACCCACAATCCACTAACTTTTTCAACTCACTTTCCATTACATTTCTTAAAACTCGTGCCCGGTCAAACCGGGACGAATTTTTGTGGACGGAGGGAGTATATTAAAATTAATTGTATAGGTACTATTCCGAAAGAGATTGGTCGTTTGAATAAATTGGAGTTGAAGCGTTTGGGCTTTAACGAACTCAGCGGAGTAATCCCAAAAGAAGTTGGGAACATGACAAGGCTTACTGACTTATCGCTATCGAATAATTCTTTAAGTGGTATATTTTCTTTTACATCATGATATGCATGCATGATATGGTTATGTCCCAACAAATTAAAGTTGCTTTTATCAACAATATATTACGAGTTCACAAGATAATATGCATGTGCTACAATTTTGGATGTAAAGAAATTTGATTTATATCCTTCTGATGTTTCAAATAAATAGTTTGAAGGTCAAATACCTTCCATCATTGGAAATCTATCAAATCTGAAGCACTTGGTTCTTCGTTTCAACAAATTAAATGGTGAGCTCTCATCCTTCATCTGGAACTTGACATAATAGTATTATGTAATGACAATAAATAAATCTTAAAATACCTAAAATATTAGTATGTCATTTTGCTATAGTGGTTCCCAACATGCCAGCTAGAACATGAATTTCGTTCCTCCGGATTCTAGCATAAATACTATGGATACAATGGATACAATAGGACATGAATGAGTCGGAAAATGGTAAAATCTAATGCAGACAAGACAAGATAACATACATATGCTTGCAATGAGTAAAATGTCATCCATGTAACCATGTTCATTTTCGATACAAAGAAATTTTGTTTATACCCTTGTTTAATTTTTCAAAAATTGTTTGAAGGTCCAATTCCATCTGCAATCGGAAATCTTCTAAATTTGGAGTCCTTATATCTCTCTTCCAACAAATTAAGTGGCGAGCTCCCATCCTCCATTTGCAAGTTGTCACACCTTTCTTATCTTCTTCTCTCAAATAATACTTTGGAAGGAAGACTGCCACAGTGCTTTGGAAACTTCAGTGGAGCTTTGACCATCTTTCATCTAAACGAAAATCAATTTAGTGGCATCATTCCATCAACCTTTTCTAAGAATTGTAGTCTTTTGTCCGTCAATTTGGGTAGTAACAAATTCCATGGACAATAATAATATAAAGACAAATTTCCTTTTTGGACGGAAGGTCTACCTAAGCTTCGAGTGCTAGTGTTGAGGTCTAACAAGTTTGGTGGTAACATGTCGCTTCCTTCACAAACCAAGTTTCCATTTCCAAGGTTGCAAGTTTTTGATGTATCTCATAATGAATTTCTAGGCTCTCTACCTCAAAGATATTTCAACAATTTCATAGCAATGATTCAGCCAGTAGAAATTGAATATGATTACTTTCTAGATGACTTGGAGATAAGGCTCATCTTGAAAGGTCAGGATCAGTTAATTAAGAGACTTTTGGAAACATTCACAATAATTGACTTATCCTCCAATAGATTTACTGGACCTATTCCACCTTCCATAGGAAATCTCAAGATTCTCAAATACTTGAACTTGTCCCACAATACCCTCATGGGACGTATACCATCATCTCTTGGTAACTTAAGTGAAATCGAATCGTTGGACTTGTCAACAAACAAATTGGATGGTGAAATTCCAAGTGAACTGACAATGTTAACATTTCTTGCAAAAGTAAACCTTTCAACGAACAATCTTGTCGGACAAATACCACAATCAAATCAATTCTCCACATTTGAGAATGATTCATACATGGGAAACTTGGGGTTGTGTGGACTTCCATTGACGAGAAAATGCAAAGATGATGATGATGGGCAATTAATGCAGTTTGCAGAAGAAGAGGGAGATGATGAATATGAATTCATAGATGGATTTGGTTGGCGACGTGTTGTGATGGGATATGGAAGTGGAGTCATAGTTGGCATATGGAAGGCCAACATGGTTTGTGGAATTCTTTTTGGGGTTGGTTATAAATATAAGTCGAAGAAGAGACGCAACAAAGCTGCACCAATATGTAGGGGGTACTTGATTCAAAGCCATAAGAGAATTGTGTGATTTTCTAGTTTTTTATTTTTAAACTATTGCTTTTGATAGAGTTGTGTTTCCTATTTCTTTTTACCTTTTCAAATTCTAGTGTTGTTGTTTTGCTTTTGTTTATTTTACCTTTCTCAATCGCTACTTCTGTGGCTGTGTGCTTGTGTTTGATATCTTTAATAATTTCCGTGCAAGGAATATTGATGAGTATAATTGGGAAAATTTAAATTAAATATGCATTCTAATCCACTGTCAATTTTTTAAAAATCAAACTATAAACTAGTTTTTACATCATAAATTCTTCTATAAAATAATGTTATTGATCAAATTCCTTAATTATCGTCGACATGATTTACTTAAAAAAATCAAGCAAATCAAACTTCAATTTGTAAGTAAATAACGCCGACTTGATTTACTTAAAACACAGCTAAATATGTAGACTATATTAATTTCCATTAATTGCAAAACACCATTTACGTATAACCCAATGGAACAGTTCGCTCCACAGGTATTCGGTGAAACTCTTAACAGAACACTGTAACTGAAGAAACATAGCAAGAAAGAGCAAACAAAAGAACGATCCACATGAAGGCCCATTAAAGTGCAAGATAATTGGCCCAAAAATAAAATTCTACTCTTTTCACCAAATAATTTCTCCAGGCCCAAAATAAATACTAATTCCAAGGTCGATTCATGAGATTACTCAATGTTTATTACTTATGTTTGTTCATGAGACTAATGACTGTTTGTTTATCTTAGACTAAATTCAAGCAAATTTCGTATAATAAGATAGTAACCAAGACTTAGAGCATCCCCATCCGCGCTCTTAGCTAAGAGCACGGAGGTGGGCCCGGACCCACTTTTACTCCTTGTCCTTAGCTAAGAGCACAACACCCACATCCGTGCTCTTAGCTAAGGACAAGCTCA
>NC_062965.1:23073954-23091954 GCF_023119035.1 Salvia hispanica
TTATCTCTTGCGGGTATGAGTTTGCTCGAGTCGCTGGACTTGTCTTCAAACAATCTGGATGGAGGAATTCCTAGTGGATTGTCAAACCTGACATTTCTTGCGAAGTTAAACCTTTCAATGAATAATCTTGTGGGAGAAATACCCCAGTCTAATCAACTTTCCACATTTGGGAATGAATCATACGTTGGAAACGCAGGATTGTGTGGATTTCCATTGACGAAACAGTGTGAAAGAATTGATGCAAAACCAATACTTCCTCATGAAGATGATGGAGATGATAATGATGAGTCTGGATTTATAGATGGATTTGGTTGGCGAAGAGTGGTGACGGGATATGGATGTGGATTTTTAGTTGGGATCGGAATTGGTTACATTATTATCAGAAGTGGAAGGCCAAAGTGGTTGGTGGAATTCTTTTTTGGCGTTGGATATAATAGTAATAAGAAGAAGAGAAGAAAAGGAGAAACAACACCATCACCAAGGAGAAGGTGATTCTAGACAAGTAAACATGCTTGTAATAGTATAAATGTTTTTTGCTTTAATATTCGGTATTTCGCTTAATATATTTGTGTGTTCCTTGAATCTGTGAATAAGAAGTTTCTTGCATAATATATATGATAATATGTCCACAAGAAGATCAACCACAAAGGCACACCATCTAATTGACCCCTTAGATGCTTATACCTATTGATAGTCAATCAATATAATGATAAAATCAAATCCTAACATGAATAAAATAGTTGTAACAAACTATGAACATGACTTTCGAATAAACATAACCAATGCAATAACAAATCAACCAAGATAAAAATGGAAAAATTACTTGATACTAGTCAAACGAGGCCTCCATTCCGTAGCAAGACATTTAGCGTGACCAGCTCTTCATTATGCATAAATTTCATCGTGAGGTCGGCATAGTTTTCGGTAACCTTACCCAAACTCCTTAGCCACTGAAGTCCCAAGACCACATCCGAACTATGAATGCATAGCACAAATAAATCGACCACAAGCTCGTGCCCTTGAATCAATAACTTCGTGCGGTCACACTTCTCGTTACAGCTTAACTACGCGCCATTGCTCAAATACACGCGAAAGAGCTTGGTTGGTTTAACCTCCAATCCAAGTTTCTTCACCATATCGGGATGGATAAAATTATGCGTACTTCCGCAACTGATTAGGGTTTCGACACTTAATCCCGAGACCGTACCGGTCACTTTAAAAACCCGAGACGGTACATTGGGATTTCTGTTATGAGCATGAGTTTCTTTTGCCATGACTGAGTTCAAAGAAGATGGGAAGGCGGCGGAGATGAAGAAGATGTCAATAGGAGATTAAATATATATAGAAGGCAAGATATCATCTTGGAAATAGATTATTTCTCTTTTGCTAAGAGATATCAATGAGATTTCGGATCTTCCTAATTTATAGTGTTAATTAGTTAAAGTTATACCTAATATCAATGATCTAGCTTCCTAATATACCTAACATTAAAGTTAATTTTAAAATTAAATTTGACAATAATTAAAACAATAATAATAATCCAAAACTTTTTCCAAGATGTGCTTAATAATTTTTAATTGAAAATGTGAAAATAAATAATAAAAAATTATTATTATCATCGTTATAGCTATTGTTATAAAGTAAGATTGATAATTTTAAAAATCAACAAAATTTTCTTAATTCATACTATTATAATAATAATAATAATAATAATAATAATATTGATACTATTAACCCTAATAACAATATTAATATTGACTAATTGTCTAATCCCTTACGCTTTGGACCATTGGTCTCACGTCCCAGGCCCGGCCCATGTCCATTTTGTTATCCTCTTGACTCATTGGCCCATTGGTCTCAATTCCCAGGCCCGTATCATGTGCTCGAACTGATATAGTTGAGAGATATTCAATATATTAGAAACCCAAATGTAAGCCCACTATAAATTAAAAACACTAGGAAAATTTGAATTTAAGATACTAGAATCGAAATTGAAGATGTAGACGAATTAAGAAGATTTGAAATGTATAAAGTATTTATTGAAAACAAAAAATATAATGGAATTATTTTTGTAAACTGATTTATTTATATACTTTTTAAAAATTATTTACACTTTTAAGTATTTTAAAAATTCTTTAAAAATCTCACTTACTAATTTATTTTTTAATATTTTTTCCATAAATTAATTAAACACATACCAAGTCTACTTTGTATTTTGGATAGACTTGAGCCCTCTGTCTAAGTCAAAATATATTCCACAACTACTATCCGGCAGAAATTAATGAATTTTTATCCAATAAATTAAATTCAATTGACTTGCTTTAAAGCCTTTGTCATGCATCAGTAAACCAACTGAAAATGAAAGTAAATGGGCCAGCATGCCATTGACTTGACTTGGAACTCTTCAACAAGAGTCAGTGATGAGTTATGTGTCACAGATATGTGGAGCTATCAATAATTAATAGGATGTGAAACACAGTCATTAAATACATGACAATGGTGTTGAATTGAGCTTGAATCTTTTTACAGATTAAAATGTGAGCAAATTCATCTTGTGAAATATTTTGAAAATTTATAGCTTTTCAATTTGGGTTTTACTCCCTCCGTCCGATTGAATATGACCCACTTTCCTTTTCAGTTTGTCTCATCTAAGATGATCCATTACTAAAAATAATAACCCATTTATCTCTACTTTATTCACTTTCTCTTACTTTATTCTCTCCATTTAACACAGAAAATAAAAGTGCATAAAATCTTGTGCCGCCTAAGGAAGGGGTTATCTTCCTTGGGACGGAGGGAGTACTATATAATTTAAAAAATAACTGATTTTACTTCACTTTACAAGTTATTTTTCATAGAATTTTACATTCCTACTCCAATACACATGTACGTTACATGCCTATCACTGTGAATGTAAACTCGAGACCTTTGGAATCTAAAAACATTAGTTAAGGTTTACTTACACGGTAGTATATATATAGTGGTAGCACACATCTTCAACTCTCCACACATTTACTACTTTCAAAATCAATCCTAATGGATATATCTTCACAGTTTTATCTCTTTGGAACCTCACTCTTACTTCTTCAATGGCTGATTCATTATAGCTCAGCCAGCTCATATATCAACCTTGATCGTTCTGCACTTATTGCCTTCAAATCTCGAATATCTTTCGATCCCTATAATATATTGACCAAAAATTGGAGCAGTGAGAATAGTGTCTGTAGTTGGATCGGAGTTACCTGTGATTCTCCCTATCACAGGGTGACTCGGTTGGATGTATCATCCATGGGTCTTGTAGGAACCATTCCACCAGAAATCGGAAATCTTTCTTTTCTTGTTTCTTTAGATTTGCATGAAAACTCTTTCCATGGTCCTATTCCCACATCCATTTTCAACATGTCATTTTTAGAAGATTTGAATTTGAGGAATAATAGTTTGTCTAGTAGCCTACCGTTTGATATGTGCAAACACAAAGTTGTATGGAGAAATACCGTCGAATTTGGAGCACTGTTCACAGCTTGAGTATGTTTCTTTGCGCAGCAACAACTTTAGTGGACATGTGCCAACACAAATTGGGAAGTTGACAATGCTACAAGAATTATACTTGGGTGCCAACTATTTAAGTGGTAAGATCTCATCTCCATATAAAATAGTGTGAAAATTGCGTTACAAAATGTATTTTAGTTTCATTGTACTATTCTTTCATGTCAATTATACACAGAACCAATTTTAAATACAGAATGCAACCTAAGGTCATTTTTACTTCGTTATCAGTTTATTATAAGAAATTCAGATTTTTAAAATGGCCTATGTCATTTTTTAGATCGTATGGTTCATCTTAAAATTCAATTTCATACAATGCACTGAAAACGAGGAAAAATGACCTTTGAAGTTCTCATAGTCCTATTTGTTTTGGTTCTGTGTTTAGCATATAAGGGTATGTTTTGTCTATAATATGACCCGATGACTTTATATCGCATGTACAAAGGCATATATAATTGGATGTTGATATGACGTAATTTACTCACAGGTAATATTCCAAAAGAAATTGCGAACTTGACAAACCTTCAATGGTTGGGCCTTCATAACAACAATTTAAGTGGTAAATTTTATTTAATACTTTTACATTGCCTACATTTGTTAAGTGGTACTCCCTCCGTTCCATAATAGAGTCATTTTACCATTTTGGTACGTTCCATAGTAATAGAGTCATTTCCCCTTTTAGTAAAGTCAACACATTTTTTCACGCTTACCTTACTCTCTCTTACTTTTCTCTCTCTTCATTTCTCTACCTTTTTCATTTTCTACTTAACTCACCTAACACTATTTTTCTTAATCTCTGTGCCGAAAAGAAACCTCTCCATTGTAGGAGGTAAGATTTTATCTCATACTCTTACATTAATGCCTACATTTGTTGTGGATTGTTTGGTGCAATTTATTCATAGGTAACATTCCTAAAGAAATTGGGAACTTGAGAATGCTTCAATGGTTGGATCTTAATACAAACAAGTTAAGTGGTAAGATTTTATATCATGCTCGTTAACTCCCTGCATTTGTTTTGGCTTGATTGATTTGATTCAATTCAATTTACTCAGATAATATTCCAAACGAGATATTTGGTCTCACAAATCTACAAACTTTGGACTTAAGTGTCAACGACTTTAGGGGCCACGTTCCTAGAGAAATTGGGAACTTGACAATGCTTCGATTGTTAGACCTTAGTACGAACAAATTAAGTGGTAAGATCTTATCTCATGCGCTTACGGTCCCTACGTTTGTTTAAGTTTTGATTTGTTTCAATTACTCACAGGTAATATTCTAATAGAGATTGGTGCCCTTACTAATTTACGATATTTAGACATGAGTTTCAACAAGCTTAATTAGCCAACATGTTCCACGAGAAATTGGGAAACTAGAAGGGCTTCAATCCTTGTACCTTAGTAATAACAAGTTAAGTGGTAAGATCCTATTTCATGCTCTTACATTCCATACATTTGTATTGCGTTGATTGATTTGATGCAATTTACTCACGGGTAACATTCCAAATGCGATCAGTGCTCTTACTAATTTACAAAATTTGGATGTGAGTGTGAACAACTTTAGTGGCCATGTGCCAAAAGAAATTGGAAATTTAAAAAATGCTTCAGTGGTTGAACGTCCGTACCAAGAAGTTAAGTGGTATGAACTTATATTATGCTTTTACATTTTCTCATTTATTTTGGCTTGATTGATTCGATGCAATTTACTCGTAGGTAATATTCCAAATGACATTGGTGGTCTTACTAATTTACAAACTTTGAGCATGGATTTCAATAGCTTTAGTGGCCAAGTACCAAGACAAATTTGGAACTTGACAATGCTTCAAACGTTGTATCTTGGTAACAACAAGTTAAGTGGTAAGATCTTATGTAATTTTCTTACATTCCTTACATTTGTTTTAGCTTTTATTGATTTGCTTCAATCTACTTACAGGTAATATTCCAACTGAGATCAGTGTTGTTACTAACTTACAATATTTGGATATGAGTTTCAACAACTTCAGTGATCTAGTGCCACGAGAAATTGGGAACTTGACAAGCCTTCAGTTGTTGTTCCTTAATAACAACAAATTAAGTGGTAAGATCGTATCTCGTGCTCTTACATACGCTACATATGTTTACACTTGATTGATTTAATGTGATTTATTATCAGGTAATATTCCTACAGAGATCGGTTCACTTATTAATTTACAATATTTGGATATGAGTTTCAACAACTTCAGTGATCATGTGCCACGAGAGATTGGGAACTTGACAAGCCTTCAAACGTTGTACCTTAATAACAACAAATTAAGTGGTAAGATCGTATCTCATGCACTTACATCTCATACATATGTTTATGCTTGATTGATTTTATGCAATTTATTTTCAGATAATATTCCGAAAGAGACTGGTGCTCTTACTAATTTACAAACTTTAAGCATGAGTTTCAACAACTTTAATGGCCATGTCCCAAAAGAAGTTGGCAATTTGACAATGCTTCAGTGGTTGAACCTTCATAAAAACAAGTTAAGTGGTAAGATATTATGCTTTTACATTCCCTACATTTGTCTTGGTTTGATAGATTTAATGCAATTTACTCACAGGTAATATTCCAAAAGAGATTGGTGCTCTTACTAATTTACAGTATTTGGCAATAAATTTCAACAACTTTAGCTGCCAAGTACCAAGAGAAATTTGGAACTTGACAATGCTTCAAACGTTGTATCTTGGTAACAACATGTTAAGTGGTAAGATCTCATGTAATGCTCTTACATTCCTTACATTTGGTTTAGCTTTAATTCATTTGATTAATCAACTTACTTACAGGTAATATTCCAACTGAGATCAGTGTCGTTACTGACTTAGAACATTTGGATATGAGTTTCAACAACTTCAGTGATCATGTGCCCCGAGAAATTGGGAACTTGACAAGCCTTCAGTTGTTGTTCCTCAATAACAACAAATTAAGCGGTTAGATCGTAGCTCATACTCTTATAGTATTTGCTATATATGATTAGGCTTTATTGATTTAATGCAATTTATTCTCAGGTAATATTCCTATAGAGATCGGTACCGTTACTAATTTACAATATTTGGATATGAGTTTCAACAACATGAGTGATCATGTGCCACGAGAAATTGGCAATTTGACAATGCTTCAGTGGTTGAACCTTCATACCAACAAGTTAAGTGGTAAGATATGCCCTTACATTCCCTCCATTTTTCTTGGTTTAATTGATTTAATGCAATTTACTCACAGGTAATATTCCAAAAGAGATTGGTGCTCTTACTAATTTACAGTATTTGGAAATAAATTTCAACAACTTTAGTGGCCAAGTGCCAAGAGAAATTTGGAACTTGACAATGCTTCAATCGTTGTACCTTGGTAACAACAATTTAAGTGGTAAGATCTTATTTCATGCTATTACATTCCATCCATCTGTCTTGACTTAATTGATTTGATGCAATGTAATACAGGTCATATTCCAAAAGAGATTGATGCTCTTACTAATTTACAAATTTTGAGCATTAGTTTCAATAGCTTTAGTGGTCACGTGCCAAGAGAAATCCAAAACTTGCCAAAGCTTCAAGAACTGTTCTTGGATGCCAACAATTTAAGTGGTAAGATCTTAATTAGTTCCCTGCTTCTTTTTTAGGCTTTGATTGGTGTACAACTGATTATTTTAAATCCATATTCCATTTAATTCTTTAATTTTCATGCTTTATATCTAGGAATACAAACCCTTTTAAAGAATAAATTTTTATTTGGAATTTATGTATATCCAAATTTTCATATTACATGTGCAAATTAACTCGAATATAGTTGGATTTTATTTGATGAAATTTACTTGCTCGTGCTTTTATTGATTTACTAACTTTGGTAGGATCTTATCTTTATTTGGATTACTATATATTTATCCACCAAAAATGTTCTTATTTATAGATTATATGAGTTTTAATGCGCAATTGATAAAATATGTATGGAATAGAAGAGAGAGAGAAAAAAGTGCTAAAAACCCATTAATTAGATATAGAATTAATTTCGGTGCATTGACCAATATGAAAAATGTGTATAAAATAGGAGAGAGATAAAAAAGTGATGAAAAAGTTCCTATAAATAGAAATAGAACAATTTTGTTGGACAGACCAAAATAAAAAATTAGACTATTTTTTGAGGATGAAATATATATAATTTAGATAAAATTATAGATCCACATATCAATTTACATTCATATATCATTATAAATTTGTGATAATGCATTGTTTATGACAACGATAGATTATTAGTTGTTTCATTGAATTTTATCCGTATGTTGTATAATATAATCTTCCAGGTCCGATACCATCCACCTTTGTGAATCAATCAGGAATGGTTTATTTAGGGCTTGGTCTCAACTTCTTCAATGGAGAGATACCACCATCCATTTGCAACATGACATCCCTCCAATTCCTCTATTTATCATACAATAATTTGGAAGGGCCAATTCCAAAATGTGTGGGAAACTTGAGCACATCTCTTTTAATCCTCCATTTGAATGCAAATAAACTTAGTGGCATCATTCCATCAACATTCCAAAAGGGTTGCAATCTTCAGTCAATCAATCTGAATGACAACGAATTTGAAGGAACACTACCCCAAACCCTAGTCAACTGCCAGGGTTTGTTGGGCATCGATATTGGTAATAATGAAATACAAGATGCGTTTCCCTTTTGGATGGAATCACTCCCTCAACTTCGCTTGCTTGTCTTGAGGTCAAATAAGTTCAATGGTATGATGTTGGTGGATTCAAACTCAAACACGGAGCGACCATTTCCAAAGTTGCAAGTCTTTGATGTATCGCAGAATGCATTTGTTGGCCCTCTACCTGATAGATATATCAAGAACTTTCGAGGTATGATAGATGCAAAGGAAAACCAGACTGATGATGCAGCAAATTTGTTTCTAAGTTTTATAGACTTGAAACTCACATTGAAAGGATTGGATCAGCTATTGCTGCAATTGTTGGATACCTTTACAACTATTGACTTATCCTCTAACAGATTCTCTGGGAGCATTCCAACTTCAGTAGGGAATCTTAACTCTCTTAGATACTTGAATTTGTCTCACAATACCATTGTAGGACATATACCTTCATCGGTTGCAGGTATGAGTTTACTCGAGTCGTTGGACTTGTCTTCAAACAAACTAGATGGAGAAATTCCAAGTGGATTGGCAAGGTTGACATTTCTTGCAAAGTTAAACCTTTCGATGAATAATCCCAAGGGAAAAATACCACAGTCTACTCAACTTTCCACATTTGGTAATGAATCATACGTTGGAAATGTAAGATTGTGCGGATTTCCATTGACAAAAAAATGTGAGGGGAGTGATGGAAAACCAGTATTTCCTCAAGACGAAGAAGATGGTGATGAGTATGGATTTATAGATGGATTTGGTTGGCGAAGTGTGGTGATGGGGTATGGGTGTGGATTTGTAGTTGGAATTGGAATTGGTTACATGATTATAAAATGTGGAAGGCCAAAATGGTTAGTTGAATTCTTTTTTGGGGTTGGATATAATAATAGTAAGACGAAGAGAAGAAATAGAGCAAAAGCAACCACAAGGAGAAGGTAATTCAAGACAAACGTTGTGATTTCCTTGTGCTTCATTTGTAACTCTAGCATAGTGGGTGTATATATGATGTTTTGTAATTATGCTTTGTAAAATATGCAATTAATGTTGTATATCTAAGGTTGGTTACTTTAGTTCCCAAAAACTTATGCATATTGATTCTATTGTGTGACTAAGCTCTTGCATGCAATCCTTGAGCCATATTTGTACTTTGGAACGAGCAGAAGTATCATATTTCAATGTTCAAAAATTTAAATATTGCAATGTTCAAAATTGTTACATTCTAATCTTATGTCTTAGCCATTGGACCATAATATACAGTATGTCTTACTCATACTTATCCAACGCATATGATTTCTGTTAGGGAACAATCTTATGAGATGAAGTAGGGCTCTGTTTTGGGCCATTTTATTTGTTGGACCTTTTTATTGTGTTGGCCCATTGGGCTCCATCACCAGGCCCATCAGATTCCGTAAAAATCATTTCTCGATTTATGCGTGTCATTCTTGCGTAGGGCCATGCTAATCTTCTCTGTATCGTTATAATTTTATCGGATGTCCCTAGAGGGACGGATTCCATGTAGAGATCACATGTCTTGATAGTTGGCCAAATATTGGATAAATGAGATACCTAAATTACTAACATATTCGATAAATGTGATTATAAGATTCCAATATTAAAAAAGTCCTAGTTTTCTATATATTTTAAAAGATTGAGTCCCCTGTATAAGTCAAATTGTATATATTGATGCCGTGACCCATTTGTAAACCGTGGCCATATAATATAAAGAAAACTTAACTTCAAACATTTACTTTCCACAATATATATAGGTGTCATGCCCCAATTGTAGACCTTGGCCATTTAATATCAAGAAAACTTACCTTCAAACATTTACTTCCCAATAAATATATAGGTGTCATGCCCCAATTGTTAGCTCATCAATTCATCGTGACTAAACACTATGGACAATTTATTCAATCACAATTCTTCCTTCCATTAAAATGAAGTTATACTTTTCTCATGATTAGACCTCCAACCAATAATTCATAGTTACTATACTTAACTTGAATTGTGATAATATATGGATCCAACTCTCTTGCTGACAATTATTGTAATTCGTCAGTTCTATGTTAATTGAGTTGATTTTTTATTTTTGGAAGTTTCAAGTTAATTGAGTCATTTTTATTTTTAACAAAAAGTAACCGTTTCTCATACTTTGTTCTCTCTTCATTTTTTCTACTTTATTCTCTCTTACTTTATGAGGCCTCAATTAACAAGGAATAGAGGGAGTATTTCTTAAAAATTTTATGTCTGTGGATTTGAATTTTAAACATTTGACTTCAAACATTATCTTTTTTCTATTGCAGAATTGTGACATCGTTATTTTTTCAATATAGTTGTTTTATTAAAAGATATAGTTAGGCTACTTAAGTTGAAAACTTTAGAGAATGGGTTGAAATTTTATAATTATGAAAGTTAATTCCCTTCCTTTGTATCCACCTGTTAGTCTCTGTGTGTAAATAATCAATATTTTTAACTAATATAACTATTGGTATAAAGAGTCAACATTCATTATCGTTGATTTATTCAGCATAGATTGTAGAAGTCTAAATATTTGACTTCTAGTGATTTATATCCAAATGAAAAATCATCAATATTTGCTTAGAAAAAAACTGGTCAAAAGTCTGTAAGGAGTAATTAGTTATGAAAAGGTAACTCCACCGTCCCGATTAATTACCCATTTCTTAATTGGCGCGAGATTTGAGTAATTTTTTTTAATGTGGTTAGTTCAAGAGAGAAAGAATGGATGTAACTATTAAATGGAGAAAGAGAAAAAAATTAAATTTTTAATTGATGAGAAAAAAGGTGGTTGAATTGATTAACTGAAGAGACAGTTACCAAAAATAAAAATGTGTCAACAACAAACGAAAACGAAAAGTGTGTCATCCTAGCTGTAAATTGTAATAGAGGAGCAGAAGACATGATACATTATTTATAAAAAAGAAAAAGAAAAAAGAAAAACACACACACACTGTTAAGTTAAATACTTAGTATATAGACACTTTTAATATCCGCGGTATATAAGCTGCCACAAATTACTTTCTTTGAAATCAAGCCAAATGGATAGAATTTCCCATCTCTACTTCCTTATTGCAACACTCTTACTTTTACAATGGTTGATTGATTATAACTCAGCCAACTCAGATATCAACATTGATCGTTCCTCACTACAGCCTTCAAATCTCGAATCTCTTTCGATCGCAATAATATATTGACCAGAAATTGGAGCAGTGAGACCAACATTTGTAGTTGGATCCCGCTATCACAGGGTGAGACAGTTGAATATATCGCACATGGGTCTTGTCGGAAGCATTCCACCAGAAATCGGAAATCTTTCTTTTCTCATTTCTTTAGATGTGACCAATAACTCTTTTGGTGGTCCTATTCCCCCATCTATTTTCAACTTATCATTTTTAGAAGTTTTGAATTTGGGAGATAATAATTTTTCTAGCAGATTACCATTTGATATATGCAAATACAATCTGCATAGGCTCAAGAAGCTTCGTATATCTTTCAACAAGCTGTATGGAGAAATACCATCGAGTTTGGAACATTGTTCGCAACTTAGGTATCTTTCTTTGCGCAGCAACAACTTGAATGGACTCGTGCCGACTCAAATGGGGAACTTGACATTGCTTCAAGAGTTATACTTTGGTGGTAACAATTTAGTTGGTAAGATCTTATCTCTTACTCATAGTTTTTCAACTTTTTTTGGCTTTGTTTGGTCTAGAAATGATCATTTTAAGGCCATATTCAATTTAATTCTTTAATTTCTATGCTTTACATTTGTGAATATATAATAGGATATTGATTGATACAGTTCAATTACAGGTAATATTCCAAAAGAGATTGGTGCTCTTACTAATTTACAAATTTTGGACTTGAATGTGAACAAATTGAATGGCACATTTCCAGCAACTATTTTCAGTATAGCATCATTATAAATTGTTGACTTGATGTGAATCCGGGTATTCACAATCATAGGATGCAACGACATCGAGGGCCATGGGTTGATTGGGGTCCGAAAAGAAGGTGGAGATATGGCAAGGAGCCAAGCCGGATTCGAAGGTCTGACTCAAACCAGAATTTTCCTATCAAAATGATGTCCAAATTCTGTTCTAAGACCATCAATATCTTCATCGTCAAAAGAGCTTCGCGTGATTACCTTACACGCCTCAATCGGTGCTCGGATGAGGAAGTTATGGCCGTTTGACGAAAGTCACGCAGAGCTGCCAAAAATGCCCGGCCACAGAGAAAACGCCCGGGCAAGGCCCCAAAACGCCCGGGCCGGGCGTTTTGCCCGAAAATGCCATTTTTTAAAGATTTTAAAGACTATTTTCCCTATTACTTTTGTTTTAGTATAAATACTCTTTTGTAGAGTTTTCATTCTCAGCTTTTGAATATTTGTAAGAGACAATTTCTCCATATTTGAGAGCTCACCTTCTTCATCTTTTGAAGACTTATCAAATTCCTTCGGGTTGCATTCGATCTTTTGCCGGGCTAAGGTTGATTGTAAAGGTATGCTTGCTAGTTCTTGTGTTGCTAGTTTGTGGAGCCATTAGGTGTTTGTATGTGAAAGTGCCTTTGGGATTTCTTTCTTGTTCTTCACCTAAATCATAACACTTATCCATCCTCTATCCTTTTATCCTTTTTTCCTTGTTCCATTTCTTGGTTTATCTAGTTTATTTGTTGGGTTTATTTACAAGAATAAGTCCGGGGCAAATTCTTGAGTCTTCAATCTATAAGATTCACATTATGACTTTTCCTACAATCAACTAAGTGGACCATTATCACCACAAATTGGAAACATAACTTCCCTTTTCAGACTAAGCCTTGAATTCAACAATTTCAGTGGTATGATTCGTATACTTAAATATTACTATTATTTACCTATTATTATAGCATGTAAATGGATTTTTTTTTAAAATTTTGAGTTGATTATCTCTCTAATTAGGTAATATTCCAAAAGAGATTGGTCGTCTTCTTAATTTCGGGCGACTGAGCATGTCTGGAAATAAGTTCAGTGGCTCATTGCCAAGAGAGATTGGGAACTTAATAACCATGTTTGGATTGTTTCTTCGTAGTAATGATTTAAGTGGTATGAATATCTTGCTTCCTTCTTACTTACAAGTCATATATCTTTTCAACAATGGTTTAAAAGGTAACGTCTCTCTTTCTCTATGTATATATCTCTCTACGACTCCCTCTTGTCCCCATAGAATGTCTCATATTTCTTATTTGAATGATCCCCAATATATGTCTCTTTCACTTCACATTCTACTAACTCACTTTACTCATATTTTATTATCAAATCAATATATAAAAATAGGACGCACACTACGTCAACTTTTTTCTTCCTTAACAAAGTCAAACAAATTCTTAAAACTCAGGGTCAAATATGAGTCATTTAATGGGGACCAAATGAAGTACTATATGTCATTCTAGATCCGTGCTCAAAATCAATTTTAAGGTCTAATATCTTCCGCCATTGGGAATATATCAGAGCTGACCTATTTAGGACTCCATCATAACAAACTAATTGGAGAGATTCCATCATCCATTTGCAACTTTAGATTACTGTCACTCCTCCATTTAGCGGACAATCATTTGGGATGGTAGGACAGCTTCCAAAGTGCTTGGGGAACACCAATAGTTCACTATTACTCCCTCCGTCCATGAATAGGAGTCCCAATTCTATCCGGCACGGGTTTTAAGAAATGTTAAGAAAAGTGAGTGGAAGAAAGTTTAGTGGAATATGGGTCCCATTTGTATATATTAGTTTTAAATGATATGTGAGTGGAATGGGTTAGTGGAATGTGGGGTCTCTTTACCATTTATGGTAAGCATGAACCGAGACTCTTATTCGTGGATGGAGGGAGTACTTCTTAATTTGGGTCAAAACCAAATCACAGCCCTTCAATCTACATTTGCAAAAGGATGCAGCCTTCAGTACATTAATCTGAAAGACATTCCAATGTTTATTAAGCTTGCACAATGTTTCTTGTATATTCTTGCAGGTCCTATACCAAAAGAGCTAGGTCGCCTTTTTAATTTATGGGAGCTGCAGTTGCAAGACAATATGCTAATAGATAGATCTATACCGAAGGAAATTCGGAACATGACATCTCTTTCCTACTTATGGCTTAACAATAATACATTAAGCGGTATGATATTTTTTCTTTCATTGTTATATGCTCCAAAGAGTTAAATAAAATACTCCCTTCGTCGCGCAATAGTAGTCTTATTTAGTTATGTCACGAGTTTTAAGAAATGTAAAGAAAAAAGTAGGTAGATTAAGTTAGTAGAATATGAGTCTCACTTATATATATTAGTTTTATAATAAAGTCTGAGTGGAATAAGTTGGTGGAATGCAGGGCCTACTTACCATTTATGGTAAAAGTGAAATAAGATTCTTATTGTGGGACGGACCGAAATGGCAAAATAGGACTCTTATTGTAGGCGGAGGAAGTAAAACATTGTGTATGACTTCATATATTAGTGTCACAACTTCATATTTTAAGTAGCATTATTTCATGTCTCTTTATATATTATTGGATACAAAGTTGTACTGTATTTATTAACTGATTGGATGTTATGATTGTCATTTTCAAAATTTGTACGAGTAGGTACTATTCCAAAAGAAATTGGAAATCTGAAACACCTCAGGGAGTTATGGCTTCACGTAAATAATATAGATGGTATCATACTCTCTCTCTCTCACTCTCATATGTCAATATGTCATTCTTGATCCCAGTTCAAAATCAATTTACAGGTCCAATACCTTCCGCCATTGGGAATATGTCAGAGCTGGCTTATTTAGTACTCCCTCATAACAAATTCAGTGGGGAGATTCCATCATCCATTTGCGACCTGAGATTATTGCCACTCCTCCATTTAGCAGACAATAATTTGGAAGGACAGATTCCAAAGTGCCTAGGAAACTTTAATAGTTCACTGTTGCTTCTTAATTTGGGAGGAAACAAAATCACAGCCCTTCAATCAACATTTGCAAAAGTATGCAGTCTTCAGTCCCTCAATCTGAATGGCAATAAATTGGAAGGAATACCTCACTCCCTAATCAACTGCCAACGTCTGCAAAACATTGATTTTAGTGATAATGAAATACGAGGTGCATTTCCCTTTTGGATGGAAACATTCCCTCAACTTCGCGTCCTCATCTTGAGGTCTAACAAGTTGAATGGGACTATGTTGGAGGCTTCAAAGATCGAGCATCCGTTTCCAAAGTTGCAAGTCTTGGATATAACAAGAAATGTGTTTGTTGGCTCTTTACCCGATAGATATTTCAAGAACTTTGGAGGTATGATAGATGCTAAGGACAATCTAACACGCGTTCAGAAGGATGTGCTCCAAAGATTTTTTGACTTGAGTGTCACTTTAAAAGGTTTGGATCAGACATTGTGGAGATTGCTGGATACACTTACAACGATCCATTTTTCTTCCAATAATTTCTCTGGGAGTATTCCAGTTTCCATATGCAATCTTAATTCTCTGAGATACTTGAATTTGTCCCGCAATACTCTCACGGGAGGGATTACTTTGTCTCTTGGGAATATAAGTATTCTTGAGTCATTGGATTTGTCATGGAACAGATTGAGTGGAAAAATTCCAAGTGACCTGACAGGGTTGACATTTCTTTCGAAATTAAACCTATCAATGAATAACCTTGTGGGGCAGATACCACAATCTAAGCAGTTTTCCACCTTTCAGAATGATTCATATGTGGGAAACTGGGGATTGTGTGGAGTTCTATTGACAAAACAATGTGAAACAACCGATGGAAAACTAACATTTCCTACAGAAGATGATGATGAGTCAGGATTTATAGATGGATTTGGTTGGCGATGTGTTGTGATGGGATATGGAAGTGGATTTGTAGTTGGGATTGGAATTAGTTACATGATTATAAGAAGCGGAAGGCCAAGATGGTTAGTGGAATTCTTTTTTGGTGTTGGACATAAAAATAGTAAGATGAAGAGAAGAAATAGAGCAAAAGAAACAACAAGAAGAAGATGATTCCAGACAAACGTTATGCTTTTCGGTGTTTCATTTGGATCTCTAGCATGTTAGGTCTATGATGTTTTGCAATAATGCATCTTAAAGAATGTAATGTTTGTATTTGTATGTTAGGTTACTTTTTTTCAGAAAACTTAATTATGTGATTGCCACTATTGTATATTAGTCCCTTACATGCAATGGCGGAGCCATAATCAGCTGGCAATGGATGCTAAAAAATCAAATAATTTTTAGGAGAAGAATTACTAAATCATTTAAAAAATTGAAAGTTCTCGTTTTACTCTGATATTTCTTGTTCACGGAATATAAATTTCAGATCAAGACATCACGTGACATTTTATCGAACATTTGTAGACTGCACAAGACTTTGTCGGGCATTTCAGCAAACAGTTGGAGCGCATCTTATGCTGTGATGTGAAACATAATGAAATAGTAATAAAATGTGGAATATGTATGATGTTATATATGATTAGATAAAATGGTGACATATTATTTAGATAATGAAAAATTACCAGTAACCATTAGGTTTCTTACAAAGGATCAAACGAAATCAAATTATAAAATTATAAAGATCTATCAAAGCTCATATGTTCAAAAGGGATGAAACTAGCATAAGTTTCGTATGTATGTGCGCGATGAAAAGAAGGAAGAAGACAGGAGAGGAACGTACATGGATTTGGTGACCGGCGACGGCGGAGAATCAGCGAGAAAGTGAGGGGAATCTGATTTGTGAGTTTGTGAAGGGCACAATCTGATTCTATGGAGATGGGCTTTCTTTTGGGCCAGTTTGTTTTATTTAAATAGTTAATTGCGCCGATTTTATTGAGAAGAAGAAAGAACTCTAGACCTTTTATAGTGTTAGCCCTTTTTTAATTTTAAAAGTAATTGAGCCTCCCTTGTTCAAAGAGGTCTCCAAGATTAAATATTCTGATGTAATTATGAAACTCAAGAAATTAATCTACAGACTAATTTTTAAACCTCTCAATTCAATTAAAGTAATCTCCTTATTAATAAATTTATGAAAAGTAAAATGAAGAAAATAAAAAATACTAAAAGCTTTAGCAATTACATCATAGTAGATTTAACATAATACTTCGTTTATAAAAAATAGGACATACTGTGAATGTCATGTGTTTAGTGTGGAATTGGTAAACTAGGAGAAAATTAAAAATGGAGTAAGAGAGAAGTTAAATTTTTTATAATTTTAGCCATCATACCTGACTTTATTTATTATAGATACTAAGCAAAACGATAGAAGTAGCAATTATAAAAGAAATACAAAACACAACTCAAACACAAGAAATCGCACAACTGAATCAATTCCCCCTGAGCGTTGGTGCAGCTCAGTTGCGTCTCTTCTTCTTCTTATATTTATATTCAACTCCAAAAAAGAATTCCACTAACCATAATGGCCTTCCACTTCTTATAATCATATAACCAATTCCAATCCCAACTATGAAACCACTTCCATATCCAATTACAACACATCGCCAACCAAATCCATCTATGAATTCATATTCATATTCATCATCTTCTTCTTCTGCTGGCTGCATCCGCTGCCCATCATCCGCATTGCATTTTCTTGTCAATGGAATCCTACACAATGCCATGTTTCCAATGTATGAATCATTCTCGAATGTGGAAAACTGTTTTGTTTGTGGTATTTGTTCAACAAGATTGTTCATTGATAGGTTTAATTTTGCAAGAAATGTCAACCTTGTCAATTCACTTGGAATTTTACCATCCAATTTGTTTGTTGACAGATCCAAC
>NC_062965.1:23092054-23108320 GCF_023119035.1 Salvia hispanica
TAATAGCAATATACTACTAGGAAACATATAATATTAGTCAACAATTAATGACTAACTAGGAAACATCCCATTTAAATCAATATATTCAATTGATAGCTAATTAATTAGGGAAAATTGTGTCTTATACCAAGTTAATGTATTTTATTAAAAATTCAATTCTATTTAGGAATTAGTTTTTAATAATCTTTTAGAAAGGAATTTTATGGGGGTTTGATCTTTAAAATGGAATTTTGTTTTATTGAGATCCATCTACTTGCTATTCCAATGAGTGAGGAAATTGAATTCGGGCTTTGGTGGAGCAAGGCAAGAAATTAAATGACGGATAGCTTCAAAATTAATTATTTTGGATATATTATTTTGTTGTTGTTTTGAAATCTAGAATCTTTACTACTCCTACTATTGAAGATAAGCATTGTTGTTAATTTTCTTGAGCTTAATTCGGCAGTCTCGCATGCTTGGGGCAATTAATGTGTGATGTTTTGCAAATAATGCATTTTAAAATTTGCAATGTTGGGGTGTCATCATTGCTAACTTTCATAAAGTAACAATAGATAGGTAACAAACCCAAGTAGGTTATCTTCATAAGCAGTCTTTCATATAGACGCCACAATGTAGAAATGAACAGAACTAATATAGACTATAAATGGAAAGAGATTAATTTTTGTAAATGGACAGTTTTAACGTAAAATTAATAAATAAAAGAGATCAGGAGAGAAAATAAATAGAAAATGAAATCTCCTTTGGAGAAAGAAAATACTACAAATGAAAATAATAGATTAATTTAAAATTACGTTTTGTTTAACAATTAATACGAGCTTACATTACTGATTTTTTTAAGGAAAAAAAATTATAAATTATTTTAAAGCAGTTTCTACTTAGTCTAAAATGCAACACGAAAAAGTTGAATATGCTTAAACTTAGATTCTGCCATGGTAAGAAATTTTACTAGTAAAATCATTGTTATGAAGTCGTAAATTTTTGTTTGCTTTCATGTTTCCAGTCTCCGACAGTTCCCCACTAAATTTGTTATGATGTAGGTAAAACCCTTCCAAAGAAGACAAGTTGAAAATGATTGCCGGCAAATGGCCAGTCAACTTGTTATCATTCATTGTTAACACTTCTAAATTATGAAGATGACCGATCTCTTGTGGAATAACTCTTAAAAATTATAATGGCTTGACAAAATCAATTTTTAAGAAAATATATTTTGGGTTACACTCGTATGAATTTGTTTTTGGGTCACTTCCAAAAGGCCTCAAACTAATTGAGGTTGGACATGAATTATATGCACCTTTCAACTTCCCTCTGACACCCGATGTGGAATAGGTTTGTACTCATCACATATTTTGGAAATGAACTAATCACATACTCCCTCCGTCCCATAATAAATGTCACCCTAATGTATGAACTTTACAATTTCCATGTTCTAACAATCTAGAATATTCATGCTAATATCCGGAGGGAGTATTTTTTTTCTATGGAATTAACTATTTTCAACCTCTTTTCTTTTTACTCCCTCCATCCCGTAATAGGCCATTTGAGTTTGACACAGGTTTTAATGTGTAATTGGTAAAGTAAAAGATAAGAAGAAAAATGTTAGCATAAATGGATATGACTATTTGTATGGGAACGGCGAAAAATGAAATATGAGCTATTTCTATAGGACGGAGGAGGGATTATATAATTTGACTATAGGTTGTTTATATACATAGTGTCAAGTTTGATATTTATTCGTATATGATATTTATATTAAAACGAAAAAAGAATTTTCAAAAAACGGGATTCCACACATACATGCTATGATGAAATGTTACGTGTACTCGTTTTATTTAACTAGTGGCTAGAGTTCTTTGGTTGTCTCATCAATCTGTGAATTATATTTTTAATTTATTTGGAAGACCAATATATTAGGGAATAGTATGTGAAGAATGATACCGTAGATACTAATTATAGAAATTCATATAGAGAAGTATGATAAATAAATAAATGGGCTGAGAATTGCATTGGTGAAACCCATCTTGGGTTTTAATATTGGGCTGAGATTACAATGGTGGTGCCCATCTTGGGGTCTTAATATTGAGCTTTTACTTTTGGGCCTCTGCCTTTATGGAATTATGTTAGTGAAAGTTCATTAGTACTTTGCAAAGTTTAGATTTTATAAGTATTATGATCATGATGTAAAACCTAGTTTGTAATTTTATCCTACTCCTGGTTGTTTTATAGTTGATTTTTTTAAAAAAATAGTACAAAATGTAACTTAGAAAAAAAAATTATATGGTGGGTGTATTTTGAAATTTGAAAATGGAATGCTTCTATATTTTAAAATTTCCAAAGTTTATACTCATCAATTTTCCTGCACGACAGATTTTATATTTCAAAATAAAAAATATTATAGCTTAATAATTCATAGAACTAATTATAAATATCAAACACAACCACAGAATTAGCAAATGAAAAGGTACAAAGAAATTGGAAACACAACTCACACAGAAGAAATATTTCCAAATCAAACACAAGAAATCACACAATTCTCTTTGGCTTTGGATCAAGTTCCCCTGTGTGTTGGTGCAGCTCGGTTGCGTTTTTTCTTCGTCTTATATTTATAACCAACTCCGATAAAGAATTCCACTAACCATCTTGTCCTTCCACTTTTTATAATCATGTAACCAATTCCAATCCCGACTACAAATCCACTTCCATATCCCATCACAACACATCGCCACCCAAATCCATCTATGAATTCATATTCATCATCTTCTTCTTCTTCAGGCTGCATTGATTTCCCATCATCCTCTTTGCATTTTCTTGTCAATGGAAGTCCACACAATCCCAAGTTTCCCATATGTGAATGAAATTCATTATCAGATACATCAAAAACTTGCAGCCTAGGAAATGGAAACTTGGTTCGTGAAGGAACGGAAATTTTACCAACAAACTTGTTAGACCTCAACAGCACTTGAAGCTGGCGTAGGCCTTCCATCCAAAAGGGAAATTCATCTTGTATTCTATTATTTCCAATGTCGAGACCCCTTAGATTTCGGCAATTGATTAACGATTTAGGTAATCGTCCATGGAATTTGTTATTACCCAAATTGATGGAAATAAAGGTAGATGGTATGAGGCCACTAAATTGATTTTCGTTTAGGTGAAAGGTGACCAATGATGTGCTGAAGTTTTCGAAGCACTGTGACAGTCTTCCTTCCAATGTATTATTTGAGAGAAGAAGATAACCAAGGAATGACAACTGGCATATGGACGATGCGAGCTCACCATTTAATTTGTTGGAAGATAAATATAAGACCTCCAGATTTGAAATATTTCCGATTGTGGATGGAATTGGACCTTCAGACAATTTATTTGAAACATAAAAGAAAGATATTAACATTTTACAGTAGAGGGACCTAGGGGTGAGCATTCGGGTTTCGGTTCAGTTTTTCGCCCAAACCGAACCGAACCCGAAAAACCGAATTTAGTTCAAAATCAAAACCCAACCGAACCCGAAAAACGAAAAACTGAAAAACCGAAAACCAAATTTGAAAAACCGAACTAAACCGAAAAAATCGAAATTATATGAAAAAACCAAAAAAAGAACAAATCGAAAAAAAATATATACATGTATAATATATTTTATTTTATATATATATATAAAATATATAATTAATAGAGTATATGTATAATACATTATTATATAGAATATATTAAAAGAATATAGTATATATTATATATAATATAATACATTAAATTTATAGGATATATATGACAAACACGGATTTTGCATGTTTTTAAGGGCTAGATTTGACTCGTTTTAAATTTCAATCATACAAATTATGTTCTTAAATTGCATATGTTATACATTTAGTATTTTTAATGTGTTTGTTGATAAATGATAGAAAAAGATAGAAAAAAAAGATGCAAAAAGGCCAAGGTTCAACAGCCTCTGTTCGAGCCCATTCTTCCATCAGATTTGGAGTCCAATCTGTGATTTATGCATATCATTGTCTTCCTCTTCGAAAGATCTTCGCGTGGATATCTTGCACGTCTCAATCGAAGTTCTGTGGAGAAAGTTATGACTATTCTACGAACGTTGCGCAGTGCAGTCAAAGCTGGCGGAAATTTAGGCGGAAATTCACGGAAGAAAATAAATTATTATATTGTGAAGCCAAATCTCTCCCATATCTTGTAGACCACGAAAATTATCAAAATAAACCTTTTTTCCACCCTATAAATACCTCTTAACCTAATTCATCATTGTTGATTAAGAGACTCCAATCCTTCTCCCTCTCTACACCTTCTTCCATCACACAATCCACACATATAATCATTCATCTTCCATTGGAGCAGAGCTCTGCAGATCCAGGCAAGAAAGACTAGAGATTGAAGATTCAACCTTGGGTTTTATCTATTTCTTTCATGTCTCGTACTTTATTTGTAGTTTTTACTTGTTTATAAGTAGAACATCTTTTGTGGATTTTTTGGTGAAAATATTCAATTGATTTTCCTTGTTAGCTCTTGCAGTTATTTGATTTATCCTTTTGCCTTCTATATTCAATTGATTAGCTACCTCTTGAATACATGTTAGAGTTGATTAGAGTACTTGGGAGACGAAATAATTGACTTGGAAAAGGGATAATTCACACTTTAATTCAATAGAACTCGGGAGAGTTGAGGTTTCACGTGAGGTCATTGGTCTTAACGATCTTTTAGGAGTTAGGTCTAAGAATTAGAAAGGGTCTTCAATTATTACACCTAATCTACGAATTTCTCACCTCGGGAGCGGGTTTAATCTAGTTAAGTGACCGACTTAATAACTCTAGACACCATAATTCAAGGAAGTCGATTGTGTTTTGGATCTTAAAATTCTACATTCATTCGCCTGTTTTGTATCATAAGTTTTTATGTTTTTTTTGTTATTAGTTTATTTATTTTATGTAGCATTCGGGTTTCGATTCGGTTTTTCGCCCAAACCGAATCGAACCCGAAAAATCGAATTTAGTTCAAAACCCAAACCGAACCGAACCCGAAAAACTGAAACCAAAAAACCAAAAATCGAATTTGAAAAACCGAACTAAACCGAAAAAACCGAAATTATATGAAAAACCGAAAAACTGAACAAATCGAAAAAAAATATATACATGTATAATATATTTTATTTTATATATATATATATAAACTATATAATTAATAGAATATATGTATAATATATTATTATATAGAATATATTAAAAGAATATAGTATATATTATATATAATATAATACATTAAATTAATAGGATATATATAAAATATTTATATTTAAAATATAATTCAGTTTTTCGGTTATTCGATTTTTTTTCCGCCCGAAACCGAACCGAAAAACCGAAATTTTGTATTTTTGTAAGATTTCCAATGGTAGATGGTATTGGACCTTCAAACATTGTAATAATCTGGCGGTTAACATTTCACCTCTAGAGGGACCACATAAAATCAAAATGTCAGTTGTCAAGATGACCAATCTTTCATGAAATAACTCTCATAAATCAGAATGTTTAAATAAAGTTAGCATAATTTTCAAATAACTCCCGCAAATATAACTATTCACCCTAATGTATGAACTTTTCAATGTCCGTGTTCAAACATATATGGATTATTCATGTTAATATCCAGAGTAATGAAATTCAGGTCCAACTATAACATTATAGGAAATCATTACAACAAAAACAATTATAAAAATGATATAATATGCTATGTATTCTGAGAGTTATAAAAATGCCCAACAAGATTATTTTGATGAATGTCAAGTTAGATAGGGGATGAGAGCTCACCATTTAATTTATTGAAAGAGAGATCTAAGGAATACAGATTTGTAAGATTTCCAATGATGGATGGTATTGGACCTACAAACAATTTATTTAAAGTTAATTAAGGATATAAATCAAAATTCTCTACTTTTAAAACGGTAGATGCATAGCATTTTAATAGCACATTTATGAATACTGCATTGCATTCTTTTTGAAAAGTATTTAATTCAAACTGATCGTTGCAAATTTATATATTGCCAAGGAATATAAAGCATTGTTTTCCAAGTTCCATGTGAAATCGGTTTATGACTTGAGGTATTTTACCTGAAAAGTTATTGATTGAAAGGTCCAGCGACCACAAATTTGTAGGTTTCCTATCTCTGGTGGGATGGCGCCTGAAAACGAGTTATTATAGAGATCCAGATAATTGAGGTTTATGAGCAAGCCTATTTCTGATGGAAGTTCCCCACTGAATTCATTGTTGGAGAGGTCCAAGTAAGTGAGGCCTGTGAGGTTGCCAAGAGCAGTTGGTATAGAGCCGTTGTGAGCATTCCAATTGAGGTTAAAAGTGGTGAAATGGAAAAGGTCCAATGTCCCTGCAAGGTCTGCACCGGGGAGATCAATCCCAGAGACAGATCCTCTGCTGTTGCAGCGAATGCCGATCCATCTGCAGTGGTTGCTGATGTTGTTGATGGACCAAGACTTGAGAGAAGCAGAAGATGATAGGCTGGATTTCCATCTCATCAAACCCTCTGCTTCACTTGTGGCTGCTCTTGAAGGACACACACATAGACACAGTGTTAGGAGAGAAAGATATGTAAGAAAAAGGTATGCTGTTTTCATGGCTGATGTTTTTGTCTATCTACTCTGCTTCATTTGCCTATTTATGCTCAAAATAATAATGATATATTCCACAAATATATCTGAAAACTTCTCCATTAACATTTTCTTAGTCAAGTTGATAGGGACCTGATATTTTATTTTATTCCGGAAGGGAGCTGATATTCTCTCAGTATATTTATTTAGTTTATTTATGTTTTAGTATTATTTAGTTGCTATGATTTTATTTACTTCAAGTCAACTTCAAATTGTATGATTTTCAGATTGTTAATTGTAATGTTGTGCTAAGAAGAAAAAACTGGCAACAGTTAAATCTAAAATAATACTCCCTCGTCCCAATAAATATAAAACTTTTCCTTTTCCGTACGAGATTTTAGGAAATGTTTCATTTTTAATGGGATAATTCAAAAAGAAAAACGTTTTATTTTTAATGGGACACAAGGAGTATTTTTGTAGTCAATTCAAGTCAACTGCAAAGTGTAAAATTACCAAACTTTTGTTGCCCAACTGGAAAATGAGGGCAGTTGCAACTTGAACGCATGCCTGATATGTATTTAAAAATTATTACAATTAGAGGAAGAATTACGACATAGTTTGGCGTGTGGAGTGGTTAGTCGATGATAATGGGATAACAACTTTCTTGGAGAGAAATGATTTAATTGGAAACATAATTGAATATACCAGACTTTAATGTGAATCACATTATTTTCCTTGGAATAGTTGGGATTTGATTCGGACTTGGTCCTCATACAACCACAACAATAAGCTCACCAATCTCTTTGGGTGTGCAGTACCTGAAAAACTCTTGGTCCACGACTAACTGACATTACTCTTTTTTTCGTCTATCCACGATTATTGCCACTCTGACTTTTTACTACTTTTGATAATAGACTCCATGTTCCACTAACTCATCATCCCATAATCCACTAATCTTTTCTATCCGCTTTCAATTACATTTCATAATACTCGACCCGAGTCAAATGGTGTCAATCAATCGTGAAGGGATGGAGTAACCGTGTAAATATCTCATAAGGTTTAGAAGAACTCCTCAACTTGATTTCTACCCTACAAGATTTGGACAGAAGGTCTTAAAGAATTGTTCAGTTCTCTGCCTATGAAACGGTTGGATTTTGTTCCATTTTGAAATTGAAAAAAGCACACAATTTTCTTTCTTGCACTTCTTATGTAAACAATTCAAATCCCAATTATTAATCGACTTCCATATCTCATCACAACACATCGCCACAGAAACTGATGGAGAAAACACATAACCCTAGCTTCTTAGATTCTAAAATTTATCAGTAATATCTGAAACTGATTGAAAAACAATGAAATCCATTATTTATAAGTGGTTTGAAACCATACCGATTCAAAAGGAAGTAACAAAATTACAAAAAAAAAGGCCTGAAAAATAAATAAAAGGGCAATTTAGTAACTTAAAGGATGTCCGATGGTCCACCGAACATCATAGCACAATGATGACTTTGATTCCTCAACCTGTTCCGCAAGCATCACATGAATTTGACGCCACAATTCAAATCCTTCCAACACAATCAACGTTTTCAGCGTCATTTGCTGGAACTGCATCAAAATGCATCAACCATGTGTGCACAATTGATATAAAATGGACTAAAATGGTTCAAAATTTTCTTTTTAGTAAAAAAGATATTGGTCAGCAGTCATACTATTTCCATATAATTTACTGCTAATAACATTTAATGAATGCTCAAGTCACCTACAACATCAAAGAAGTTGAAGAGATGAAGTGATTAGTACTCCTTCCGTCCCTCTGTAGTAGAGGCGCTTCTTTTCGGCACGGGATTTAAAAAAAGTTATGTTGTATGAATTAAGCAAATGATAATAAAATAGGACAGGAAAAAGGTAGAAAGATGAAGAGAGATCAAAGTAAGAGAGAGTAAAGTAAGAGAGAAGAAAAGTTATTGTTTTTTGCCAAAAAAGGAAACAACGCAGCTACAGTGGGACAACCCAAAAAGGAATACGACTCAGCTATAGAGGGACGGAGGGAGTACCTTATTTTAAGTCCGTCTCCATTTGGATACAAGCACAAGAGTCCCAACGTAGAGCCAATCCCCAACATCGTCAAAGAAGTTGAAGAATGCAAATCTCCATGATTTCTTTAGTATGAAAGAACCAATAACTCCCCAGAATCCGAAAATAAAACCAAAGGCCATTGATATGCCAACTTCTTGCATAAAAGATAGGTTGTTGCCTTTCTCATCTGTGTTTTGTATCGGATTAGTGGTGGATGGCTTCAAGCTATCCTCGGGGCACAATGCCAGAGGGGGGCCACATAGTCCATCATTCCCAGCATACACGGTGGCATTGAAGCTCTGAAGTTGAGTACTCGTTGGAATTTTTCCGTGGAATTTGTTGTTTGATAAATCAAGAACAGCCAAATATTGTAATTGTGCCAAGCTCGTGGGTATTTTCCCAGACAATCGATTCGCAGATAGATCTAGACATTCTAACATCCACATCTCTCCAATATCTGGAATTATATTTCCTGTGAAACTATTCGATGATAGATTCAAAGAAATCAATCCCCTCATACTGGAAAATGATTGGGGAATGTTACCACTCAATCTATTGCTTGAAAAATCAACGAGTTTGAGAATTACAAGATTTCTTCTGTATTCCGATTCGTGGCCCTTCCACTGAATCAACAAATATGCATCGTAGTACTTTGGCATAACCACATTTGGAAGATGATCACTGTAGTAGAAATTCAAAACATAACCCCTACGATTTGTATTAGCTGGTATATTCTCTTGAGCCAGTGAATTAAAATTGTTGAAGCAATCGGGTATTCTCCCAGACATGTTATTTACAGACAAGTCTAGAACTTTAATATAAGTAAGATTGCATATCTCAACGGGTATACTACCAACCAAATTATTTCTTCCAAGGTTCAGAAATTCCATATTATACATCTGGCCAATCCAAGTGGGAATCTCACCTGTTAACTCATTCCCTTCAACATCAAAAAGCTCCAATCCTTGGCAATGTCCCAAACTAGAAGGAAACCCTCCAGACAACCTATTACCACGCAACTGCAGTACAAAGAGATCACGTAGAGACCCCACAGAGTGAGGAATTTCACCAAAAAAACTGTTAGCCAAATTGAGATAATGCAAGTTTGGCATTTTCTCCCAGCAGTTGGGTACCTCTCCATCCAGCTGATTATTAGAGATGTCAAGGAATACAAGCTGATCATGTCGAGTTTTGCAAATAGATGAAACTGAACCAGAGAATATATTTCCACTCAACTGAATAATTTCAAAATTGGCAGGAAGTAATGGAATATGACCTGAGATATTATTGTTAGTAAGATCTATGTACCGGATGGAGGATGAGAGATTCGTAACAGTGCCGGTAATTTGATTGTCGAAAAGATATATGGCTTCTACCGAAGGGGATAAACTCCACAACCATGTTGGGGCTTCATCTGCTATATTAGCTCTAGAGAGATCAAGGAGTGAGAAAATGCTCTCAGGTCTAGCATCGATCCATCTAAAATACTATAAGCTAAGTCTAGAATTTGGAGTGATTCAAATATTCCTTTCCCAGATTTATTTCCAAATAAGTCATCAAGGTCTCCCTTAAAGCCATTACCATAAAGAAGTAAGGCGCGCAAATGACCTAGATTGGACAAAGATTTTGGGATTTGACCTTCAAGCTTGTTACCAGAAAGATAAAGATCTTCAATAAGAACTAATCTCTCTATGAATGAATCAGGAATTGGGCCATCTAAAGCATTGCCCGAAATGTCCATATGCACTAGATTTGTGCTTATGTTAGATAACCAACGGAACGAGGAAGAAGTGAGATTATTACTATACATACTAATGACAGAAAGAGATATAGAAGAAGAATTAACAGAAGGTTCAGCATCGTTCATGTTACAAAGGTTCAAGTACAATTTATCGAGGGAACGAAGACTTAGGATATGTTGGAGCCAATTTGTATGGCTTAAGTCGATTTGACTTAAACCAAGATAAGATAACAGAGAGAGACTTGAAAGCCAATCAAGATTCTCCATCCGAAGAGAGTTAAATGATAGAGAAAGAGATTGCAGATTGGTGAGGTTGCCTATCTGAGGAGGAACAATCCCGGAAAAGTTAGAACGACCCAGATACAAGTGTTGTAACTGTTTCATGGAACCAATGAATTTTGGGATTGGGTTGCCTCCAAAATCATTCGAACCGAGATCAAGATAGTTTAAATGATGCAACTCAAGCAAAGAAGAACCAACCTCACCTCGCAATTTACCACCATAATCAGCAAAATTTAGTTGGAGGGCGATGACATGGCCAGTGGTGTTGCTGCACCGAACACCATACCATTTGCAGCATTCGTCACTTTGCCATGACGAGAGATAGCCATAGTCATCAATGAGTCCTTTCTTGAAGCTTATAAGAGCTTCTCTCTCCCTCTCCAAGCATCTCACTTTTGCATCTCCTGAAACAAACATGCAGACTTGAACGAAAATAAGAAATTTGATTGCTATTTTTTTATCAGAACCCATTCTCTCTATATTCTTTTATCAGAAGTGATGTATAATTGGGGGATACTCCAATGTCTCAAGAGTAACGATTTAAATAGGCCACACGATTTGAAAGATAAATGAAGAAAGTGAAGCACGACTAAGTTATGATCACCAATAATCTAGAAATTGTTTGATGACAATTGTCAAGATAATGTAGCAATTGTGGTTTTAAATGACGAAAGACTTTTCTAACTTATAAACAAACTAGTGAAGTGAGGTGTGACTAAGTTACAACCCATACAAATCAATGAAATTGATTTTTGAAGAATTGGGTCTATAATCCATTGCAAAAGACAAATTAGTAAAGCGAAGGTTGACTACTTTATTATCGCTTATAGTTATAACAGACAATGAGTTTTGATAAAAACTAAAATAATATACCGTCCGTCCCATATTCTAAGTCAGGTTCAACTCGAAAGCTTCTTCAAACAAGAGGCCTAGAAAATGCCCTTTAAAACAAGGCATGTCAATTGCATAATAAAGCTAAATCAAATAAAGCCATACATTTTCTGTCCCATTAATGGAAAATACATAATGAAGCTAAATCAAATAACACCACATATTTTCTTGTCCCATAAATGGAAATGCATAAAGAAGCTAAATCAAATAAAGCCACAGAATTATATTAAGACCGCATGTATATGTTATGTATGAAATGTCATGTGTACTCGTTTTACTTATAGTCAGTGGCTAGAGATTTTTGATTCTGGGTCTCGTTTATATACGAATAACTATACTTTTATTTTATTTGGAAGACCAATATCTTTTGAGAGTAGTACATGAAGAATAATATATTTCAAAAGATGGACCTAAATGTAGTAGTAACATAAAACTAATATCGTTTTTGAGCAGGCATAATGGGACCAATGGGACCACGAAGTGTCCTTTGCATGACAGTAAGAGAATGGAGTTTGATTTAACCAGAAATCCACATAATGTAGCATTGTGGTTTTAGTTTGAAAAACATCATATTTAAAATGCTCATCTTTAATTCCTAATAATTTAAGATATTTCATCTCATGTTTTAATTTTGTGACATTCATAAATTTCAAAAATTCCTATACTTATACTCAATAATTTTTAATGGAAAATTATAACTCATTTACATACACAAAAGAGAACTTAGTCCCAAACAAACACATGTGTTGAGGGATTTAAAGTTAAGAAGTGAAGATTAATCAAAATTGATTTGATGAGTAATAAGGATGAGAGCCTAAGACAACAATTATATAAGTAGAGAAAGTAGTAATTAAAAAAAATGATCCTGACCTTTCATGCAGAGCCTCATCTCCACGTTACTTCTTCCAAACTCATCAGATTCTATTTCTAGTGGCTCAATCATTGCTCTGAAATTGTTGAAATATCATTTTCTTAAATCACGTGTCTAAAAAAGTCAAATCACTTGTAGTGGGACGGAGAGAGTATCGTTGGTTCATGTTAGGTACCCCACATAGTTAAAGAGTTAACGACGTCTAAGCACGTATGACTGAATACATTAAATTGAAACATGGATGAAACTTTTTGCATAACTTATGTAAAATTTAGACATTTTGTACCAATATGAAACAAAGGTTAAACATTTTGTATGAATTATGTAATCACCCAAAAAAAGGGGTTAATTGCAGTAAGTCATATAACAAAGAAAAGAACCAATCAAACACATTACTACCCACTAACGTCTAACACCTTCGAACTCCAAGAACACATTGAAGTAATTAGGATTAGATCATTACGATACTATTGCTTGTCATAGCTATACTGCACACTTGCAGCAACATTATAGATCAATAATATATGCATCAATCGTCCTCTCAAACTCAAATTGGTTGAAGTCGGGACCTAACTCCGAACCATATGAATTGCAATTGATCGTAAAATGCCTAATCCCATGAAATTGTTCAGAAGATATCGAGGCACATAATTTAATTATGCAGAATCAATGATTGTATCAATTTCTTACTTCAATAGGAGACAGATTCGAACATATCAAACTTGAATGCGAGGAACGGATGCAGGCAGAGATCGCGCCGTTGCGGTGGCGAGGCCCGGTGTGGCCCTGCAAATTTAAGCCCAGCCCGGCTCAGGCCCATGTCTGTGGTGGTCCGGGCCGGGCCTGGGTTTTGATATAAATAATGGACCCTACCCGAGCTCGGGCACGGTTGGTAAGTGGGCCGGGCCGGGCCTGGACTGGGCCAAGTTCAAATTTTTTATTGTGCTAACTAAACATTAATTAATCTATATTCAAATAGTATATAGTGTAATGATTTATAAATATATATTCCCACAAAATAAGGAATCATGATTTTGCTTGCAATTCAATATATTCCCACGCATATATGTTATATAATCCTACTAAATTAGGAATCATAACATACTATAATTATGGGACGATTTTAATTGAGAGAAATCAATTAACCATTAATATCTACAATTGTGCAAATCAATTAACCATTAATATCTATAATTATGCAAATTAAATATAATTATAGAAGTCAAACTTGTTATAAATTTTAATTTAGGCCGACTAATTAAATTAATAGATTATTTTTGCATATCAAAATAATTATACCACAATCAATTCTAGGATCCTCTATTTTTGGAAAAAAAATAAATAGTCAATAACTAATCTCTATGATTATGAAAATCAAATTTATTAGTATAAGTTTTGATTTAAGTTGAGTAATAATTGATTAATTGAATAATTTTGCATAATTTTATTAATAAATCTTTAGGCATCTTTAAAATATACAAATATAGTATAATCATACGTCTAACAGTTAATTAATATACTCCCTCCGTTTCTTCATAGTTGAGGCAGAACTTTACGGCACGGAGTTTTAGAAATGAATGTTGGGTGTGTTAAATAAATAGACAAAAAAAGTAAGAGAGATGAAAAGGTAGAGATAATAAAGTATAAAGTGAATAAAGTAGAGAGAAAGTAAGAGAGAGTAAAGTAAGAAAGAGAGAAAAGTTACCATATATGGAAATGACTCAACTATAAATAAACTTCCCGAAATAAAAAAATGACTCAACTATTAAGAAACGGGGGGAGTAGTAGATATGGACATGTTATTAGTATGGTGTTATGTTATGCATAAATAAGTCCATTAAAAGAACTAAAAATGTAGTAGTAGTATAAAACTAAGCAAACAAGTTAGATTCTGTTGGGTTTGGGCCGGGCCTGTGCTCAGGCTTTGAGTGGGTCTGGGCTCGGGCCGGGCCTGGGTTTGTAAAAAGGCCCAATTAGAGTCCATTTCATATACTCAGCTCATCTCAGACTCGCTCCGACCCATTTGACATCTCTAGGCTTGACAGCTAAGGTTCAAGTGTAGAGGGCAAAATGGGATTTGGTGTTAAATCCTTCCAAGAAACGTTTATCACAGGTCCCTCCTCCTTTTGTGATTTTCAGTCAAACCCAATGTAACATGGAAAAATAGAAAAACGATCCTATTTAACGCATAAATGCATGACACTCCCCAAACTTTTACAAAATTCGATTCTCACCGCATAAAATGTGAAAACTGATAGAAAATATCTCTACAAAAATAGTACTCCCTCCTTCCCACAATAAAAGCCACACTTTGTCTTTTTAGTCTTTTCCACAATAAGAGTCACACTTCATTTTTACCATAAATGGGAAGTAGGTCCTATATTCCACTATCTTAGTTCACTCACATTTTATTATTAAAACCAATATAAAAAAGTAGGTCTCATATTGCACTAACTTGTCTAATCCACTATTATTTACCTTTTTTAAAACTCGTGTCCATAGTAAGATTGACTCCTATTATGAAACGGAGGGAGTAAGTGGATATTTGAAAGTAGAGCAACAAATACCATTATCTATGACGCTGCAAAACCAACAAGGTCTTAAGACCTTGTCAGTTGAATATAACGATTTGTTATTTTATTAAACTCATTGAAGTCGTAGTAAAAGAGAAAACTGGGAAAACCCGAGCATTAATTTTTATAAAAAATGTAAAAGAAATTAATTATACTAAAATCGAACTAAAGGTATAAAACAAATTAAGCAAGTAACGATAAACGTGTGTAATGCTCATAGATTGAATATAAGCATATTATTTCTCTGAAATAAGTGATAAAATTGAGTAGTCTCATGAATCTAAGACTTAAATGATAAACATTGAGCATTATTTAAAATAATTTAATTATTGGTGTATGTAAGTTAGATATGTTAGTTCCGCCTATAGATATAAATTGACTTTGGAGTTAGAATTTTATTTTGGGCCTGGAGAAAATATTTGGTGAAAAAAGTAGTACAGTAGAATTTTACCTTGGCCCAATTATCTTACAACTTAATGGGCTTCACTGAGATTAGAGATGTGAGAATATAAATGTAGGCTTTCATGTGCTGTGGCACGAACTGTTCGATTGAGTTATTTTGTCAGGATAATTAAGGAAATTGATCAAACACATTGTTTGTACAATTTATGGTGCAAAACCTAGTTTATAGTTTGAATATTTAAAAATTACTACAAAATGTAACTTCATGCCTGAAAAAAGTTGACAATGCAAAGTTTATTTATTTTAAATTTCCTGCACTAGAGATTTTGCTATTCAAAATAAAGAACATATTGTAGCATAATACTTCACAGAGAATTATCACACAACCACAAAAGTAACAATTGAAAAAGGTAAAAAGAAATAGAAACACGACAACGAAAATAGCAATTGAAAAGGTAAAATGACAAAGGAAACACAACTAAAACACTAGCAATAGTTCCAAATCTAACATACGAAAAGCACACAATTCTCTCTTTGGCTTTGAATCAAGTTCCCCTGCGTGTTGGTGCAGCTCTGTTGCGTCTCTTCTTGGCCTTCCACTTCTTATAATCATGTAACCAACCATCTTGGCCTTCCACTTCTTATAATCATGTAACCAATTCCAATACCAACCAAAAATCCACATCCATACCCCATCACCACACTTCGCCAACCAAATCCATCTATGAATTCATATTCATCATCTTCTTCTTCTCCAGGCTGCATCGGTTTCCCATCATCCTCTTTGCATTTTCTTGTCAACGGAAGTCCACACAGTCCCATGTTTCCCATGTATGA
>NC_062965.1:23108420-23140853 GCF_023119035.1 Salvia hispanica
TTCAGCACGGCATTTCACCCGCAATCTGATGGGCAATCCGAGAGGACGATCCAAACTCTCGAGGATATGCTACGAGCCGTAGTGCTCGACCGAGGCGGAAGTTGGGAGACCGTACTACCGCTAATTGAATTTGCATACAATAACAGCTTCCAAGCAACAATCAACATGGCGCCTTATGAAGCCTTATACGGAAGAAAATGTAGATCGCCGCTCTATTGGGATGAAGTTGGCGAGCGACGGGTGCTAGGACCCGATGCAGTCGAGGAAATGATTGAAGTCGTTCGACAAATTCGTGCGAGAATAAAGGAAGCTCAGGACAGACAAAAGTCATACGCTGACGTCCGACGGACCGACTTACAATTCCAAGCCGGTGATAAAGTCTTTCTCAAAGTGTCCCCGTCGAAAGGGATAACACGTTTTGGTGTTAAAGGAAAATTGAAACCACGTTTTATCGGGCCTTACGAAATTCTAGAAGGAATAGGACCCGTAGCCTATCGATTGGCGCTACCGCCAAGTCTTGCAAACGTGCACAACGTCTTTCACGTATCGCAGTTGCGAAAGTATGTGTTTGATCCAAAGCATGTGATTCACTACGAAGAAGTCGCGTTGAATTCCGACTTGAGCTATGAAGAGAGACCCCAAATGATCTTGGACCGGAAGGTTCAGAATTTGAGAAATAAATCCATTGCTAGCGTGAAAGTGCTATGGAGGAACCACGATTATGAAGAAGCCACATGGGAGCTTGAGGACAAGATGAAGGAACTGTACCCGGAACTTTTTCCATGAGGTACCAAATTTCGGGACGAAATTTCTTTTAAGGGTGGTGGAATGTAACGCCCCACTTTTTCAAACCCTAATTTTCGGGTTATAAAATTTTGCATTAAATGCCTTAAATGCTATGATATGTGAATTAATTGATGAGTGATTAATTGCATAGTGTCTATGTGACCTAATTGCGTATGAGAATTTTGATTGAGTTGAATAGTCAACTTGTTGAAATGTTGACGTGGCTATTGAATAGTCAAAGATGTGGAAAAATGATGTGGCCGTTGAAAGGTCAATACGTTGAGAAAATGGAGTGGAAGTGAAGAGATGATTGATCTGAATATGTGAATATTTGATGCGGAGAAATATAATTGTGGGGGAATTATTATTTATTTTGCTAAGGGATGAGTGAGAAAAATAATAGGAGCATTTCTTAAATCATGTGGAATTTTCGGCCATTATTATTATTTGGAGAAGAAATAATATTATTCTTGGATTTAATTATTTGTTTGGGATAATTATCCAAATTAAATCCAAAGTCCAAATACTCTATAATTCCTACATGGAATTTTCGAACTCCACCTTTGATTATTCCCATGAGATTTTCGAAAATCTCATATTTTGGAGAAGAGGGAATTATTTATTTATTTGATCCCTTATTTATTCTCTTCCATGAATAAATATAAATATGCTAAAATATCCTAGCATATCTTGCCAAATCTAAGAAGATATTGCATATCCTAATTAAATTAGGATTTGAAATTCAAATCCCTTGGAAGATTTGATTTTTACACGCCACTTTTGGCTATACTTGGGAGATTTGATTATTATTTTCTTGCTCCGTGATATATTATTCTACTCCGTGAAATATTTGAATTTAAATTATAGGCTAATTAAAAGCCTATAATTTTCGAAATCCCCATGATTCTCAACCAATTCAACGCCAACTACTCCTCAAATCTCTCCATATCTCTCCCAAATCTTTATTTAATTAATTATTGAATATTATTATTAGGTGACTCTATAAATACATGAGAAACCCTAACCCTAGAGATCACAAAACCGGCGCCCACTTCCCCATAAGTTTCGAAAATCTTCTCCCCACTCTCTCCAAGTTTTCTTCAAGTTTTCTTCAAGATTTCTTCATCAATTGAGAAGAATTCAAGTGAAATTCAAGAGATTATTGAAGAATCAAGACTAATTCCTTGTTTCTACCGTTCGTTCTTTTGGAAAAGGTACTTTAATTATTGATCTCCTCTTCTTCTACCGATTAATCGGTATTCTTGAGTCCACATGCATTTAGATGAGTGAAGGGGAAATAAAGTGATGAAATTTGGGATGCATGGATGTGTGTGTGTTTTTGACCGTGTGTGTGTGTGTGTGCACGCCTCGGTCGGCGTGCACAAGTGTGATGATCGTGTGCGTATGTTGTGTGTGTGGAACACTCATGCGTGACACGATTTAATGGTGAATTTGGAGTTGTTATTTGAATAAAAATGATATGCTAATCATACATTGATTTTGATTGATGATTTTGAAAATAATCGATGGGAAAAAGGGAAACGTGAGATCATGCATGATTTGAAATCCATGATTGAAACTGATTTGTGATACGCCTAATTTAAAGGTGATACTATCTAAATGCATGTGGACTCAAGAATACCGATTAATCGGTAGAAGAAGAGGAGATCAATAATTAAAGTACCTTTTCCAAAAGAACGAACGGTAGAAACAAGGAATTAGTCTTGATTCTTCAATAATCTCTTGAATTTCACTTGAATTCTTCTCAATTGATGAAGAAATCTTGAAGAAAACTTGAAGAAAACTTGGAGAGAGTGGGGGAGTAATTTTCGAAAATAATGAAGAGTGGGAGGCGCCGGTTTTGTGATCTCTAGGGTTAGGGTTTCTCTCCTATTTATAGAGTCACAAATAATATCCCAATAATTAATTAAATAAAAGATTTGGGAGAGATATTGGGGAAGTGGCGTTGAATTGGTTGAGAAGAAGGAGGATTTCGAAAATTATAGGCTATTTATTTAGCCTATAATTAAATTCAGATATTTTACGGAGTAGAATAATATATCACGGAGCAAGAAAATAATAATATTCTTCCCCAATTAATAGCCAAAAGTGGCGTGTAAAATCAATCTTCCAAGGGATTTGAATTTCAAATCCTAATTTAATTAGGATATGCAATATCTTCTTAGATTTGGCAAGATATGCTAGGATATTTTAGCATATTTATATTTATTCATGGAATAGAATAAATAAGGGATCAAATAAAATAACAAATAAATCCTCCCTCCTTTCTAGATGAGATTTTCGAAAATCTCATGAATATCCAAGGTGATAATTTCGAAAATTCCATGTAGGAATTATAGAGTATTTGGACTTTGGATTTAATTTGGATAATTATCCCAAACAAATAATTAAATCCAAGAAAAAATAGGATTTCTTTTCCAATAAATATGATGGCCGAAAATTCCACATTTTTTTTCAATAATGCTCCTATTAAATTCTCACTCATCCCTTAGGAAAAATAATTCCCCACAATTATATTACTCCGCATCAAAAATTCACATTTTCAAATCAATCATCTCTTCACTTCCACTCCATTTTCTCAACGTATTGACCTTTCAACGGCCACATCATTTTTCCACATCTTTGACTATTCAATAGCCACGTCAACATTTCAACAAGTTGACTATTCAACTCAATCAAAATTCCCATACGCAATTAGGTCACATAGACACTATGCAATTAATCACTCATCAATTAATTCACATATCATAGCATTTAAGGCATTTAATGCAAAAATTTTATAACCCGAAAATTAGGGTTTGAAAAAGTGGGGCGTTACATTCCACCACCCTTAAAAGAAATTTCGTCCCGAAATTTGGTACCTCATGGAAAAAGTTCCGGGTACAGTTCCTTCATCTTGTCTTCAAGCTCCCATGTGGCTTCTTCATAATCGTGGTTCCTCCATAGCACTTTCACGCTAGCAATGGATTTATTTCTCAAATTCTGAACCTTTCGGTCCAAGATCATTTGGGGTCTCTCTTCGTAGCTCAAGTCGGAATTCAACGCGACTTCTTCGTAGTGAATCACATGCTTTGGATCGAACACATATTTTCGCAACTGCGATACGTGAAAGACGTTGTGCACGTTTGCAAGACTTGGCGGTAGCGCCAATCGATAGGCCACGGGTCCTATTCCTTCTAGAATTTCGTAAGGCCCGATAAAACGTGGTTTCAATTTTCCTTTCACACCAAAACGTGTTATCCCTTTCGACGGGGACACTTTGAGAAAGACTTTATCACCGGCTTGGAATTGTAAGTCGGTCCGTCGGACGTCAGCGTATGACTTTTGTCTGTCCTGAGCTTCCTTTATTCTAGCACGAATTTGTCGTACGACTTCAATCATTTCCTCGACTGCATCGGGTCCTAGCACCCGTCGCTCGCCAACTTCATCCCAATAGAGCGGCGATCTACATTTTCTTCCGTATAAGGCTTCATATGGCGCCATGTTGATTGTTGCTTGGAAGCTGTTATTGTATGCAAATTCAATTAGCGGTAGTACGGTCTCCCAATTCCCACCGCGGTCGAGTATTACGGCTCTCAACATATCCTCGAGAGTTTGGATCGTCCTCTCGGATTGCCCATCAGATTGCGGGTGAAATGCCGTGCTGAAATTCAGTTGCGTTCCCAACTCGCGCTGTAGACTAATCCAAAATTTCGATGTGAACTTCGGGTCACGATCGGACGTAATTGTCACTGGAACTCCGTGCAATCGCACAATCTCCTTTATGTAGATACGAGCCAGCTTGCTCGATCCATGAGTTACCGGAATCGGTATGAAATGCGCACTCTTCGTAAGTCGATCTATAATCACCCATATTGCGGTGTTCCCACTTAGGGTCTTCGGCAAGGCCGTCACAAAATCCATGGCGATGTGCTCCCATTTCCACTCGGGTATCTCCAATGGTTGTAATTTTCCATGCGGTCGTTGATGTAATGCCTTCACCTGTTGGCAGGCTAAACAACGTTCTACAAATGCCGCGATATCTCTCTTCATGCCATTCCACCAAAAGGACTTTTTCAAGTCTTGGTACATCTTCGTACTTCCAGGGTGAGCAGTGTATGGAGTTTCATGAGCTTCACTCATGATCTCGCTCTTGAGCTCCTCGTTGTTTGGCACACACAACCTTCCTTCAAAGGTGAGGGCGTTGTCGGACTCCTCACTAAATTTTCCGGATTCACCGGTTCTCACTTCAACTCGGATTTCCTCTAGTTCCGCATCCATTCGTTGCGCTGCAACGATTCTCGTTTTCAGATCTGGTTTAACCACCAAAGTGGCAATTCGTCCTTCCACTGTTTCGGGTGCTCTTATCACTTCTAATCGCATTTTGCTAAACTCTCGTATCAAGCTCTCCTCTTCCGTTAGGAAAGTAGCTATTTGCGAATGATCTCTGCGGCTCAAAGCATCTGCCACTACATTTGCTTTGCCGGGGTGGTAGTTAATACCACAATCGTAGTCCTTCACTAGTTCGAGCCATCTTCGTTGTCGCATATTCAAGTCTCTCTGCTCGAAGAAATATTTTAAGCTTTTGTGGTCCGTAAAGATTTCACATCTCACTCCGTAGAGATGATGCCTCCAAATCTTTAGGGCATGTACCACTGCTGCTAACTCCAAATCGTGCGTCGGGTAATTCAACTCGTGTGGTCTTAATTGTCGCGACGCGTAAGCGATCACTTTGTTATTTTGCATCAATACGCATCCTAATCCAACCTTCGAAGCATCGGTGTAGACTACGTAATTCACTCCAGATTCGGGCACAGCTAACACTGGCGCGGTTGTCAACTTTTCCTTCAAGAGTTGAAAACTTGCTTCACACTCTGGGGTCCAATTCACTTTGACTCCTTTCTTGAGTTGTTGCGTCATTGGTCTCGCTATCTTGGAGAATCCCTCAATGAATCTTCGGTAGTATCCTGCCAAACCTAGGAAACTCCGAATTTCGTTTGGTGTTGAAGGCGACTTCCATTGTTGCACGGCTTCAACTTTGGCGGGGTCCACTCGGATTCCTTCTGCCGACACAATGTGTCCTAGAAAATTCACTTCCTTTAGCCAAAATTCACACTTGCTGAATTTGGCGTACAACTTCTCGGTCCTCAACGTCTCCAACGTGATTCGTAGGTGCTCTTCATGCTCCTTCTCGTTCTTTGAGTAGACTAGAACGTCATCGATGAAGACTAACACGAATTTATCCAAGTACGGATGGAATATTCGATTCATCAAGTCCATGAACACCGCTGGGGCATTCGTTAGTCCAAACGGCATCACCACAAACTCGTAGTGGCCATATCTTGTGCGAAACGCAGTCTTGGGTATATCCTCCCTTCGAACTCGTAGTTGGTGATATCCGGACCTCAAGTCCATCTTTGAAAAGACTCCTGCTCCTCGCAGTTGATCAAACAAGTCATCTATCCTTGGCAGTGGATACTTGTTCTTAAGAGTCAACTTGTTCAGCTCTCTATAGTCGATGCACATCCTCATCGATCCGTCCTTCTTCTTTACGAAAAGTACTGGTGCACCCCATGGCGAGACACTAGGTCTAATGAAACCTAAGTCCATAAGCTCCTGGAGTTGTATCTTTAACTCCTCCAACTCCTTTGGCGCCATTCTATATGGTGCCTTGGATACGGGTGCAGCTCCCGGTTCGAGGTCAATCGTGAACTCCAATTGTCGATCTGGCGGTGGTCCAGGTAACACTTCGGGAAAAACGTCGGGAAATTCTTTCACAACAGCAACATCTTCCATCCTCTCCTCGTTCTTCTCCTCTCCATGGAGGTAGACAAGATAGGCAGTTCGCCCTTTTTTCATCATTGCAGTCGCCTGCAGCGCGGATATGATGGCGGTTCGCCGGTTCATCGCGATTCCGTGGTATATGGTGGGTTCTCTTCCCGGAGCTTGTAGAGATATCTGCCTCTCCTTACAACGAATCGTCGCAAAGTTCGTTGTCAACCAGTCCATTCCCAGGATTATATCGATATCCTCCATTTTCATGACTCGCAAGTCGTGAGCAACTATCTTAAGTTCTCCCATAACAATTTCTATGTTCGAGCACGTTCTAGATATTTCTATCATTCCTCCTACTGGTGAGGACACCATCATTCTACGTTCAGATTCGCTAGTAGGCAAGCTCAAAGTATGCACACATAGTTCAGATATAAACGAGTGCGACGCGCCCGTATCAAACAACACAACAACAGGGGTGTTGAGAATTTCGCCCATACCTGTCAAATTCCCTTTCTCGCGTTCATCTTGCTCTTTCTTCGGCTTCTTCTGCTCCAACGCGAACGCTCTAGCTTGGGGAGGAAGTCTGGGGCGTTGAGGTTGTGGTTGTCGCGATGATGAGTCGCGATTTCCTCCAGATTCATTCTGCGGTGCCCTAGCTGGCTGACGGGATCCCTGATCGTTCTGCCTTGATCCCGATCCTCTTTTGTTATTTGGACACTCCCTAGAAAAGTGACCGTTTCCTCCACAAGTGTAGCACTTGATCACGTTCTGGTATCGGCATTCTCCGAAATGGTACTTAGAGCACACATTGCATTGTGGTGCCCTAGGTCGGTAGTCTCCTCTTTGGCTAGACGTATGCTGTCCTCCTCCGTGATGGGATCGATGCTGACTCGACTGGTGTCGCTTTCCATCGTGCGAATTCCTCTGCTCATCCCACTTCCGTTTCTCTCTGGAGTAGTGCGGTGGGGGTAACGACGAAGTAGCGATCTCCTTAGCTTTCTCCTTAGGCATTGCTGCCTCAATATCCAACGCGAGTGCCAAAGCTTTAGCGTATGTGAGTCTCCCTCGACTGGCCAACGACATCTTTATCTCGGACCTTAGTCCCTCGCGGAACTTGTCCGACAGCTTCTCGTCCGTGTCGACTTGATCAGGGGCGTATCGGGTCATGCTGTTGAGCGCTCGATCGTACTCTGTCACCGTCATGCGTCCTTGAGTCAGATTGTTGAATTCGGATGCCTTCGCTTTCCGGTAGCTTTTCGGTACATACTTGTTGTATAGCTCGGTCTTGAAATCGTCCCACGTCATTGCTTCCACTTGGCCTTGTGTCAAGGTCTTTATTCTTGTATCCCACCAAAAGTCGGCTGCCTCGGTTAGTTGATGAGTCACGCAACTCATCCGTTCCCTATCATTGCATCCCAAGATTGCGAAGATACGTTCTATCGCACGGATCCAAGATTCGGCTTTGGCCGGTTCTCCAAGTCCATCGAACACGGGCGGTTTCTGTTCCAAGAACAGCTTCACTACTTCCCTATTAACCGGGGGTGGGGGAGGCGGTGGTGTCGGAATCGACTGCGTCACACTCTCCTCACTTGAAGGTGGAGGTGTCGGTTGACGGTTATGGCGTCTTGGCGGCATTCTGATTTATCAACACAAGAATTATTTCCATGATTCCAACAATAGTCGCGTGGTATAGTTGAATAACAAGGTTCATGGTTCAATTGTTTTAGAGTATATGGCCAAGCGCAAGATATCAAAAGTTCGTCAAATAGACGGATTGCAAAGAGTAGTGTCAATCAACATTGTTACCAAAAATTGGCTGCGTCAAGGTTATCAAAAGATCAATGTTTCCATATCATCAAGGCAATTGCACTTAAGAAGCAATCGTACAATTTAAGTGGCGAGTACAGGGCGTCATAAGGTATTCAAGAATGGTGTTACGGTAAGAGGCATGATGTGATGGCATGTTATCATAGTGATAGATAATTTGTACCATGTACGAAAGGCAATCCATTGAATCAAAATAAATATCTCCCCATGGCATATTAATAAAAAAAAAACGTCGCCTCAAAGAGGTCTTAGTATCAAAAGCAGCAGAATAAAAGAGTAGCAAAATCATAAGGTAGAAAAATCAACAAATCAATCCAAAAACATGGGGGAAGCCAAAACAAATATTCCACGACTATCAATCCTAGTCGATATCGTTCATATCCTCCTCGGGGTCATCGTCCTCATCCATCTCCAAAGCAGGTCCTTCCTCGTCCGGTCCCTCATTCTCGCCATATTCACCAACATCTGGCGGCGGCGGAGTGATCGCACGCATATCCTCCACGTTTCCATGGATAATCAAAGGGTTAGCCGCATTAGCCTTAAGCCTTGGCCTATTAGGGACACGATCAACATGCGGCTCCTTATCGCGACGATACCTCCATCGGCGAGCTTGGCCTGGCGGATACTTGTGCGCTGGGGGACTAAGCGGCGGTCCATCCCTCGCAACTGCCATGGCTGGGAGTAGCACTCCTATTAGGCCGATTATATCGCCTCGAGGCTTATACTCCGGCGGACTGAACCACGTATATGGCAATGCAGCTTGGGCAGTCCATTCGCTCCAAGGACTCGGCAGAGTGTGGATCAATCTCGAGATCCCCGCGTGATGGGTAACTCCTCCATACGCGTATGCATCCATCCAACGATCGTAGAATTCGGTGACGTAGGTTAGGAGAAAGGACTTTCCATCCCACTCAAACTCTTGGTAGGTTTCGACAGGGAAAACCTTGTTCTTCGCGTAACGGTCGCGCATCGGTGCGTAATAATGATTAGGCATCTACAAAAGAAATCTCAGCATCAGAACAAGGATCGAAGAAAATATTAATAGTATATAAGATTTCAACTGATGCTGAGAGTACGATGGATATATATATATTTATATGTGTATGCGTCGAACGACGGAGGTGTGAAGATAATATCATATCAAGAAATAACGGAATTTCCTTTCCGTGCCAAAAGGTGTGTATATGTATATATATATTTTCGCGTTTCAACGCTTCGCAATTCGTTCTCATAAGTCGCTCGCCTCGTATTCGGCATTTGGTGCCTCCAAGTTCGATATTATCACAAAATTTTCATTCAAGACACGACTTACAACTAGGTATAGCAGCGTGCTCAAGTTCCTTCTCATAAAGGTCGTTCATCACATTTCACGCAAATCACAATCACATAAAATTGTCATAGAGTTTTATTGTTCAACTCATAACAGTCTCAACATATAATCACTTGCATAACAACATTTATTTTGCATAATCACATTTCGCAAATTTCACATGCAAGCATAATCATCACAATTTTCCAAATATCACAACAATCTCCCATTCGCTTCAACTTCCAATATTTCATAATTCAAATCAATATTCAAGAGATACTTGTTACCTCATTCATCGTGGTTGAGCGGAGACGAGTTGCGGTGTTGAGTCTTCAACGATTATCCATTAATCAATTTATACAACTTTCAAATTTTATTACAACAAGACTCTTGGGTCCAGAGCGAAAAGAACTGAGGCTCTGATACCAACTGTAACGACCCGCCCATTTAGGGTATAATAAATGCGGCGTTCGCTAACTAGGTAGACTTGAAGCATCAAAGATCATAAACTAGGGTTTCAATAGAAAGGGATTTGACCAAAGCATTAAATGAACAATTAAGTAGAGTAAGAATCATGCCCTAGCAAAGGAAACCATCAAAAGATTTATTGAAATAAAAGCTTAGCCAAGTTCTTCAAAAAGAATATTTCTAACTGTTCATATTCCAAAACATACCCACGAAAAGAAAGAATAGAAGTATTTATCCCAACAAAAGATCACATTTTTCATAATCAATAGCGGAAGCGACCAAGAAAGAAGTGAGGCTATGTATGAGGACACAACGACACCTTAAGTACCAACAGATCATCTTATTATTCTCTACTCAACACCGCCGCCCGCTCGTCACCACTCAACCTGCACATAAGGAAAACACATGCAGGGCTGAGTACGATAAACATACTCAATGGGCTCATTGCCGAAAACAGTTTTATCACAAATATAGTTATTATCATCATGCCATTTTCAAGTGTCCATCGGGGTTTTAACTTTAGAAAGACCCGAGGCACCAAAATATCTTCTTTCTCAAATATCACGGTCGCGCAACCATTTTTCTCATAGACGTTTACCATATCCTCATTCTACATGACAAGGACTGCGGCCGCAATCCAGGTCACTAGACCGGCCGACCCGTACGCCAGCACTCGGTCTAACATTGGTGTACACTAACCCAAGTAGAGTTTGCGGCTCTACAAGGATCCGAATTCGATTAAATCAATAGTGGCATAGCCACGAGGGATAGGCACGACAAAACAAATCAAGGCATGATAACATATCTTTCATTCTCATCAATATCATTTTAGGACAATGTCCTTATTTTAAAAGAAAGCCCACCTCGTAGGTTTAGCTCGATAGAATTCTCTTCTCCTCGTTTATCACGCTGAGAGCGCGAAGTATCACCTTTAAATTAGGCGTATCACAAATCAGTTTTAAATCATGGATTTCAAATCATGCATGATCTCACGTTTCCCTTTTTCCCATCGATTATTTTCAAAATCATCAATCATAATCAAGGTATGATTAGCATATCATTTTTATTCAAATAACAACTCCAAATTCACCATTAAATCGTGTCACGCATGAGTGTTCCACACACACAACATACGCACACGATCATCACACTTGTGCACGCCGACCGAGGCGTGCACACACACACACACACGGTCAAAAACACACACACATCCATGCATCCCAAATTTCATCAATTTATTTCCCCTTCACTCATCTAAATGCATGTGGACTCAAGAATACCGATTAATCGGTAGAAGAAGAGGAGATCAATAATTAAAGTACCTTTTCCAAAAGAACGAACGGTAGAAACAAGGAATTAGTCTTGATTCTTCAATAATCTCTTGAATTTCACTTGAATTCTTCTCAATTGATGAAGAAATCTTGAAGAAAACTTGAAGAAAACTTGGAGAGAGTGGGGGAGTAATTTTCGAAAATAATGAAGAGTGGGAGGCGCCGGTTTTGATCTCTAGGGTTAGGGTTTCTCTCCTATTTATAGGGTCACAAATAATATCCCAATAATTAATTAAATAAAAGATTTGGGAGAGATATTGGGGAAGTGGCGTTGAATTGGTTGAGAAGAAGGAGGATTTCGAAAATTATAGGCTATTTATTTAGCCTATAATTAAATTCAGATATTTTACGGAGTAGAATAATATATCACGGAGCAAGAAAATAATAATATTCTTCCCCAATTAATAGCCAAAAGTGGCGTGTAAAATCAATTCCAAGGGATTTGAATTTCAAATCCTAATTTAATTAGGATATGCAATATCTTCTTAGATTTGGCAAGATATGCTAGGATATTTTAGCATATTTATATTTATTCATGGAATAGAATAAATAAGGGATCAAATAAAATAACAAATAAATCCTCCCTCCTTTCTAGATGAGATTTTCGAAAATCTCATGAATATCCAAGGTGATAATTTCGAAAATTCCATGTAGGAATTATAGAGTATTTGGACTTTGGATTTAATTTGGATAATTATCCCAAACAAATAATTAAATCCAAGAAAAAATAGGATTTCTTTTCCAATAAATATGATGGCCGAAAATTCCACATTTTTTTTCAATAATGCTCCTATTAAATTCTCACTCATCCCTTAGGAAAAATAATTCCCCACAATTATATTACTCCGCATCAAAAATTCACATTTTCAAATCAATCATCTCTTCACTTCCACTCCATTTTCTCAACGTATTGACCTTTCAACGCCACATCATTTTTCCACATCTTTGACTATTCAATAGCCACGTCAACATTTCAACAAGTTGACTATTCAACTCAATCTCAATTCCCATACGCAATTAGGTCACATAGACACTATGCAATTAATCACTCATCAATTAATTCACATATCATAGCATTTAAGGCATTTAATGCAAAAATTTTATAACCCGAAAATTAGGGTTTGAAAAAGTGGGGCGTTACATGGTCCGTCAACAACATCAGCAACCACTGCAGATGGATTGGCATTCGCTGCAACAACGAGGGATCTGTCTCTGGGATTGATCTCCCCTTTGCAGGCCTTGCAGGGACATTGGAACTGTTCCATTTCACTGCATTGTTGAATCTCACCACTTTCAACCTCAAAGGGAATGCTCTCAACGGCTCCATACCAGCTGCTCTTGGCAACCTCACAGGCCTCACTCTCTTGGACCTCTCCACCAATCGGTTTTCCGGTGCCATTCCACCAGAGATCGGCCGCTTGACAGAGCTTCAATACCTGAGCTTCTCCGACAACCTTATGGTTGGTGAAATCCCATATCAGATTGGCAATCTGAGGAAGGTGCGCTTCTTGGATTTGGGCTTAAATCACTTTAAATCTCCTGACTGGTCTAGATTTCCCACATTCCCTTTCCTCACTCACCTTAATCTTTGTTTCAATAAACTCAACTTGGAATTCCCACACTTCATCACCACATGTCTCAACCTTACTTTCCTTGATTTGTCTGAAAACAACTTCACAGGCCAAATTCATGAATCATTGTTCACCAATTTGGTCAAACTTGAATATCTTAACCTCACCAACAACAGGTTACAAGGCCCCCTGTCACCAAATATCACTAACCTCTCCAAGTTGAAGGATCTTCGCCTCACCGACAACTTCTTCTCTGGCAAAATTCTTGATTCAGTAAGCCTTATTCCAAACCTGCAACTTCTGGAGCTGTACAAGAATTCATTTATAGGAGAAATCCCTCCTTCTATAGGCCTACTCACGAATCTCCGAACTCTAGACCTTCGAATGAACAAATTCAATTCTTCCATTCCCCGAGAGCTCGGCCTGTGTAACAAATTGATCTACTTGGGTTTGTCCGGTAACTCACTCTCGGGGCCATTGCCGCCATCCTTATCAAATCTGGGCAATCTCTCTGATTTGAGATTATCTGAGAATAGCCTGACTGGTGAAATATTGACCTCTTTCATCACGAGTTGGAGAAAACTAAACACAATAATAATTGGAGACAATGAATTCAGTGGGAAACTTCCATCAGAAATAGGCTTGCTCACAAACCTCGAGTATCTGTATCTCTATAATAACTCGTTTTCAGGAAGCATCCCCCCAGAGATAGGAAACCTACAAAATTTGAAGATGCTGGACCTTTCTATCAATAACTTTTCAGGTGAATTTCACATGCAATGTAGTATTAATTTGCAACTTGGCATGTCCTTAGTGGATTTCTTATTCTTTTTATTGAGAGTTTGCAACGATCATCAGTTTGACTTAAAATACTTGTTTCAAAATAATGCAGCCCAGTACTCATAAATATGCTATTAAAATGCTATGCATCTACGTTTTTAAAAGTAAAGATTTCTTTTATTTAGTACTCCCTCCGTCCCCTATTAGGAGTCACTCTTTGACCGGGCACGGGTTTTAAGAAATGTAAAGAAAAGTTGGTTGAAAAAGTTAGTGGAATGTGGGACCCATTTTTTTATATTGGTTTTATAATAAAATGTGAGTGAATTGAGTTAGTGGAATGTGGGACCTACTTACTATTTATGGTAAAAATGAAGTGTGACTCTTAATTGGGGACGGACCGAAATGGAAAAGTGTGACTCTTAATGGGGGACGGAGGGAGTATATGCTTATTTAACTTTAATTGTAGGTCCAATACCAATACCATCCATCATTGGAAATCTTTCAAATTTGCTGGTCTTGCATCTCCCTTCCAACAAATTAAATGGTGAGCTCCCATTCTCCTCTGCAACTTGACATTCATTAAATAATCTTGTTGGGCATTTTTATAACTCTTAGAATACATAGCATCATATGTCATTTCTATAATAGTTTTTGTTATAATAATTTCCTATATGCAAGCTAGGCAGATTGGACTTGAATTTCATTACTCTGGATATTAACACGAATAATCTAGATATATTAGTACACAGACATTGAAAAGTTCATACATTAGGGTGAATAGTGATAGACTAAAGTTCAATTTTGGTCCCTTTATATTTGTTCTAAAATTCTTTTTGGTATCATACATTAAGTTTGTGACCTTTTGGTCCCTAACAAATGATGCTAACTTTAACATTCTGATTTTACGGGAATAATTTCATGAAAGATTGGTCACCTTGACAACTGACATTTAGATTTTGTGTGGTAAAATGTTAATATCTAACGCAGATAACCGCCATATTGTTACTATAAATTTGATTTATATCCTTCTTTTATCATTCAAATAAATTGTTTGAAGGTCCAATTCCATCTACAATCGGAAATCTTTCAAATCTGATGGGCTTGTATCTCTCTTCCAACAAATTAAATGGTGAGCTCCCATCCTCCATCAGCAACTTGTCGCAGTTGTATTATCTTCTTCTCTCAAACAACACTTTGGAAGGAAGATTGCCACAGTGCTTTGGGAACTTCAGCGGGTCTTTGACCATCTTTCATCTAAACCAAAATCAATTTAGTGGCCTCATTCCATCTACCTTTACTAAGAATTGTAGTCTTTTGTCCATCAATTTGGGTAATAACAAATTCAACGGACGATTACCTAATTCCTTAGTAAATTGCCGAAGTCTAAGGGGTCTTGACCTTGGAAATAATAGAATACAAGATGAATTTCCCTTTTGGATGGAAGGCCTTCCCAAGCTTAAAGTGCTAGTGTTGAAGTCTAACAAGTTTGATGGCAACTTATCACTTCCTTCACCAATGAAACCTCCATTTCCTATGTTACAAGTTCTAGATATATCCCATAATGCATTTGTAGGCTCTCTACCTGAAAGATATTTCAAGAATTTCAGAGCAATGATAGAGGAAAAGCAAAGAGAGGAAAAATATGACGACGACAATGGCTATTATCTAAGTTTTGTGGATATGATAGTCACATTGAAAGGTCAGGATCAGTTGTTGAATAGGCTACTTGATACCTTCACAACAATTGATCTGTCCTCCAATAGATTTTCTGGTCGTATTCCACATTCCATAGGTAATCTTAAGATTCTCAAATATTTGAACCTATCACACAATAGTCTCGCAGGACATATACCTTCAACTCTTGGAAACTTGAGTGATCTTGAATCGTTGGACTTGTCAACAAACAAACTGGATGGAGAAATTCCAAGTGAATTGACAAGGTTGACATTTCTTGCGAAATTAAACCTTTCAATGAACAATCTTGTTGGGCATATACCACAATCCAACCAGTTCTCCACATTTGACAATGATTCATATATTGGAAATTTGGGATTGTGTGGATTTCCGTTGACGAGAAAATGCAATGATGAGAATGGGCCAACGATAAACCCCGCATATGAGAAAAGCAACAACCTATCTTTTATGCAAGAAGTTGGCATATCAATGGCCTTTGGTTTTATTTTCGGATTCTGGGGAGTTATTGGTTCTTTCGTACTAAAGAAATCATGGAGATTTGCATTCTTCAATTTTTTTGATGCTGTTGGAGATTGGCTCTACGTTAGGAGTCTTGTGCTTGTATCCAAATGGAGACGGACCTAAAATAAGGTACTAATCACTTCATACCTTCAACTTACCATTTTGATGTTGACTTGAGTTTTCATTAAATGTTATTAGCAGTAAATTATATGGAAATAGTACGACTTTTAACCAATATTTATTTTACTAAAAAGAAAAATTTGAACCATTTTGGTCCCTTTTATATCAATTGTGCACACACGGTTGACGCATTTTGATGCAGTTCCAGCAAATGACGTCAAATTCACGTCGAAAACGTTGATTGTGTTGGAATGACTTGAATTATGGCGTCAAATTCACGTGATGCTTGCGGAACAGGTTGAGGAATCAAAGTCATCGTTGTGCTATGATGTTCGATGGACCATCGGACATCATTTAAGTTACGAAATTGTCCTTTTATTTGTTTCCCAGGCTTTTTTATTGTACTTTTGTTACTTCCTTCTGAATTGGTATTGTTTCAAACCACTGATAAATAATGGATTTCATTGTGTTTTCTCCATCAGATATGGAAGTCGATTAACAATTGGGATTTGAATTGTGGGATTTTCCTCTTACTTGTTTCCTCTATCAATTTCAAAAATGGAATAAAATTTAACCGTTTTATAGGCAGAGTACTGAACAGTTCTTTAAGACCTTCTGCCCAAATCTTGTAGGGCAGAAAATACAAGTTGAAATTGTTTTTCAGTTAGTCGTGGACAGAAAGATTTTTCAGGTACTACACCCAAAGAGATTGTAAGCTCTAATAATCTAATATCACGGAAGCCCAAAAGATAAACATATAATTTGACCCAAAATAAAATTTTATTTTGTTTACCAAATAATTTCTCAAGGCCTAATGATTAGAATACAAACTTGGGGTCATTTTCTTTTCCATGCACTATCTAATTTTACAAAGGCCCAAAAGATTAGTAGACAATTTGTCCCAAAATAATTCTACTTTCAAGGTCCAAAATAGTGAATTGCATCGTCAAGTCAAAAAAAGTTTGGTTTGAATTGATTAAAGAAGCTTTCCCTAATTTCAAATAATGAGACACCAAATGCGACTTTATACTTCAAGTGGGACTTGATTACATGAGCTTCACTCGTTTTGCAGTTAACTTGACATGGAAAAGTAGCCAATATTTTTTCAAATGCAACAACTATTTTATCATTATACTTCAAATGCTACAATAATTTTATCTTTGAATGTATTCAAAGTAGCCAATTTTTCCTCTTAGCCCCAATCACAGTCCAAGTCAGTGGATTCCATATTCTGCTATTGGTTTCTACTCACAATTATTATTAAATTAATATATAAAAGTAAGATCACATTCTATTAACTTTTTACCATCCACTTTTCTCAAAAAGTCAAACAATTTGTTAAAATGTGCACCGATAAAATATGGGACATCTATTGGGGATCGAATGGAGTATATGTTAGTTTTATGATAAAATTTGAGTAAAATGAATTAATGAAATGTAAGATATTATAACCAAAATTAGTAAAAGAGATTTAATCATAGAAATCTGAAAATGATAATATGAGATATTAATGGAGAACGAAGAGAGCAAAATTGAACCGAAAAGCTCGACTCATTTTTTAGTGGGACTTGACTTTTGAAAATATTATTTTAGTTTTGAATAAAAGGGCATCTCCTAGGCTTCTTATTTCCCAACATCACAACACATAGCTCTCTTGCATCTACAATATGGAGGGAGTTTCCCCATTTTTCATACTTCCTCTTCTTGTATTGTTTTCTTGTCTTAGCCTTGCTACTACTAATCAACTCTATACTGATGAGTTTCCACTTCTTGCTTTTAAATCCCTCATCACTTCAGATCCTTCCAATATATTGAAAAAAAATTGGACCGCCGGAACCTCTGTTTGTACATGGTTCGGAGTTACTTGTGATTCACCTCATAATAGGGTGACTCATTTGGATCTCTCGGATATGGGACTCGGAGGTAGCATTCCACCAGAAATTGGAAATCTTTCTTTTCTTGTTTCTCTAAATTTAAGTGGAAACTCTCTTCATGGTTACCTGCCAAAGGAGGTTTGCAGCTACAACAACCTTCCAAGACTCAAAGAACTTCAGCTATCCAATAATACTTTGGAGGGAGAGATACCACTGAGTTTGGGTGAATGTCCACAGCTTGAGATTCTTGCCTTGTCATACAACAACTTTGTGGGACATGTGCCTGCACAAATTGGGAACATTACAAGCCTTAAGAGATTACGCATTTATGACAACAATCTAAAAGGTGTGATCTTATATTTATAGCAAGAATCTATGTACACATTATATGTTATGATCATTACACTTACCTATTGAAATTAATTGTACAGGTACTATTCCCAAAGAGATTGGTCTTTTGAATAAATTGGAGTTGATGCGTTTGGGCTTTAACGAACTCAGTGGAGCAATCCCAAACGAAGTTGGGAACATGACAAGCCTTTCTGACTTATCGCTATCGAATAATTCTTTAAGTGGTATATTTTATTTCACAAAATTAAATCTTTTATCTATAATATATAAGTTCACAGCATATAATATGCATGTACAATTTTAGATTTAAAGATATTTGATTTATATCCTTCATTCCTTCTCATGTTTCAAATAAATGGTTTGAAGGTCCATTAATATGCATGTACAATTTTAGGTCCATTAATATGCATGTTTCAAATAAATGGTTTGAAGGTCCATTAAAATATCTACAATATATAAGTTCACAGCATATAATATGCATGTACAATTTTAGATTTAAAGATATTTGATTTATATCCTTCATTCCTTCTCATGTTTCAAATAAATGGTTTGAAGGTCCATTAATATGCATGTTTCAAATAAATGGTTTGAAGGTCCATTAAAATATCTACAATATATAAGTTCACAGCATATAATATGCATATACAATTTTAGGTCCAATACCATCAACCATTGGAAATCTATCAAATCTGAAGCACTTGGTTCTTCGTTTCAACAAATTAAATGGTGAGCGCTCATCCTCCATCTGCAACTTGAATATCTTGCATAATCTTGTTGGGCAAATAATTCATTTGAATATTTACTCACATACAAGATGTCATAGTAGTACTATGTAATGCCAATATATAAATCTCAAAATGCCTAAAATATTAGTATGTCATTTCTAGAGCATTTTGTTATAGTGATTCCCTACATGCCAGCTAGAACATGAATTTCATTCCTCCGGATACTAACATAAATACTATGGATACGATAGGACACAAATGAGTCGGAAAATGTTAACATCTAATGCAGACAAGATAAGATAATAGACATATGCTTGCAATGAGTAAAATTCATCCATGTAACCTTCGATACAAGAAATTTTGTTTACCCTTCTTTAATCTTTCAAAAATTGTTTGAAGGTCCAATTCCATCTGCAATCGGAAATCTTCTGATTTTGGAGTCCTTATATCTCTCTTCCAACAAATTAAGTGGTGAGCTCCCATACTCCATCTGCAAGTTGTCACACCTTTCTTATCTTCTTCTCTCAAATAATACTCTGGAAGGAAGACTGCCACGATGCTTCGGAAACTTCAGTGGATCTTTGACCATCTTTCATTTAAACGAAAATCAATTTAGTGGCATCATTCCATCAACCTTTTCTAAAAATTGTAGTCTTTTGTCAATCAATTTGGGTAGTAACAAATTCCACGGACAATTACCTAAATCCTTAATTAATTGCCGAAGTCTAAGGGGTCTCGACATTGGAAATAATAAAATACAAGACAAATTTCCTTTTTGGATGGAAGGCCTACCTGAACTTCGAGTGTTAGTGTTGAGGTCTAACAAGTTTGGTGGTAATATGTCGCTTCCTTCACGAACCAAGTTTCTATTTCCAAGGTTGCAAGTTTTCGATGTGTCTCATAATGAATTTCAGGGCACTCTACCTCAAAGATTTTTCAACAATTTCAAAGCAATGATTGAGCCGGTAGAAATTGAAAATGATTACTTTCTAGATGACTTGGAGATGAGGCTCTTCTTGAAAGGCCAGGATCAATTAATTAAGAGACTATTGGAAACATTCACAGTAATTGACTTATCCTACAATAAATTTAATGGAACTATTCCACCTTCCATAGGAAATCTCAAGATTCTCAAATACTTGAACTTGTCCCACAATACCCTCATGGGACATATACCTTCATCTCTTGGAAACTTAAGTGAACTCGAATCGTTGGACTTGTCAACAAACAAATTGGATGGTGAAATTCCAAGTGAATTGACAAGGTTGACATTTCTTGCGAAATTAAACCTTTCAATAAACAATCTTGTTGGGCAAATACCGCGATCCAATCAGTTCTCCACATTTGAGAATGATTCATATATGAGAAACTTGGGATTGTGTGGACTTCCGTTGACAAGAAAATGCAAAGATGAGAATGGGCCAACGATAAACCCCGCAGATGAGAAAAGCAACAACCTATCTTTTATGCAAGAAGTTGGCATATCAATGGCCTTTGGTTTTATTTTCGGATTCTGGGGAGTTATTGGTTCTTTCTTACTAAAGAAATCATGGAGATTCGCATTCTTCAACTTCTTTGATGATGTTGGAGATTGGCTCTACGTTATGGGTCTCATGCTTGTATCCAAATGGGGACGGACCTAAACTAAGGTACTAAAAAGAAAATTTTGAACCATTTTGGTCCCTTTTATATCAATTGTGCAAACATGGTTGATGCATTTTGATGCAGTTCCAGCAAATGATGCCAAAAGCGTTGATTGTGTTGGAAGGACTTGAATTATGGCGTCAAATTCACGTGATGCTGGCAGAACAGGTTGAGGAATCAAAGTCATCGTTGTACTATGATGTTCGATGGACCATCGGACATCCTTTAAGTTACTAAATTGTCCTTTTATTTGTTTTGCGTGCTTATTTTTTTGTAATTTTGTTACTTCCTTCTGAATCAGGGTTTCAAACCACTTATAAATAATGGATTTCATTGTTTTTCAATCGGTTTCAGATATTATTGATAAATTTTAGAATTTAAGAAGCTAGGGTTATGTGTTTTCTCCATCAGCTTCTGTGGCGATGTGTTGTGATGAGATATGGAAGTCGATTAATAATTGGGATTTGAATTGTTTTCATAAGAAGTGCAAGAAAGAAAATTGTGTGCTTTTTTCAATTTCAAAATGGAACAAAATTCAACCGTATCATAGGCAGAGAACTGAACAATTCTTTAAGACCTTCTGTCCAAATCTTGTAGGGTAGAAATCAAGTTGAGTTGTTCTAAACCTTATGACATACTTACACGGTTACTCCGTCCCTTCACGATTGATTGACACCGTTTGACTCGGTCGAGTATTATGAAATGTAATTGAAAGTGGATAGAAAAGATTAGTGGATTATGGGATGAGTTAGTGGAACATGGAGTCCATTATTAAAAATAGTAAAAAGTCGATTGACAAAAAAAGAGTAATCATGGACCGAGAGTTGTTATGTGATTCACATTAAAGTCTTGTAAAGTCAATTATGTTTCAAATTAAATCATTTCTCTCCAAGAAAGTTGTTATCCCATTATCATCGACTAACCATTCCACACGACAAACTATGTCGTAATTCTTCCTCTAATTGTAATAATTTTTAAATAAAAATTAGGCATGCGTTCAAGTTGCAACTGCCCTCATTTTTCAGTGGGGCAACAAAAGTTTGGTAATTTTACACTTTGCAGTTGACTTGAATTGACTATAAAAATACTCCATGTGTCCCATTAAAATAAAATGTTTTTCTTTTTGAATTGTCCCATTAAAAATGAAACATTTCCTAAAATAGAAACAACACTATCTTTATTTTTTCTTCGTTCTTACTTTACTCTCTCTTTATTAACTCACAGAACAACACTATATAAAATCTCGTGCGGAAAAGTTTTATATTTATTGGGACGAGGGAGTATTATTTTAAATTTAAATGTTGCCAGTTTTTTCTTCTTAGCACATCATTACAATTAACACTCTGAAAATCATACACTTTGAAGTTGACTAAGAAAATGTTAATGGAGAGGTTTTCAGATATATTTGTGGAATATATTATTATAATTTTGATCATAAATAGGCAAATGAAGCAGAGTAGATAGACAAAAACATCAGCCATGAAAACAGCATACCTTTTTCTTACATATCTTTCTCTCCTAACACTTTGTTTGTGTCCTTCAAGAGCAGCCACAAGTGAAGCAGAGGGTTTGATGAGATGGAAATCCAGCCTATCATCTTCTGCTTCTCTCGAGTCTTGGTCCGTCAACAACATCAGCAACTACTGCAGATGGATTGGCATTAGCTGCAACGACGAGGGATCTGTCTCTGGGATTGATCTCTCTGGTGCAGACCTTGCATGATGCAAATGAACGGAGAGGTATGAGAATGACTGAACTGGTAGATAAAAAGAACTCAACAAATTGAGAACTTCAGAGTATAAAACTCAATGTAAAAATATATATTCAAAGTCTGTCTTTTAAGATCAACAATGAAGTCTTTATATAGGCAAAGAAAATCCTAAACTTATGGAAAGAAAATAACTAAAAAGATAATAAGCAAAAATAACTAATATTTTTTCCATCTCCTAATTCTATTAACTAGGAAATAAATAAAACCAAAAATATACTTTTCTTAGCCACTAAGTTTTATATTCTACAACTGCATCATTGCAGGGACATTGGACCTGCTCCATTTCAGTGCATTGCGGAATCTCACCACTTTCAACCTCAATGGGAATGCTCTCAACGGCTCTATACCAACTGCTCTTGGCAACCTCACAGGCCTCACTTACTTGGACCTCTCCAACAATGAATAGGCTTGCTCATAAATCTCAATTATCTGGATCTCTATAATAACTCGTTTTCAGGCGCCATCCCACCAGAGATAGGAAACCTACAATATTAGTGGAGGCTGGACCTTTCAATCAATAACTTTTCAGGTAAAATACCTCAAGTCATAAACCGATTTCACATGGAACTTGGAAAACAATGCTTTATATTCCTTGGCAATATATAAATTTGCAACGATCAGTTTGAATTAAATACTTTTCAAAAAGAATGCAATGCACTCATAAATGTGCTATTAAAATGCTATGCATCTACGTTTTTAAAAGTAGAGAATTTTGATTTATATCCTTAATTAACTTTAAATAAATTGTTTGTAGGTCCAATACCATCCATCATTGGAAATCTTACAAATCTGTATTCCTTAGATCTCTCTTTCAATAAATTAAATGGTGAGCTCTCATCCCCCATCTAACTTGACATTCATCAAAATAATCTTGTTGGGCATTTTTATAACTCTCAGAATACATAGCATATTATATCATTTTTATAATTGTTTTTGTTGTAATGATTTCCTATAATGTTATAGTTGGACCTGAATTTCATTACTCTGGATATTAACATGAATAATCCATATATGTTTGAACACGGACATTGAAAAGTTCATACATTAGGGTGAATAGTTATATTTGCGGGAGTTATTTGAAAATTATGCTAACTTTATTTAAACATTCTGATTTATGAGAGTTATTTCATGATAGATTGGTCATCTTGACAACTGACATTTTGATTTTTATGATGTCCCTCTAGCGGTGAGCAAAAAAATCGGAAACCGAATATCTGAACCGAACCAAACCAAACCGAAATTTTGAAATTCGGTTCGGTTCGGTTTTAAAATACAAAATTTCGGTTTTTCGGTTCGGTTCAGTTTCGGGCGGAAAAATAATCGAATAACCGAAAAACTGAATTATATTTTAAATATAAATATTTTATATATATCCTATTAATTTAATGTATTATACTCCCTCTGTCTCATTAGAAATGCAACGTTTTCCTTTTTGGGTTGTCCCATTAAAAATGAAACGTTTCCTAAAATGGAAACATTACTCTCTCTACTTTTTCCTCTCTCCTACTTTACTACTCTCTCCATCAACTCACAAAACAACACTGCATAAACTCTCGTGCCGGAAACCAAATGTTTCATATTTATTGGGACGGAGGGAGTATTATATATAATATATACTATATTGTTTTAATATATTCTATATAATAATGTATTATACATATATTCTATTAATTATATAGTTTATATATATATATATAGGGTAGTGATCAAATGAGATTTATTAGGCTAAATGAGAAATGAGATGCAATAACAGCCACTCATTTTTATTAAATGAGTGGTCCAGATTTTGCCACACAAAAAATATTTTTAGATTAATTTATTATGAAAGGGTATAATGGTCAAAAAACCAGATACATACGCTTCAAAATTTTCCATCAAATTCGCGAACGATGACGGTGAAGTCGCGGCGGCGCTGCATCGCGATGATCCGAAAATGGCGAAGAAGCAGAAAGGCGAAGGTGCCGGTGGTTTCACAAATGGTGACGGCTCCGGTGGTTTCCTCATCTCCAATCGGAGAATCGCACGCCGCAAACCCTAGAAATCTCCGCCGCCGGAGCAGGAGATCATCTCGATTGTTGAATCGAGCGGCGGTGGAGGGGAATTCACCTTCTCCGGCGTGAATCGCGAGCGTAAGCGAGGTCAGATCTGTGATCATCATGGAGTTGCTGATTCCGATGATAGCGTGATGCAATTTGTTATTTTTCTCACTGAAATCTAAATTTCGTGGAAGCAATTGTATGTTTGAAATTCCAACCTGTTATATGTGCAAATCTTAGCAATGATGTTTAGTGTTTTAAGGTGTATGCAGGATTTTCGTTTTTGGATTTGGACTAAGTTTTAGGCTATTGTATATGTGTCCTTTTTTGTTTGATTTAGGTACAGAGCATGTGATTTGGTGAGAAAATTTTGGATTTCTATCCGACTAGCTATGCACTCTAGGTGTTTGATGATATTCCTCAGTTAAGACTACATATATAATCAATATCAACTACACACATATAATGTCAACTACATATAAAATTCATGTCAACTACACACATATATTGTCAACTATGTGTATAATCTATGTCAACTACATATGTGAATTATAAGTGTTATTTGTTAGTTGTTGACATTCGATATTATCGCTATTGATATGTGAATTATAAGTGTTAATTTTTAGTTGTTGGCATTTTAATACAAGTTGTTGACATTCGCTAATCTCGCTATTGATATGTGAATTATAAGTGTTATTTTTTAGTTGTTGACATTCGATATTCTCGCTATTGTTATGTGAATTATAAGTGTTATTTTTTAGTTGTTGACATTTTAATATGAGTTGTTGACATTCGATATTCTAGCTATTGATATGTGAATTATAAGTGTTATTTTTTAGTTGTTGACATTTTAATACGGGTTGTTGACATTCGCTAATCTCGCTATTTTAGTTGTTGGTATCTTGTTAAAAGATATAAAACATATCACAAAACTTGCAGTGAGTTCAAGGAGATGCAGAAAACAAGATATTGTCTCAGTAATGAACAAAATTAATTCCTATTCTGATAAGTTGCAATGTCGAATCATTAGTTTCTACTGATACGAATACCTCTTCGAGTACAAAGGACCTTATTTAACTGTGAACAAAAGTGAAGGTGAGCTGAACTCACTCCTTCACACGATTTTCCACTGTCTCCGGTTTGGAAACCTTGATCTTGATAGGTAAGGTGAGTGACAGATCGTGTAGAAGAGCACCTGGAGCTTTGACCATTGAAATGCTCTGTTCCAGTTCCCTTGCTGCCTCCCTCTGCAACTGGGCCTTCTTCGGCTTCAGTCTGTCCAGATTCACAAGGCACGTAAGTTGCTAGTAACACCGTGTTTATCTTTGATATCTTTGTTGCTATTATGTGCTGTTGTTTGGTGTGTTACTGGAATTGCTTTGAAGTGATATGAAGTAAAATGAGTTAAAATAACTGCAATTGATCACTAGTTAATTGATGAGAAAATTATTGAATCTCGCTTTGGCAAAGAAGTTAGATAATAGAGTATATTATTGATGACTGTAACTGATTTACGTAGGTGAGGTAAGAGAAGCGTGTGATAGGGTAGGATTTGAAGTGGTTACAGTTCGAATTACTGATTGCCTTTTTAATTCAAAATTTGTGAATTTATTTCTTTGAATTTATTTCTTAATTCTGTGGATTCAATTTCTCTAAAATCGAAAGCAAATTACAATTAATTTGTGAAATATATGGATGCAGCTTTTAATTCGATTGTGTTGCTGGAATTTTTGAGTTGTGTAGATAAGGTGTTTGTGATATTGCCTAAAATATTATTGTTGACAGAAATTATATAAGTTGTTGACATGAAGATGTTTATTTTTGACATGAACTATATAGCTCGTTGACATAATAACGTTTGTTGTTGACATGAATTATATAGGTCGTTGGCATAAATTTTATGAAAAATGTTGTTGACATAAATTATATGTAAAACATTGTTGTTGACATGAATTATATGTAAAACGTTGTTGTTGACATAAATAATATAGGTCGTTGACATGAAAATATTTGTTATTGACATTAATTATTTGTAAAATGTTGTTGTTGACATAATAGTTGACATAAATAACGTTTGTTGTTGACATCGTAGTTGACATGAATAATGTTTGTTGTTGACTCGTAGTTGACATGAATAATGTTTGTTGTTGACATCGTAGTTGATATGTGAATTATAAGTGTTATTTTTTAGTTGTTGACATTTTAATACGAGTTGTTGACATTCGATATTCTCGGTATTGATATGTGAATTATAAGTGTTATTTTTTTATTTGTTGACATTCGATATTCTCGGTATTGATATGTCAATTGTAAGTGTTATTTTTTAGTTGTTGAATGATTATATGTGTGGATTGTGGGATGGAAGAAGGTGTAGAGAGGGAGAAGGATTGGAGGCTCTGAATCAAGAATGATGAATTAGGTTAAGAGGTATTTATAGAGTGGAAAAAAGGTTTATTTTGATAATTTTCGTGGTCTACAAGATATGGGAGAGATTTGGCTTCACAATATAATAATTTATTTTTTCTTCCGTGAATTTCCGCCTAAATTCCCGCCAGCTTTGACTGCACTGCGCAACGTTCGTAGAATAGTCATAACTTTCTCCACAGAACTCCGATTGAGACGTGCAAGATATCCACGCGAAGCTCTTTCGAAGAGGAATAGAATGATATGCATAAATCACTGATTGGACTCTAAATCTGATGGAAGAATGGGCTCGAACAGAGGCTGTTGCACCTTGGCCTTTTTGCACCTTTTTTTTTCTATCTTTTTCTATCATTTATCAACAAACACATTAAAATACCAAATGTATAACATATGCAATTTAAGAACATAATTTGTATGATTGGAATTTAAAACGAGTCAAATCTAGCCCTTAAAAACATGCAAAATCCGTGTTTGTCATATATATCCTATTAATTTAATGTATTACATTATATATAATATATACTATATTCTTTTAATATATTCTATATAATAATGTATTATACATATATTCTATTAATTATATAGTTTATATATATATAAAATAAAATATATTATACATGTATATATTTTTTTTTCAATTTGTTCTGTTTTTCGGTATTTTCATATAATTTCGGTTTTTTCGGTTTAGTTCGGTTTTTCAAATTCGGTTTTCGATTTTTCGGTTTCGGTTCGGTTTCGGTTTTGAACTAAATTCGGTTTTTCGGGTTCGGTTCGGTTTGGGCGAAAAACCGAACCGAAACCCGAATGATCACCCCTAGGTCCCTCTACTGTAAAATGTTAATATCTAATGCAGATAACTGCCATATTGTTACAATGTGTAATATTTCATGTATGCGTATTTTTCAATATAAATAAATTTTGATTTATATCTTTCTTTTATGTTTCAAATAAATTGTCTGAAGGTCCAATTCCATCCACAATCGGAAATATTTCAAATCTGGAGGTCTTATATTTATCTTCCAACAAATTAAATGGTGAGCTCCCATCGTCCATATGCCAGTTGTCATTCCTTGGTTATCTTCTTCTCTCAAATAATACTTTGGAAGGAAGACTGTCGCAGTGCTTCAGAAACTTCAGCACATCATTGTTCACCTTTCACCTAAACGAAAATCATTTTAGAGGCCTCATACCATCTACCTTTATTTCCATCAATTTGGGTAATAACAAATTCCATGGACGATTACCTAAATCGTTAATCAATTGCCGAAATCTAAGGGGTCTCGACATTGGAAATAATAGAATACAAGATGAATTTCCCTTTTGGATGGAAGGCCTACGCCAGCTTCAAGTGCTAGTGTTGAGGTTTAACAAGTTTGTTTGTAAAATTTCCGTTCCTTCACGAACCAAGTTTCTATTTCCTAGGCCGCATGTTTTTGATGTATCTGATAATGAATTTCTAGGCTCTCTACCTCAAACATATATCAACAATTTCCTAGCAATGATTGAGCCAGTAGAAATTAAATATGATTAGTTTCTAAGGTACGTGGAGATGAGGCTCAACTTGAAAGGTGAGGATCAGTTAATTAAGAGACTATTGAAAACCTTCACAATAATTGATTTGTCCTCTAACAGATTCTCTTGGCATATTCCACCTTCCATACGAAATCTTAAGTTTCTCAAATACTTGAACATGTCACACAATATCCTCACAGGACATATACCTTCACTCTTGGAAACTTGAGTGAACTTGAATCGCTGGATTTGTCAATAAACAAATTGGACGGAGAAATTCCAAGTGAATTAACAAGGTTGACATTTCTTGCAAAATTAAACCTTTCAATAAACAATCTTGTTGGGCCAATACCGCGATCCAATCAATTCTCCACATTTGAGAATGATTCATATATGGTGATAGCATAAAATAATGCAATGATTTAAGTCTCTGATTGTATTATTAATAGCCTTCTATCAAGGGATTGTATCAATCCTTGATTTATCTCCTTCCTAGTTTAGTTTAGAAATCCTTGTATATATTGTGAAGTGTGTGATGAATATTCTCAATGCAAATACAATATTTACATTCACATGGTATCAGCCTAGGATACTGAAATCCAAATCTCTTCTCGCTCTACCTTCTCTGCTGCTCTCCCTCAGTTCATAGGCCTTAAGCCATGGCTGCTTCTTCAAACCCCTCTTCTGATACATTGCCATATGGTACTTTGATCCATATGCTCACTATTAAATTATCATCAACAAACTACTTGTTGTGGAGAAGCCAAATCTACCCACTTCTCATTGGTCAAGGGCTTATTAGCCTTATTGATGGATCACGTCCAGCACCACCGACTTACGTGGTCGCTGACGGAAACTCAACACCAAATCCAGCATACCAATCTTGGCGTGTTGATGATCAGAGACTTGTCAGTCTCATATTCTATTCCTTGTCTGAGGAAGCAATGTCCATGGTGATCGGCTGCACCACCGCTCGCGCTGTTTGGCTCGCACTAGAGCACACTTTTAGTCATCAATCTAAGGCTCGAGAACTCCGTCTAAAAGGAAAACTTCAGTCCATCAAGAAAGGAGGTCGCTCGGTCTCTGAATTTGGACGAGATTTCAAACTCGTTTGCGATCAATTATCTGCAATTGGGCGATCCGTTGATGAAACAGACAAAATCCATCTATTTATGAAAGGACTTGGCTCTGACTTCTCTAGCTTCTCAGCAACTCAAATGGCTATGTCCCCATTACCATCATTTTCTGATCTTCTCAACAATGCTGAAGCTTGGGACATGTTTCAACAAACACTTGAACCAAACATATCGTCCCCAGCTGCTTTCACCGCACACACATGCTCTCGGTCTTCTAATAACCAAATGTCTCGTGGTCGCGGTTCAGGTCCGAAAAAGAGTGGTCGTGGTGGTTTTAGCCAAAAGCGCCAGCCTCACTGTCAAATATGCAGGACAACCGGCCATTATGCCAACGTTTGTCCCGATCGATTCAATCGTGAGATTGCTACTGCCACACCTGTGGCCAACATTGCTGAGGCTTTCTCCGCATCGAGTATTGCCTCTGATCCTCCCATCTCTGATTGGTACTTAGACACGGGTGCATCAGCGCACATGACTCCTACTCCGGCACAACTCCACTCATCTACATCATACACAGGTTCAGATTCAGTTGTAGTCGGTAATGGTGCCTTATTACCTATCTCTCATATTGGCACTTGTTATTTGAATAATTTTATTCATCTGTCTGAGGTGTTAGTTGTTCCCGGACTAACTAAAAACTTGCTTTCAGTGAGCAAATTAACTACAGATTTACCTATTGATGTGGTTTTTACCGATAATTGCTTCAAAATTCAGCATCGGGAAAATCAACACATTCTGGCTCAAGGCAGTCGTAGGGATGGTTTGTACGTGTTGGATGACACAAAGTCAGCTCTGCAACTTGTTGCAGCTCGTACGCCTAAAGCATCTTTTGAACTGTGGCACTCTCGGCTTGGTCATGTTGCATTTGATGTAATTTCTTTTTTACATAAAATTGGGAGCATATCTGTTAGTGCTTTGTTACCCAAACCAATGATTTGCGACGCTTGTGAGAAAGCTAAAAGTCATCGATTACCTTTTGTTCGTGATGAAAAACGATCGTCTTCTATTTTAGACATTGTGCATTGTGATTTATGGGGCCCTGCGCCGGTTAACTCTGAATCTGGTTTTCGCTATTATGTTATTTTTGTGGATGATTATTCCAGATTTACATGGCTATATCCATTGAGACAAAAATCTGATTTCTATGACGTGCTGCTTCAGTTTAAGATTTTTGTTGAAAATCAGTTGTCTAGTCATATTAAAACTTTTCACAGTGATGGGGGCACAGAGTTTACCAATAAAAAGTCATGAGTTGCCTGCTATTCCACATGAGACACAGTCACAGCCCAACCAAGAAGAGCCCGATATCAACGATCAACATGTTAATGAGTCAGCTCTCGATCCTATCATTGAGCCCGGTCCTCCAATTGAGATGAATCCACCTGTTCCTCCACCAAGAGTATCTTCTACTCATCCTATGCAAACTCGAGCACGGGCAGGTATCATCAAGCCAAAGTATATACCAAATTATGCATGTACTCGTTTATTTCAGGCTCTCATGACGGTGATTACACCTCGTGGAATCAAGTCTGCCTTAAAAAGACAAGAATGGGTTGAAGCTCTAAAGCAGGAACTTTCTGCCATGGCTCTCAAGGACAGTTGGGATCTTATTCCTCGTCCAAAAGATGTAAATGTTGTGGGATCCAAATGGGTTTTTCGAACGAAATTAAAGGCGGATGGCTCACTTGATCGCTATAAAGCTCGTCTTGTTGCACAAGGCTTCACACAACTTCCGGGCTTTGATTATTGTCATACTTTCAGTCCAGTTGTTCGTGCTTCTACAATTCGAGTCGTGTTATCCATTGTTGTTTCCAATAATTGGCCTCTACATCAATTGGATGTCCAAAATGCCTTCCTGAACGGCGTTCTATCCAAGCCAGTATATATGGAACAACCCCCTGGCTTTATAGATCCTCAATTTCCAAATCATGTATGCCGTCTTAAAAAGGCGATATATGGTCTAAAGCAAGCTCCTCTTGCGTGGTATCAACGACTCAGTGATTTTCTTGTACATGTTGGATTTTTCTGTAGTCGTTCTGATCCCTCACTGTTCATCTATAATCGTGGCTCATCCACTATATATCTCTTGGTTTATGTTGATGATATAATTCTGACAGGAAATTCTTATGATGACTTGAAATCTTTCATCTCTCGCCTTCATCAAGAATTTGCCATCATTGACCTTGGAAAACTTGGTTATTTTTTGGGTCTTGAAGTCACTTATACTTCTTCTGGTATTTTCTTGAACCAGGCTAAATATGCTCGTGATATCCTTCAACGAGCATCTCTTGAAGAGTCAAAACCTGTCTCTACACCCTTGGTTGCAGGTTGCCAACTTTCAACGGACGGCCAGCCATTTGAGGATCCTACTTTATATCGGTCATTAGTTGGATCGCTGCAGTACCTGACAATTACACGTCCTAATTTATCTTTTGCAGTAAATCTTGTTAGTCAACATCTTCAACATCCTACCGTTGCTCATTTTCAAGCGGTAAAACGAATTCTTCGCTATGTAAAACACACTCCAGCCTTTGGCTTAAGTTTTACACGTAGCTCTTCGTTTTCTCTTGTTGCATATTCTGATGCCGATTGGGCTCGTTGTGTTGAAACTAGACGATCTACTTATGGCTATTCTATTTTCCTTGGCGGTAATCTAGTATCATGGAGTGCCAAGAAACAACCCACGGTCTCTCGCTCCAGATGTGAATCCGAGTATCGAGCTCTTGCAAATACGGCTTCTGAAATGGTGTGTGTGCTCCAACTTCTTCGTGAGCTTCAAGTCCAGTTGTCTTCTTGC
>NC_062965.1:23140953-23175953 GCF_023119035.1 Salvia hispanica
GCATCCACCACGATGATGCCAACTCCCGGGCTCTATCCATCTTCATCAACAACCCCTTGGGTGTATACTAATACCCAGGGGCTCACTGGTGGATCCACCTTGAGTGGGTCGGTTGGCTCCACTTTTAGTGGTTCCTTCGGATCCTTTAATGGATCAAGTGTTGGGGCCTTCGGGTCTCACACGAATGCTGGGACCTTCGAGTCTCACGCGACTGCTGGGGCCTTCGGGTCTCATGCGAGTGTTGGAACCTTCGGGTTCAGCACGGGTATTGGCTCCTTCGGGACCAGTGCGACCATGACGGGCTCTATGCCCAACATGAATGGTGGGCGCCCTATGCCCAACCATATTGTTGTCTCCTTCGGGGGCAACGTGAATGGTTCCTTCCAAGGACCAAGTGCGGCACCGTCGGCACCTAGAATGATGCCACCCGCCGAGAAGCCACATAAATTTGGAGGAGCTGACTTCAAGAGGTGGTACCAAAAGATGTTGTTCTATTTGACAACATTGGGCGTCGCCAACTTCCTCACGGAGAACGAGCCGCCTGTGCCAAGTGATCAAGAGACAAGGCTCGAGATCTTAGCGGACTATGAAGCATGGCGCAAATGAGATTATCTTTGTAAAAATTTAATTCTAAGTGCTTTAGATGATGGCTTGTACAATGTATACTCCCTTGTAACCACATCCAAAGAAATGTGGGAAAGCCTAGAAAAGAAGTATAGTATCGACAATGATGCCGGTATGGAACATGTTGTAGTATCCAAATTTACGGACTACAAGATGGTCGACTCTAGACCGGTCATGGAACAAGTTCAAGAGTATCAAATGATCATCCACGGACTCGTGGCTGAAGGGATAATTTTGCCTGACAACTTTATATGGTGCATACTCATCGAGAAGCTTCCTCCTAGTTGGAAGGACTTCAAGCACTATCTCAAGCACAAGCGAAAGAAGATGAGCCTTGAAGATTTGATCGTGAAACTGCGCATCGAGGCCGACGTGCGCAAAATTGATCAAAAGGCTAAAGGTCCATTTGAGGCCAAAGCCAACTTGTTGGAGCGGGGCGGTCCCTCCAACAAACGCCCTCGCCCAAATCAGAAGGACAAGGGGAAGGGAAAGCAGCCTACAAAGAAGTTTGAAGGCGAATGCTACAAGTGTGGCAAAATTGGCCACTTTGCCAAAGACTGCCGCAGCAAGAAGAAGAAGCCGGCAACCCACGTCGTTGAGAAAGATTTCAAGGACTGGAATAAAGATGACCTCGTTGCCGTGGTCACTGAAGAAGTCAACATTGTTGACAACAAAGGCGGCTGGTACATCGACATCGGCGCTACTGCTCATGTCTACTCAGATAGGAGTAAGTTTGTCTCCTACACTCGCTGTTGAAGGGAGGAAGATCAACATGGGGAATCAAGCATCGTCCGAAGTCCTCGGCATTGGAAACGTGATTCTCATGATGACGTCTGGCGTCACTATCCCTTTGAAGGATGTGCTGCATGTCACAGACATCCGCAAGAACCTAGTGTCAGGATCAATACTAGTTAATAAGGGGTTTAAACTTGTATTCGAGTCTGATAGGTTTGCTTTATACAAGTTTGAGAAGTCCCTCGGAAAAGGTTATGTAACCGACGGACTTTTCAAGCTTAGTGTGGCTACGCGCCTTGTTCCAAAGCCTTTGGCTAACAATAATAATAAAGCATCTACTTCCTCTTATTTGACCGAGTCTTCAAATTTGTGGCATTGTAGATTGGGATATGTAAATTCAAAAGCCATAAAAAGATTAGTAAATTTAGATTTACTAAAGGCAATTGAAGTGGATACCCAAGACAAATGTGAAATATGTCTTGAGGCAAAAATGACTAAGTTACCGTTTCACTCAATTGAACGGAAAACGAAACCCCTTGAACTAATTCACACGGATGTATGTGATTTAAGGATGGTGCAAACTAGAGGTGGTAAAAAGTACTTAATCACTTTTATAGATGATTGCACAAGATATTGCTACATTTATCTTTTAAGAAGTAAAGATGAAGCAATTGAAGCGTTCAAAAATTATAAGAATGAGGTGGAGAATCAACTTGGTTATAAAATCAAAGCGATTCTAAGTGATAGAGGAGACGAGTATGTAGCCCCGTTTGAGGAGTTATGCAACGCAAGTGGTATAATTAATCAAACAACTGCTCCATACTCACAACAATCTAATGGTATAGCAGAATGCAAAAATCGAACTCTAAAAGAGATGATGAAAGCGTTGCTACTAAGTTCAGGATTACCCCAGAACATGTGGGGGGAGGCTATTTTGACAGCCAACTATATCCTTAACAAAATCCCACACAAAGGAAAAGACATCAGTCCTTATGAGTTGTGGAAAGGAAGGAAACCATCCTACAAATACCTCAAAGTGTGGGGGTGTTTGGCGAAGGTGATGGTTCCCCCGCCCAAGGAAGTCACAATTGGACCTAAAACGGTTGATTGTATCTTCATTGGATATGCACTTAACAGTAGTGCATATAGATTTGTTGTTCACAAATCTGAAATATCGACTATTACAGTAGGAACAACAATCGAGTCAAGGAATGCCGTATTTCTCGAAAATACGTTTCCTTGCAAGGACAAAGAAGAAGTCCCAATCAATTCTGAGACAAGAATTGAAGATGAGGCCACTAGTTCTAAAACAATGGATGAAGCCACTAGTTCTAAATCCACGGATGAAGAGCCTAAATCGCGCAAGCGAGTGAGGCCTGATCCAAGTGATGCAGTACTAAGACGTGGTAGTAGGGTCAGAACACCAAAAACATTTGGTCCTGACTACATTGCTTTTATGTTGGATGAAGAGCCAACGTCAATAAAAGTAGCCTTCGATGGCCCAGACGGGTTACATTGGAGAGAAGCTGTTCAAAGCGAAATTGACTCAATTTTGCTAAACCACACTTGGGTGTTGGTTGATTTGCCCGAAGGTGCCAAACCTTTAGGGTGCAAATGGGTGCTTAAAAGAAAATTTAAGGCCGATGAAACAGTGGATAAGTATAAAGCCCGATTGGTTGTAAAGGGTTTTAAACAAAAGGAAGGACATGACTTCTTCGATACCTATTCACTTGTAACGAGGATTACATCTATCCGAGTGCTTCTCGCGATTGCTGCATTGCACAATCTTGAGATTCATCAAATGGATGTTAAGACTGCGTTTCTAAATGGTGAAATAGAGGATGAAATCTATATGGAACAACCCGAAGGGTTTGTAGTACCTGGACAAGAGAAAAAAGTATGCAAACTCGTAAAGTCCCTATATGGATTGAAACAAGCGCCGTTGCAATGACACTTGAAGTTTGATAATGTAATGTTATCAAATGGGTTTAAAATCAACGAGTGTGACAAATGTGTCTATATTAAAAGCACTGATAACGGGTACGTTATAGTGTGTCTTTACGTTGATGACATGTTAATCATGGGTAGTAACACTCAAGTGATTAACGAGACAAAAGCCATGTTAAAGAGAAACTTTGACATGAAAGACATGGGTCTAGCCGATGTAATTCTTAGAATGAAAATTCTAAGAACATCCGATGGAATCATCTTAACCCAATCTCATTATGTTGAGAAGATATTGAAGAAATTCAATGCCTATGATGGCGCGCCGGTTAAGACTCCAATTGAACTCGATGTTCACTTGAGCAAAAACAAGGGCGAACCCGTTGCACAAGAAGAATATGCATGGGTCATTGGGTGCATTATGTACTTAACTAATTGCACTCGGTCGGACATTGCTTGTGTCGTGAACAAGTTGAGTCGTTACACGAGTAATCCAAGCAAAGAGCATTGGAGAGCTCTTGTAAGGGTTTTGAGATATCTAAAGCATACTCAAAATCATGGGCTACATTTTTCGAGATACCCCCCGGTACTTGAAGGGTACTGTGATGCGAATTGGATATCCGACAATAAGGACTCACTTTCAACAAGTGGATACGTCTTTACTATTGGGGGTGGTGTTGTCTCGTGGAAATCCACGAAACAGACATGTATAGCCCGTTCAACCATGGAATCAGAATTCATAGCTTTAGATAAAGTTGGGGAAGAAGCCGAATGGCTTAAGAACTTCCTTGAGGATATTCCAGGTTGGTCTAAGCCAGTGCCACCAGTGTTGATTCACTGTGATAGCCAAGCCGCTATCGGGAGGGCGAACAATGGCTTCTATAACGGTAAGTCTCGACATATTCGTCGACGACATAATACCGTGAGACATTTGATCACAACAGGCGTGATTACAATTGACTATGTGAAGTCAATAGATAATCTAGTGGATCCGCTAACCAAAGGGTTAAACCGGTGATCAGATGAATAAGTTGCTGTGAGGAAATCGGGTTTGAAATCCACAAATCCAAAGAATTGTCATAGTGGCAACCTAACCATGATGACTGGAGATCCCAAGAATTTGGTTCAATGGGAAAACTAAGCTATGAGAGTTCGTGAGAAACACTCATCTACATCTATTCCCTAGAGAGCAATAGAGTGTTTGAAAACTTGCCTTGTGGTGAGGATAAGTCTATCATGAGAACGGATGAGGTTAAGGTGTTTAAGTGTTAACACCATTGTTTCGGTGCACGCTGTGGGGGCTAGTTCAAAGCTAAAAGCTACCTATCTTTATGCTTATATACCTCTCGAGTGTTGAGCTTGTGTCTGCATGCATATGCATTTGGCTATTTCCACTCATGTGGTGGACTGTTGGAATCTATGTCGGTCAATGGACTTTGACCAAATTATAATTTCAACGAGACATTTAATTTTGTGAAATTAAATGATATAGCGTCGATCTACGTCCGGAGTAGATGACCATGGAATATTTATTTTCTCAAATCCGATTCCCGGTGAATAAGAAATAATGGATTAAAGTTGTGCAAAATTGCAAACTTAATGAGCTATGAGAGAAGCTTAGGAAATAATTAAGAGAATTAATTATCCCACATTGAAAGTTTCAACCTTATTAAACTAATATTTAATAAGAAGGATTATTACATGTAATAATTATAGTGGACTAAGATGGGTTGTAAGAGCCCACACGCGCGCACACGTCCGCCGCGCCGCGAGCCACGAGCCGCGATCCGCGAGCCTCGAGCCCGAGCCGCCCGCGCCCGTGCTCGTGCTCGTGCCCGTGCCCGTGCCCTTGGACTTGGACTTGGACTTGGATCTTGGCAATTGGTCTTTGGGTGGTCTTTGGGCTGTTCATTGGGCCTGGTCGTGGGCTTGGTGCTTGGGCTTGGCCCAAGGCTAGTGGGTCTAGGGTCTAATTCTTTTTAGACCACCACCGTTTCCACGTCAGCGAGCCAAGCGGGATGACACCTTGCCAGTGTGACGCGGTAAGCCAACGTGGCTGACACGTGACAATCCACGTCATGACCACCGAATCTAGAAGCATCTAGATTCAACCTCTCTAGCTCTGAGCGTGTAACGGCTCGTAACGCCCGAACATTACAGCTCGTAACCGACGACCGTTACGGTCTGACATTGATGACAGCCATCAAGGCTGCATTGACCCCTACAGTGGACTGAGCCTATAAATAGGCTAGCCATTCTAGCATTCTACACACAGAAACTAGAATCCACACTCTGCATCATACACTCTCTCCTCCCTCTACATTATTCTTCTGTCGAAGCTCTGCCCTCTCCTCCATCCAGTTTGCCGGAGCTTGTTGATTGCGGTGCTGCTTCATCAGAGACGCTAGCCGTTTTATCTTTGGGGACGAAACGCCAATCCGAAGAGCACTACCGGGGCGTATATCGTCTTGCGGAAAGAGGCCTCCTCGACTCGGCTAAATTCTTTTTACGGTTTATTTATTTCGAATTTTCCGTTGTAATTTCGATTCAGTTAGTTCATTTGTATACCTTCTTTTGGGTTGTATTACGCCCAGCTTATATCTTGTAAATCCAGAAACCAACAGTTTGTTGACAGATCCAACGATTCGAGATCACTCAAGTTTCCAAGAGATGAAGGTATATGTCCTGTGAGGCTATTGTGTGATAGGTTCAAGTATTTGAGAATATTAAGATTCCCTGCCTGAAAACGAGTTATTATAGAGATCAAGATACTTGAGGTTTGTGAGCAAGCCTATTTCTTATGGAAATTCTCCACTCAATTCATTGTCTTTAATTTCTATTGAGATTAGTTTTCTCCAACTCTTGATGAAAGAGGGCAATATTTCACCAATCAGGCTATTACCCGATATGTACAAATAATATAAATTGCCTAGATTTGTTAAGGATGGTGGCGACGGCCCCGAGAGTGAATTCTCGGATAAATCTAAGTAGGTCAGCTTGTTACACAGGCCGAGCTCTTGAGGAATGGAGGAATTGAATCTGTTCAATCGAAGATCTAGACTTCGGAGATTCGTGAGTAGGCCTATAGAAGGAGGGATTTCTCCTATAAACGAAATATTGTTCAGCTCTAGATTTTGCAGGTTTGGAATAAGGCTTACTGTATCAAAAATGTTTCCAGAGAAGAAGTTGTCGCTGAGGCGAAGATCCTTCAACTTGGAGAGGTTAGTGATATTTGGTGACAGAGGGCCTTGGAAACCATTGTCGGCGAGGTCAATATATTCAAGGTTGAGACAAGTGGTTATGAAGTGTGGGAATTCCAAGGTGAGTTCATTCCATTCAAGATTAAGGTGAGTGAGGAAAGGGAATGTGGGAAATCGAGACCAGTCAGGAGTTTCAAAGTAATTAGAGCCCAAATCCAAGAAACGCACCTTCCTCATATTGCCAATCTGATATGGGATTTCTCCAACCATATAGTTTTCGGAGAAGCTCAGGTATCGAAGCTCTGTCAAGCGGCCGATCTCTGGTGGAATGGCGCCAGAAAACAGATTGTAGGAGAGGTCCAAGAGAGTGAGGCTTGTGAGGTTTCCAAGAGCAGCTGGTACGGAGCCATTGAGAGCATTCCCACTGAGGTTGAAAGTGGTGAGATTCAGCAATGAAGTGAAATGGAACAGGTCCAATGTCCCTGCAAGCTCTGCACCGGGGAGATCAATCCCAGAGACAAATCCCTGGTCGTTGCAGCGAATGCCAATCCATCTGCAGTGGTTGCTGATGTTGTTGACGGACCAAGACTCGAGAGAAGCAGAAGATGATAGGCTGGATTTCCATCTCATCAAAGCCTCTGCTTCACTTGTGGCTGCTCTTGAAGGATACACACATAGACACAGTGTTAGGAGAGAAAGATATGTAGGAAAAAGGTATGATGTTTTCATGGCTGATGTTTTTGTATATCTACTCTACTTCATTTGCCTATTTATATCTATAAATTAACTCTAAACGTGTTTGAAGTTTGAGCACAGATGGCTCCGCAAGTCAGCTTTAATAATTTATATACATGCACAAAAAAAGAAATTGGGTACTTTACTCAGCTTTCAATTGCAAAGGACAGATTACGCTCACATAATGAAGTAAACACAAAAACAAGAATTTTAGATATAATAAACATATTATTTTCGAAGCCTAAAAAAATTTAAACACAAAGTAAGTTTCTTGGAGTGGTGGTCCAATTATTTTTCAAAAAAATGTGGAATGAGTAAATTTTGGAGGAAAAATAGACAAAGACTATTCACAAGGCATATAATATCTTTTTTGAGTTGGTCATAATGAAGTAAGCAAAAAACGAGCGAATTACTTCCGACTAAGTCTTTTTTATTTAATCTTCAGCCTTTTAACTGGCCGTGAGTTCATATAATGCAACGAATAAGCAACAAAAATACTTTATACTCTCTAGGTTGAACCAAGGTAATTAAACCGTATTATTTTATAGGCCGTCCTAAGGCAGTTGAGTCGTTTCTTATTTTAGCAAAAAACTGTTGTTCTTATTCAACTTTTCTCTTTTGTTTTCTTATACTTCATTCTCTTCACTTTCCCCTTTGTCTAAAAGAAACACATCAAAATAGTATAATTCAGTTCTATGAATAATATAAAAACCATTAAAAAGAAATGATTATATTAAATAAATTAACTCTAGTAATAGAGATACACATTTCCAATTTTTTATTGTCCTATTATTTAAATATCAAAGAATGTTTTCTAATGCAGAAGCCTATTAATGATGGAATTCCAATAGTCGATGCGAACGACGATAAAAACATCGACTGATTCAGAATGATTTAAAATTCGCATCGAACTTGGAAAATGGGAGGACATCGTTCAAGGGGTGAAAATGTCATTTTTTTTTGTTTTGAGAGGATTTTTAGAGGGTGGGAAAATTTGTAGAATGGGGATACTCTCTCCACAATGCAAATGGAGAGTGCTAATGTGAGCTAACAAGAAGACTAGTATTTAAATTATACTCCTACAAAACTGTTGGATTATTGGACTCCTTGCTTTGGGCTTCTATTATTATTCGGTTGGGCTGCTATTTTTGCTGAGCCCATAAGAATATGTGTTGGCCCAAATTGAGCCTGGCCCGTTCACTTATCCAGAGTGGCTGGATGTGCGACACCTGGCAACTCCACGCGGATCAAGGCTCACAGCCGTTGGATGAGTGGTGTGTTTGTTAAGTGAGAGAAGGTTGTCTGACTTCTCTCATTCGATTCAATCTCTCTCTCTCTCTTGTTTCAGAAACCACCTTCTCTCTAAGATTCCGGCGAATCCAGCCGGAGTTCTCCTTCGAGCTTTCTGTTCCACCGATGATTCTCAGTTCCTACGGGTTCTACCGGTGTAGATTGAGTGTTAGGCAACTTCTTCGGTTTCCTTCTCTTTCTAGGATTTGGTCTTCTGTTTGTGACCAATCCCGAAGTGCTTGGAGTGTGTGGTGAGGGCTCTTGTGTTCTTGGCTGTGTTCTGAAGCTGTGGGTGTGAGTCTGCGTGTGAGACGGCTGTGGTGTGCGGTGACCGGTGAGATCTAGGGTTACACTGATCTCTGGTTTGAGTTCGTTCAACGGTGCTCTCCTTTGTGACTTGCTGTGAGGATTGGGGAGGTCTGAGGCCTAGTGCAGTCACTGCTGTGACCTGAGCCACTCGTGGCTCAATTCTCTGACTTAGTCTCTTTTTGTGTTAAGATCCTTCGGGATCAGTTTCTTGTGTGACTAATTCGTCTACTGAGTGTGCAGGTACAACCAGAAAGGATGGGATCTCAAGAACCAAGGAGTGCTTGAGATTAGTCTAGGGTTTCTGCTTGTAACTTTATACTTAGTGTGTAATCAAGATAACACTGTTGTAATTGGCTTGTACCTCTGAGATTAGCCATCTTAGAACCAATCAATAAAAGAGGTCCCGGTAATTAGCGAATCCCGAGAGGTCTGATCCCTACAGTGGTATCAGAGCCACAGGGGGATCACTTGGGCGCGCCGGGTCGCAAATTAAGGAGGTGGGCTCGTCAGAGTAAAGCTCGGCCTCCGGTATAGGCCCTGAGGTAAGACGGTTACACCTTAACGAAGGGTAACCGCTCTGGTAAATTGGCTAAACCTCTTCTTTACTGTTTTCTTAGAACCCTAGGCTTGGGCTTTTGCTGCTGGAAGTAACCGCTGGCCGCGGTCTAGACTCTGTGCTTTTGTTTTCTTGCATGATCTTGGTGCTTACAGCTTTCTTTTCTTCCGCTTGCTTGCTTGCTTCTCTTTTCTTACTCAAGGTGTGTATCTCAGTGCTCTGTTCTGTGTCTTGAGTGAATTACCTATCCACCCTGTGCCTTAACCGCCTTGAGTGACCCCCTGCACCCCCAAACATTGGGTGATTGTGAACTGGGAAATCCTCTTGTCGGGGTACACGTGACAGATAGGGAGGAACTCTCCTGGACTTGATCTTTGTGTGTCTGGGATCCTCTGACTCTGTTATTAGAAAGGTTGGGGCTATTGAATCTGCCAGTGAGATGTGGGCTAAGCTGGATACTCTCTATACTGAAACTTCTACGTCCACCAGGATGTATCTTCTGGAAAAGCTTTTTAAATTAAAACTGAATCTTTCAAAGGAAATAGATGATAATATTGATACTTTTCAAAAATTGGTCCAGGACATTAAAAGGTCTGGAGATAAAACAATTGATGAGTATACCAGCATAGCCCTCATGAACGCTATCCCTGATACTTATGGTGATGTTAAGACAACTAAAAAGTATGGAAGGGATAGTGCCCCTCTAGACATAATAATCAGTTCTTTAAAGTCAAAGGAATTGGAGCTTAAAGAAAACTTTAACCCTAAATCTTCTCAAACTAAGGCTTTGAATGTGAGAGGGAGATCTAAATCTAGATGGGATGGCAATAATTCCTCTAGGAATGGTAAGAAGTCAAACAGAGGCAGGTCTAGGTCTAAAAGTAAAAGTGGGGGCAGGGTATTATGAAGATCTGTAAGGGTGTGCTATGCCTGTTTAAAGCTGTGAAAAAGTGTAATCTGTATGTGTGTACTGCTAAGCCTCTAACTAGTTATGATCATAGTGTAAATCTGGTTAAAATGGATAAGGCTTTACTGTGGCATAATAGACTTGGGCACATGAGTCAGAAGGGGTTAAAACTTTTGAAAAATTCTGATATTTTGAGTGAGTTGGATTTCAAAAATGAGCTCCCCTTTTGTGAAACTTGTGTGATGGGAAAACAGCATAGGGTGTCTTTTCCCACCCCTGTGACTGAAAATGTTAGTCAAGCTGTCTTAGAGTACTTGCATATGGATGTTTGGGGCCCTGCCTCTGTTACTACCCACTCTGGATCTGTGTATTTCCTATCCATTGTGGATGATTTTTCAAGAAAAGTTTGGTGTTTTCTTTTAAAACATAAGTCTGATGTTTTTCAAACCTTTTCAAATTGGAGAGTTTTAATTGAAAATCAAACTGGAAAGTGTATCAAGACCATTAGGACAGATAATGGCCTTGAGTTTTGCAATGCTCAAATGGATTCTTTGTGTCAAAAATCTGGGATTAGGAGACATAAAACTACTCCTTACACCCCTCAGCAAAATGGAGTTGCTGAGAGGATGAATAGGACTTTACTTGAAAAGGTCAGGTGTCTCCTGTCCAAAAGTGGTTTGTCAAAAAAGTTTTGGGGTGAAGCCCTTTACACTGCTTGTTATTTGATAAATAGATCCCCTTCTGTTCCTCTTAAGGGCAGATGCCCTGAGCATGTTTTCACTGGTAGAAAACCCAATCTGTCACACCTAAGGGTGTTTGGGTGTAGTGCTTTTATTCATTCAAAAACTGATAAGTTAGACCCAAGGTCAAGGAAGGGTGTTTTTGTTGGCTATCCTGATGGTGTTAAGGGTTATAGGGTGTGGGTTAGGGATGAACCTGGTTTCAAGGTTGTGGTCAGTAGGGATGTCATCTTCAATGAAGAAGACTTCCCTTGTGTTGTTCCCAGGTCCCCTGCTTCTCCATCCTCAGATGGTGAACCTCTTAGTGAGGTGGAGCAATCTGAGGAGAGGTCCTCAAGTGAGGTGGAGTCCCAGGGCAGTGATGCTTCCACTGAGGTGGAGCAGGTGTGGAACTCTTCCCCTATCAACCCAGATCCTATACCCCCTGAGCCTCTGGAAAACCAAGACCCTGACCATGAAAATGTTTTTGATGGTGAGCCACAACCCAATAATAATCCAGATTTACACAATTATCAGTTAACTAGGGATAGAGTAAGAAGGGTTGGTAAACCCCCTGATAGATTTGGTTCTTTTGTGAATTTAGTTGCCCTAGCTTTTAATGTGTTTGAATCTGATGGAAATGAGCCTCAATCTTTTAAGCAGGCTCAAAGGTCCAAGTTTTGGGATTTGTGGTTTAAAGCTATGCAAGAAGAAATCCACTCTCTGTTTGTCAATAATACTTGGATCCTTGTGCCTCTACCCCCTGGTGCCTCTGTAGTTGATTGCAGGTGGTTGTTTAAATTGAAAGATGAGATTGAGGGGTTGAGGTACAAGGCTAGGTTGGTTGCCAAAGGTTTTACTCAGCAAGAGGGGATAGATTATACATAAATTTTTGCTCCTGTGGTTAAGTTTACTACTGTAAGAGTAATGCTTGCCTTATGTGCTCATTTTAATTGGGAATTAAAGCAAATGGATGTCAAAACTGCTTTTCTTCATGGTGATTTGGATAAACCCATATACATGAAACAACCAGAGGGTTTTGTGGATCCTAACTTTCCCAATCATGTGTGTTTGCTTAAGAAGGCTCTGTATGGTCTTAAACAATCTCCTAGGCAGTGGAATATCAAGTTTAATACATGCATGCAGAAGTTAGGCTTTGTTAGGAGTACCTTTGATGCCTGTTTGTATGTGAAAAACCTTGATAAAGTGTCTGTGTTCTTGCTGCTGTATGTGGATGACATGCTTATTATGGGTCCTTGCATGAAGTCTATTAAACATGTGCAAAGTGCTTTGTGTGAAAATTTTGACATGAAAGATCTTGGTGATGCTAAAAAGATTTTGGGGATCAATATCCTTCGGGATAGAAAGTCCTCTTCTCTGGTCCTTCATCAGGAACCTTATGTGCAAAAAATTCTTGAGAAGTTTAATATGCTTGGTGCTAAAATTGCTTTTGTTCCTTTAGCTGCTCATTTTATGCTGAGTAAGGACCTTTGTCCTACAACTGAATCTGAGGTGAAAGCTATGCAAAAGGTCCCTTATTCTAATGCTATTGGCTCTGTGATGTATCTTATGGTTAGTACTAGGCCTGATATTGCCTATGCTGTTTCTTGCTTGAGTAGATACATGTCTAACCCTGGGCCAGTGCATTGGGAGGCTCTCAAATGGTTGCTTAGATACCTGAAAAATACTTCTAAGTATGGTTTGTGTTTTTCTAAGCATGATCAAGGTGTTGAGTTGTGTGGTTTTGTTGATTCTAACTATGCAAATGATAAGGATAAGAGGAAGTCCACAACTTCCTATGTGTTTCAGGTTTGCAGGTCTTGTGTTAGTTGGAAATCACAACTCCAACACATTGTAGCTCTGTCTACAACAGAATCAGAGTACATAGCCATAACAGAGGCTATGAAGGAGGCAATCTGGTTAAAGGGAGTTCTCTCTGAACTCAATTTTATTAAATCTGCTCCTGTGTTATACTCTGATAGTCAGTCTGCCATTCAACTTTGTAAGAATCCTGTCTTCCATGATAGAACTAAGCATATAGATGTTAGGTTCCATTTCATTAGAGATGTTGTGGAAAAAGGTGAAGTTCTTTTACAAAAGGTGCATACTGATCATAACCCAGCTGATATGGGTACCAAATGTCTTCCTGTGGATAAGTTGTTATCATGCATCAAAAAGTTGCATTTTGATTTTGGTTAGCATGTGCATTGCATGTCCCGGGGGAAAGACCTTGCTGACTCTCTGAAGTCACAAGGCAATCTAAGTCCTACAAAACTAATTGGTTTACCATCTGGTGTTTTGTTAGGCAACCTGGCATCTTCTATCTAATGAACTTTGTGTTCTTTGGTGATAGGAATGCCTTGTAGGCAATGATGAAGCAGCAGTAGACCAAGGCTCTCCCCTGTTTCTCCAGAAGTAGTCCAAAGGTGGAGAATGTTGGAATATTGGACTCTTTGCTTTGGGCTTCCTATTATTAATTCGGTTGGGCTGCCTTTTGTTGAGCCCATAAGAATGTGTGTTGGCCCAAATTAAGTCTGGCCCGTTTCTTTGTGAGGGCTGCTGGATGTGAGACACCTGGCAACTCCACGCGGATCGTGCACACAGCCGTCGGATGCGAGGTGTGTTTGTTAAGTGAGAGAATGCCTTTTGGCTTCTCTCATTCGATTTTCAACTCTCTCTCTCTCTTGCTCTCAGAAACCGCCGCTTCTCTTCCTTCTCTCTAAGATTCCGGCGAATCCAGCCGGAGTTCTCCTTCGAGCTTTCTGTTCCACCGATGATTCTCAGTTCCTAAGAGTTCTACCGGTGTAGATTGAGTGTTAGGCAACTTCTTCGGTTTCCTTCTCTTTCTAGGGTTTGGTCTTTTGTCTGTGACCAATCCCGAAGTGCTTGGAGTGTGTGGTGAGGGTTCTTGTGTTCTTGGTTGTGTTCTGAAGTTGTTGGTGTGAGTCCGCGTGTGAGACGGCCGTGGTGTCGCGTTGACCGGTGAGATCTAGGGTTCCACCGATCTCTGGTTTTGAGTTCGTTCAACGGTGCTCTCCTTTGTGACTTGCTGTGAGGATTGGGGAGGTCTGAGGCCTAGTGCAGTCACTGTTGTGACCTGAGCCACTCGTGGCCCGATTCTCTGACTTAGTCCTTTCTTGTGGTTTAGATCCTTCGGGATCATTTCTTGTGTGACTAATTTTCTTACTAAGTGTGCAGGTACTATCGGAAGTGATGGAATCTCAAGACCAGAGGAGTGCTTGAGATTAGTCTAGGGCTTCTGATTGTAACTCTTGTACTTAGTGTGTAATCGTGATACCACTATTGTATTGGCTTGTACCTCTGAGATTAGCAATTTCAGAACCAATCAATAAAAGAGGTCCCGGTAATTAGTGAACCCTAAGCGGTCTGATCCCTACAATAATAAAAATTACATTCCACTAACTTTTCTTTTAGTATAATTCTTAAAATATGTGTTGATTTAAAATAGAAATAGAGTAACGTACTTGAAGTGTGATTGGGGCTAAGAAGACATTTTGTATTAAAAGCTAAAATAATTGCAGTGAAGGTAGAATTTTGGAGAAAACTTTTCCAAGTCAAGTCAAGTCACCTAATATGAAAATAAAAGTTACTTCTGGCAAATTACTACCTAATATGTTTCGTGTTCAAGTTATTATTTCGTGCCTTGATTTGGTTATGAAAATAAAAGTTACTTCTGGCAAATTACTACCTAATATGTTTTTGGAAAATAAGAGCTTCCACGTCCATGCTCTCTGGCAAGAGTATGGAAGTGAGTCCGGATCCACTTTTACTCCCTGCTCTTTGGCAAGAACACACCACTCAGAGCCATGTTCTTCCGCAAGAGCGTGCTCAAGGCTCCCACCATTCTATTATTCAATTTAAATAATTCCATTACTAAAAACAAATACTCCCTCCGTCCCGAAGTATTAGACTCACTTTTTTTGGGCACATGATTTAAGGAATTGATATTTAAATAGTAAAAGTGAATAGAGTAAAGTATGAGAAAAGGAAAAAGTAGGGGAGAGAAGAGAGAAAAAAGTAGGTGGAGAATAAAATAAGATAGATGTTTTTTGCTAAAAAAGAAATGAGTCTAATATGTTGGGACATCCCAAAAATGAAAGTTGGTCTAATACCTTGGAACAGAGGGAGTAAATTGGATAAAACTATACAAATAATCTTTCATAGTAATTAGGTAAACATCGCAATTTATTTGACAAGAAACGACTTACTAACATTGGGCAAAAATTCTATAAAGAAAGTCAGGGCTAAGATTCGAACTCAACACCTCTCCAACAACCATTATCTGTAGCCGGCATCCCTTACCAACTGCACTACCAACTGATCATTTGATTAATGTTGCTGAATATATACTCCCTCCGTTCCAGATTTATAGTCACATTTTGCCATAAAAGTCCGTCCCATATTTATAGTCACATTTAGAATTTTCCATATTTGGACATAAAATTTTACCCCATTATTCACTAAAATTACACCCAAATTCCATTATCTACATTAAAATAAATCAAAAAAAAAAATAAAAAATCAAAAAGTCAAAGAGAGACCCACCTTCAACTAACTCACTTCATTTATTACACACTTCATCATCTCACTTCATTTATTACACACTCTATCATCTCACTCCACAATCTCATTCATTTATTACACACTCCACCTCTTATTTCATTAATTATACACTCCATCAATTCCTTAAAACCCGTGTCATAACTAAATGTGACTATAAATCTGGGACGTAGGGAATATATTATAGTTCAAATTTCGATGGCTGGGGGCTCAAGGGCCCCATGCCCCAGCGTAGCTCCGCCCCTGCTTGTCTGTGCAAGCCATTATTTTGTCACGTAGAGTAAGTTTCAAATGAATTTCGCAGTTTGGGGTTAATTTCAGCTGCAGTAATTTTGAGTTTTAGCTGTGATATATAGGGCAGCGCTTAACTAAAAACAATTCTTATTACATAACTACAAACAATACATATTATATGTATTTGTAATGAATATTATGAAAATTCTATACATATCTTATTATCTTTAGCAAGTTAGTTTAATTATATACCTCTAATTAAGTCTTGGTTACTATCTCATTATATGAAATTTGCTATGATTTTAGTCTAAGAAAAACAAACAATCATTTAATTAGTCCAAGACATAAGTAATAAATATTGAGTAATCTCATGAATATGACCTTGGAATTAGAATTTATTTTGGGCCTGGAGAAAATATTTGGTGAAAAGGGTAGAATTTTATTTTGGGCCAATTATTTGCACTTTAATGGACCTTCATCTGGATCGTTCTTTTTGTTTGCTTTTTATTTCTATGTTTCTTCAGTTACAATGTTCTCTTGAGCCTTTCATCAGTTACCTGTGGCATGAACTGTTCCATTGAGTTAAACATGTCAATTTGTCATTTTATTAAACTCATTTGAAGTCATAAAAAAAGAGCAAATCAAGACAACTCGAGCATTAGTTTTTACAAAAAAAATGTAAAAGAAATTAAAAATATCCACAATAATTTTGGATTTATACTAGAATCGAACTAAATATATCATACAATTTGAGCAAGTAACAAGAAACGTGTATAATGCTTATAGATTGAATATAAGCATATTATTTCTCTGAAATAAGTGATAAAACTGAGTAATCTCATGAATCTAAGACTTAAATGATAAACATTGAGCATTATCTAAAGTAATTTAATTATTGGTGTATGTAAGTTAGATATCTTAGTTGCGCCTATAGATATAAATTGATTTTGGAGTTAGAATTTTATTTTGGGCCTGGAGAAAATATTTGGTGAAAAAGTAGTACAGTAGAATTTTGGCTTTTGGCCCAATTATCTTACAACTTAATGGGATTTCCTGAGATTAGAGATGTGAGCATTCATGCGCTGTGGCACGAACTGTTCGATTGAGTTATTTTGTCAGCGATAATTAAGGAAATTGATCAAAAAAATTGTTTGTACAATTTATGGTGCAAAAGCTAGTTTATAGTTTGAATATTTAAAAATTACTACAAAATGTAACCACAGAAGTAGCAATTAAAAAAGGTAAAAAGAAATAGAAACACGACAACGAAAATAGCAATTGAAAAGGTAAAATGACATAGAAAACACAACTAAAAGGTAAATACGAAAAGCACACAATTCTCTCTTTGGCTTTGAATCAAGTTCCCCTGCGTCTTGGTGTAGCTCTGTTCCCTACTTCTTTTGGGATGGATCCGCAGTTTGTTGGACCCTAAATCCATAAACTCTAGATTACTAAGATGGCCAATCTCTTTCGGAATAGTACCTGGACAATAATAATGAAGTCATGAGACATTTATATTTGATGATAATAAAAATAGTATAGGGTACTAATCTTTGTTTCCAACCTGATAGATTGTTCCAATGAAGGTCTAATTTTGTAAGGCGTGTGATGTTACCGATTTCTCGAGGCACATGTCCACCAAAGTTGTTGTACAACAAGTCAAGAATCTCGAGTTGTTGACATTCACCCAAGCCCAGTGGTATCTCTCCTTCCAAATCGTTGAAGGATAGCTGAAGTTCCTTAACTCTTGGAAGTTTGTTGTGGATGCAAATGTCCTTTGGTAGGCCACCATGAAGACGGTTCCAACTCAAATCCAGAGAAACAAGAAAAGAAAGATTTCCGATATCCGGTGGAATACTCCCATTGAGTCCCATACTCGAGAGATCTAAATGAGTCACCCTATTATAATGCGAATCACAAGTAACTCCTAACCATATGCAAACAGAGGTCCCGGCGGTCCAATTTCTTTTCAAAATATTGTCAGGATCTGAAGGGATGAGGGGGTTTGAATGCAAGAAGTGAAGACTTATCAGTACTGATTTGATGAGTGGTAGCATTGCTAAGACAAGGAAACAGTATGAGTTTGAAAAGTAGGGAAAATGGGGAAACTCTCTCCATGTTGTCAATGCAGAGTGCTAAATTGCACTTACGTTCAAAGCTAAAACAAATCTTTTCCAAGTCAAGTCAAGTCAACTGCATAGTGTGAAATCAGTTAATTATCCAGCAAATCAAATTCTAAAAGATGCTAAAGGTGAAAAAGTTATGGGAAATGTGTCTAGTTGTCTACACCATTATCTAGTAATATCAAAGTGGAACAAAAAGGAAAAGCTAAAGGTGGAAAAATAAAGGGAAAATGTGTGTACACCATTAAGCCAGCCAAATCAAAATGGATAGAAAGGAGAAAGGTGGTAAAGAAAAGTGATAAGATGAAGCAAAAGGAAGAAGATAATGTGTGTAATCTCTCTTTATCAAAAATCAATTATTTTGAAGAAAAGAGAAAGCTAGAAGAATGATACCAGTGGGCTGATAATAATAGTGGTGTAGTCCATGTGGAGGTTTTAATATTGGGCCTTGGAACATTATTGAATTGTCACCTTATTTATCTTTCATATTCCTATAGAACATTATATACTAGTCTCACGGGTTTTGAAAAATGTTAAGAAAAGTGAGTGGAAATAAGTTAGTGCAATATGGATAATGGCATACAGAGGGAGTACTACTTAATAACTATAGGATTTCGAATATCATGAACTAAGGTGTTAGGGGGTGGAACTAATGAATAGCAAGAAGTAGAGGGACCAAACTGCAAATGAGGATAAAAGGCATTTGGGGGTTTTGTTCTTTGTTCTTTGGCAAAATAGCCGTTGATGATTCTAACAACTAAGCAGTTGGGAGGTTGTGAGAGATCAGTCAGTTATGGGAGAGCTCAAGAGGCTTGAGCTTAATCAAGATATAAAAGGGGAGCAGCTCATTCTTCTGCAGCGGTTGAGAAGTAAGATTCACTTTCTCTGTGAGACTCAAATTGTGTTCTTTCTGGGATTGTATTGAGCGCATAGTGTGAGTGTGAGTGATCTTGTTCTAGTTTCATATAGCTGTGATTCTTGTATTCCTTGGTGTGATTGAATAAAATTTTAGATCGTCTTCTCCGTGGATGTAGGTCTTACGGCCGAACCACGTAATTCCCTTTGTTCTCTCTTTTCTATTCCGAGTTCATCCTTGCTGATTGTTCTTTATTGCAATTGGTGTTTGGGTATTCTGAAAATCGGAGCTTGTTCCACATAAGGCCTAACCGAAGCTACTCCTACGAAGCTATTAAAAAAAAAAATCTATCCGTCCCATGCTTCTATGCGAGTTAGCACCTTAACCGCTCGACGTATTGTCCAAACAAAATACACCTTGTACCTGTTCACTCTTCTGTGAACATCAGTTGTTCGATGGTTTGTTGAATCGAAGCCGTTTGATGCTGATTTCTCTCTATCAACCGACGACATACTTTTCGTCAAAAGGCACAAATTGGATCAGCTGCCGTTTTTCACAATTGTTTATGTGGATTCAAACTCACAAATCTCACTCTTATCTCATATATCTGCTTGAAGCAGATGATCAAATGAAGATTTTGAATATTAGAATTGTGATTATCTCCAAATCTTAAATACACATATAAACACCACTTGTCATTAAACCAGTAACACACTAACAATTCCTAAAAATTATACTCCCTCCGTCCCGTCTAAGATGACACATTGCTTAGCCCGGCACAGAATTTTAGGAGTTATTGGTTAAAGTGTTTAATTGGAGAGAGAGAAGGTGGGTGTAAGTATTAAAGTAGAGAGATAAGAAACTAACTTGACTGTAAAAAGATAATAGAGAATCTGGCATCAAGAAATGGGATATTTCTTATTCCCGAAATACAACTCTCCGGTCACGTCATCATGTGGGATTTAATCAAACATTTTCTCACCACACAAATTTTTGTTAGGTATTTCGGCAAACAGTTGAAGCGGAATATACCATGACATATGAATAAATATTACATGATGAGTATTATTCAGATAATGGAAATCTACAAAATTAAAAATAAATTAATATTTAGTAAAAATAGATTTAAAATATTCTGTCAACTTGTTAAATGTCACTTCAGTTATCATAAAAATAATAAAGATGTCAACATTCATATTGTTTGACTTAAACACTAGAAATCGTCATATTTTAGAGAAGGTGGTAACCAAGTCTAGTGGTATCTATTTAATTCAATCTCTTACATTTCAATCTTTGACAAAATCTGATGAGATTGTTCATGAAAAAGTAAAAAACATAATAATTGGTGGATACATATTTTAGAAATTGAGATCACTTTCATTGACTTAATAAATAATTCTACAAGTGTAATCAATTACGAAGCCGCCGCGGCAACATCAATAATCAGATATATACAACGTTATATCATTCATGGCTTTGACTTTACCTAATGCTTTCATATTTGTTACAATCTCCTTATAATAAATATCCTCTACACATATATGTATATACATCGTAGCTCAATCACAAAAATACTACAGTTGAAATCAAGTCAAAAATGGTAAAATCTTCTCATTTTCTCCTCCTTACTCTACTCTTGTCTGTTCACTATTTGATGTATTATAGCTTAGCAACCGATATCAACACTGATCGTTCTTCACTTCTTGCCTTAAAATCTCAAATCACTTCCGATCCACAAACTATATTGACAAAAAATTGGAGCACTGAAGCCGGTGTCTGCAGTTGGATCGGAGTTACTTGTGATTTTCTCCTCAATAGGGTGACTCAATTGAACATATCAAACATGGGTCTAGTGGGAACCATCTCACCAGAAATCGGAAATCTTTCTTCTCTCGTTTCATTAGACATGAACGACAACTCTTTTCATGGGCCTATTCCACCATCTATCTTTAACATGTCAAATTTAGAAGTCTTGAGTTTGAGGAATAATAGTTTGTCTAGTAGTCTACCTCTTGATATGTGCATACACAATCTTGATAAACTCAAGATTCTTCATATTTCTGACAACGAGATATATGGAAATATACCATCGATTTTGGAGCAGTGTTTGCAGCTTGAGTTTCTGAATTTGTACAACAACAAATTTGATGGATTTGTGCCAAGGGAAATTGGGAACTTGACCAAGCTTCAAACGTTGAGAATTGGTGCAAATAAGTTGACAGGTAATTTGATCTCATCTCCATGGACTATAGTCAAATAATTCTTTTTTATGTCATGTTCTTTTCTATTTATTTTCAATTGCTATTTTTTTACAGTCATATACGTAGAGGGTCAAATTAATATTAACAATATTCTTATTATTATGATTATTTACTATCTTAGTTATCATTCATTATTAGAATTAGGTATTGTCCATAATAATAATAATAATAATAACAATAAAGATTAAATATAAGTTGGGGAATAAGAATTCTTGAAAGTTGCACAACTTTGAATTTTAATTACTTTTCCTGTAAGATAAAAAAATCCAACAAATACGTATAAAATTTCAAAGTCAAGAGTCATAGTATTATATTTTAGGTCATAATCCTACTAAACAAATACGCCAAGGAGATAAGTCTAATTGTATTATCTATACTCTATGAACATAACTTTCTGAAAATTTAAAATATTATAATGCTATATAATATGCACATGCAAATGGATTTGATTTCATGCAGGTGATATTCCACAAGAGATTGGTCGTCTAACTAAGTTACAACGTTTGAGCATGAGGTCCAACAAATTAAAAGGTCCATTGCCTGCAACTCTTTTCAGCATGCCATCCTTGCAATATGCTGACTTTGCTTACAATGAACTAAGTGGATCATTATCACCACAAATTGGAAACATGACATCCCTTCTCAGAATAGGCCTTGAATTCAACCATTTCACTGGTATATCTTATTCTTCATGTCTCTTTAGAATTTATTGAAGTTATTATTTTAATAATTATTATTATTATTATTATAATAATAAAGATTAAATATAAGTTAGGGAATAAGAATTCTTGAAAGTTGCACCACTTTGAATTTTAATTACTTGTCTTGTAAGATTAAAAATCTAACAAATACGAATAAAACAATAAAACTCACTATTTATAAATGCTTTGAAAACTCTAGAAATTCAAATAAATAAATAGAAAAAACAATCACATGCTTAAAACTATAAAGCCGAAAAAATAATTAAAACACTATTTCGCACTTAAGAGGATGTCCGATGGCCATAATCCATTGTGCATCCCGACTCTGAATCCTTTGTACATTTCAAATCCTAATGCGAATTTCAACTCATTCCGACATTGTTGAAGTTTTTAGTGTTTTCAGCTTGAAGTGCATCACTTTAAATGTAGTGATGAAATGTAGATAATAAATCTCCTTTTTCATGATTAATTTAGTTTATGATTTCTATTATAACCCTATAGGTGAAATTCCAAAAGAGATTGGTCTTCTTACCAATTTCGAGCGATTGAGCATGTGTTGCAACAATATTAGTGGTTCAGTGCCAAGAGAACTTGGGAACTTGACAGCCATGGTTGGTATATACCTTGCCCAGTAATGCTTTAAGTGGTACAATTCCAACCCTTCATAACTTACTTTATTGTAACGTTTTATTGCATTTAGTGCTACTAAAATTAGTTTAAGTCGTTCAATTTTGTGTCAATGTGAATGCGTCACATTTTCCCATAATATGATACTACCACCTGTTCCTTATTAATAGAGGCATTTTTTTTGGCACAAAATTTAAGAATAGTGTGTTAAGTGGATGGTGAATAAAGTAAGAGAGAATAAAAGAAAAGAGAATGTTACTTTTTTCCAAAAATAGAAACTCAATTATCTTGGAACTTCTCAAGATAGAAAAATGTCTCAATTAATATGGAACGGAGGTAGTAACTACTACCATATGTCATCAATCGGATCAATCGGGTATATTGATGTTAACTTGGTATTAATGAAAATTATAATTTATTAGTTATAAATAAATCATTATCTTGTCAAGTGGCAATTCCTATGTTTATAAAGCTTGCACAATGTTTCTTGTATATTCTTGGAGGCCCTATACCAAAAGAGCTAGGTCGCCTTGTTAATTTATGGGAGCTGCAGTTGCAAGACAATATCCTAATAAATGGATACATACCGAAGGAAATTGGGAACATGAAATCTCTTTCCTACTTAAGGCTTTGCAATAATACATTAACCGGTATAATATTTTCTCTTTCATTGTTATATGCTCCACAGAGTTATATAAAGTACTCCCTCCATCCCGCAATAGTAGAGTCCTATTTAGTTATGACACGAGTTTTAAGAAATATAAAGAAAAGTAAGTTGATTAAGTTAGTAAAATATGAGTCGCACTTATATATATTAGTTTTATAATAAAATGTGAGTGGAATAAGTTGGTGGAATGCGAGGCCTACTTACTATTTATGGTAAAAGTGAAATAATCTCTGATTGTGGGATGAACTCAAATGACAAAATAGAACTCTTATTGTGGGTGGATGAAGAAACATTGTGTACATGTTTTACTGAACCCTAAACATACATATATAAGTGTCACAACTTCATATTTTGAGTAGCATGATTTCATATATCTTTATATATTATTGGATACAAAGTTGTACTGTATTTATTAACCCATTGGATGTTATGATTGTCATTTTCAAAATTTGTACGAGTAGGTACTATTCCAAAAGATATTGGAAACCTGAAACACCTCATTGAGTTATGGCTTCACGACAATAATTTAAATGGTAACATACTCTCTTTCTCTCTCTCTCATATATCAATATGTCATTCTTGATCCCTGTTCAAAATCAATTTCAGGTCCTATACCATTCGCCATTGGGAATATGTCAGAACTGGATTATTTAGTACTCCCTCATAACAAACTAATTGGAGAGATTCCATCATCCATTTGCGACTTGAGGTTACTAACACTCCTCCATTTAGCAGACAATCATTTGGAAGGACAGATTCCAAAGTGCTTGAGAAATTTCAATAGTTCATTGTTGGCTCTTAATTTGGCTCAAAACCAAATCACAGCCCTTCAATCCACATTTGCAAAAGGTTGCAGTCTTGAGGCCCTTATTCTGAATGGCAATAAGTTGGAAGGAATAACACATTCCCTAATCAACTGCCAACGCCTGGAAAGCATTGATTTTGGTGATAATGAAATACGAGGTGCATTTCCCTTCTGGATGGAAACATTCCTCAACATCGCGTCTTCATCTTGAGGTCTAACAAGTTGAATGGTACTATGTTGGAGGCTTCAAAGACCGAGCATCCGTTTCCAAAGTTGCAAGTCTTGGATATAACAAGAAATGAATTTGTTGGCTCTTTACCTGATAGATATTTCAAGAATTTTGAAGGTATGATAGATGCCAAGGATAATCTCACACGTGTTGAGAAGGATGCGCTCCAAACATATTTAGACTTAGATGTCACTTTGAAAGGTTTGGATCAGGAATTGAAAAGATTGTTGGATACGTTTACAATGATTGACTTATCTTCCAATAGATTTTCCAGGAATATTCCAGTTTCCATCGGCAATCTTAATTCTCTTAGATACTTGAATTTGTCCAGTAACACTCTCACGGAGAGATTCCTGTGTCTCTTGGGAATATAAGCATTCTTGAGTCACTGGATTTGTCATGGAACAGTTTAAGTGGAAATATTCCAAGTGATCTGACAGGATTGACGTTTCTTTCGAAATTATACCTATCAATGAATAATCTTGTGGGGCCGATACCACAATCTAAACAATTTTCTACTTTTCAAAATGAGTCATATATAGGAACTTGGGATTGTGTGGAGTTCCATTGGCAAAACTGTGTGAAACAACTGATGGTAAACCAATGTTTCCTTCCAAAAGATGATGATGAAGAGTCAAGATTTATAGATGGATTTGGTTGGCGAAGTGTGGTGATTGGGTATGGATGTGGATTTGTGGTTGGAATTGGAGTTGTTTACATGAATATAAGAAGCGGAAGGCCAAGATGGTTAGTGAAATTCTTTTTTGGGGTTGGATATAATAATAGTAAGATGAAGAGAACAGACAGAGCAAAAGCAACAAGGAGAAGTTGATTCAAAACAAGCATGTTGTCCTTTACTTGAGTTTCATTTGTAACACTAGCTAAAACAACCAAAACATACCTCTCTTACTTGAAGCCTTCATCGTACATCTTCTCGAATTCGCGCGCAAGCGAAAACATTTCACACAAGGACGACGGCTTTCGCAAGTGTAGTTCCCATCGAATAGCATCTTTGAAGCCCGATTCACATATGGAGACAAGGTGACTCTCCGATAGCGACGCACCCTTAATCTTGACCAAAAGCCTCTCGAACTCGTCCTGATATTCCATCACCGTGTTGAGTTGGTGCAGCTTGCAGAGTTTCCCTAAGTGATTGTCATGGTATGTTGGATCAAACCTCTCTTTCACCGCCTCCATGAAACCAGGCCATGATTTCAGCAAATTGTGTTTTTTCCGGTAAATGAGCCAATCCAGCGCCGGCTGCTCGAAGTGTAGTCCGATAAAGTGTAGACGATGCTCTTCCAACATTCCGTAATAGTCGAAATACATGTCAACCTTGAAAGTCCATCCCCATGGATCGTCTCCGTTGAATTTCGGGGGATCGAGCCGAAGATAGGGTCGCTGCTCCGAATTGTTGGACTTTGAATTATCAGCATGAGCCATGGCTGAACAATTTTGATGAAGGAGAAGATTAGGTTTTAAAAAATATGGAGTAATCTTTGTCATTGATGATATGAAGAACACTTAGACTACACCAGACTTTGTCGGGCATTTTGGCAAACGGTTGGAGTGCCTCTTATGATGTCATGTGAAATATTATAAATAATGAAATGGTGACATGTTATGATTAAATAAAAAATAATAAAGATGTATTAAAGCACAAATGTTAAAAGGGAACAACCGTACATGGAGTTAGTGACCGGCGACGGCGGTTTGGTGGCGCAGATGAGGTCACAGCTTTTCTGATTTGTGTGTGTTAAGGCACAATCTTATTCTCTGAAGTTGGGCTCACTTTTGGGCCAGTTTGTTTTGTTTAAATAATTCAGATGGGCCTATTTTGTCAAGAAGAAGAAAGAAGTTTTGGGCCTTTTTATTTGATTCGAGATCCCTTTTGAGTATGGCCCTTTTTTAATGTTGAGAGTGGATCTTTGCTTGGACATTTTTGTCAATGTAAATTGAGATTTCAAGATGGAATATAGTAGAAAAATTGAAATTTTGTTATTTAATTAGTGGATTTCAAACTTTGGGAAATAGATGAGATTTTCATATTTTGTGTAATAGATCAGATCTTGAACATAATTTACACGGATATTTACCTTTAAAAAAATGGAGTCCCCTGTATAAATCAAATTGTATATATTGACTCATTGATCGTGCCCCATTTGTAAACTTTGGCCATTTAATATCAAGAAAACACTACCTTCAAACATTACCTTCAATCACAATTCTTCCTTCCGTCTACCGTTTATAGTTTCATTTTGATTTAGCTTGGACTTAATTTTTATATATTTATTTTATAATAGGATGTGAGTGAGTAATTATTTAATTGAGTGTGATCCACAACATACCTAAAACATTTTTTCACTTATAGAGGAAGTAATATAATTAAATGATCCATAAGTAAATAATACATCAGGATTAATCCAATTTCAATAATTCTAAAACAAACAAAACCGAAATCAAATTCAAACTTACTTCGAATAAAATAACAAACCAATGATTAGTCCAATCTCAAATAATAAATGGAAAATTGGAAAAATGATTATACTACTCAAAATGTCTTCTTCCATAGTTGATATATATCCCTTAGAAACACTCCTACTCCTTCATTGCATTGTAAAAAATATGCTGTCCCTTCTCCCAATGGCCGCGTAATGTAACCACCTTATCGTTACGCGTAAATTCCATCGTATATTCGTCGTATCTTCAGTAAATCTCACCCAAAGACTTCAGCCACGGAGCTCCTAAGACTACGTTTGGACCATGAATGGGGAGCACAAATAAATCAACAACAACCTCATGTCCTTGAAGTGAAATCTTGACGTTGTTACATTTTTCTTTACACACGAATATCGACCCATTGCCCACACAAACACGGAAAGGATTGATTGGCGTAACCTGCAGCCAACATTTCTTCACAATTTCGGGTTGGATGAAATTATGTGTACTGTTTCCACTGATTAAGGTTTCGACATAAATCCCCGAAATCGTACCTGTCACTTTCAACGCACGGGGAGGGTCGAATCTCCGTTTCACCGCCTCCAAGAATTCAGGCCATGTTGTCACCAAATTGTTATCGTGTTGGTGAAGGAGCCAATTGGACGCCTGGTGTTCAAAAAGTAGTCCAACTAAGCGCAAATGGTCCTTTTCCGACGTTTCAAAATAGTCAAAATTGGACTGCACCTTGTGAATCCAGCCTAATGGGTCGTCTCCGTTGAACTTTGGAGGATCAATCCGAAGTTTGGCCTTCTTCGCGGAAAAAATTGCGTCTCCGTCTAGCTTGGCCTCCAATGTCGAAAACAGCCGATCCGCTCGGTCTGATAAGGCAAGATATTCTTCTCTGTTGTGAAGTTCCAACCTTAAACTTCTTATGGCTGACAGAATCTCTTCTTGAGAATTGGGGTTTGATTTATCAGCCATGATAGAATGGGAAGGAGAGCGGCAGACAAGACTCAAGGAAAATTAGGGCCAAGAATATGATTCTTATATTGGTTGTTTTCAACAATAAGGCCTCTATACAGGCAAAAAGAAATCCTCACTTAATGGAAAATAAAATTTAAAGGAAATAACTAAAAAGTAAAATTAAGCAAAAAGGGAAAACCTAATTTGATAGAAGGAAAAATAATTACTCCTATTTTTCCATCTACTAATTCTATTAACTGAGAAATAAATAAAACCAAAAATATAACTTAGCTTCTTATCTTCCTACTGCATCAATATTTTAGGTAATTGTATATGAGTTATATCTTTTGTGTGGAGATATCAAGAAAAATTGGAAAGATTTGATTACTTTAGTTAAATTAAATTAAGATATCAAGAAAAGTTAGGAAGATTGCTTACTTTCCTGTCCCAAACAGGCCCATGTAGGATAGTTATAAACTCAATCCTGTCAACCTCTTGACTTGTTGGCCCATTGGTCCCTATCTATCGCCAGGCCCGTAGAGAAATCACATGTCATTCAACAAAAAATAAGTTCAATATATTAGAGGCCCAATAGTAAGCCCATTATAAATTAAAAACACTAGAATTATATACGGGCGTTAAAAGAAAATTCTATACTTACCCTAAGTTCGAAGATTGAAAATCGGGAATACATCATCTGGAATCGGGTATACCTGATACGTGATACCCCGATTTTTAGCTATATTTTTAGTACTCGAACTTCATAACATGTTAGGCAAAAGAGACGAGAGATGGACGTGAACGATGATAAAAATTTCAAGTGGAATTCATATTCTACTAACTTTTGGCTTCTTTTCTTATCATTCCACTTAACTTTTAGTAAATATTTATTCTTTGATCTTCGAGGTTAAAAGATATGCTACAACACTAATGAGACAGAATGAGTATTTTTGTAATATACTACCAAAAATTGGAGCAGTGAGAGCAATATTTGTAGTTGGATAGAGTTACTTATGATTCTCACTATCACATGGTGATTCAATTGAATATATTGTCCATGGGTCTTGTAGGAACCATTCTACAAGAAATCGAAAATCTTTCTTCTCTTATTTCGATTGATGTGAGTGAGAACTCTTTTTATGGTCGATTCCCCATCTATTTCCAACATGTCTAATTTAGATCAAGTATAGAATTTTCAGCTTAAAAAAAAAAAATTGAACACTATATATTCGAGTCATTTGCAGGTTCATTTTATTCGCACCTCTCATTCTATCGAGTACATATTTTTTCACATATCTCTCTCTTGATATATTTAATCCCGATAGCGGTTCCCCGAACACTGGCGAATCCCAATATCCCCCGTGCGGGACGCAATACCCTAGCGGCGGCGGTGGTGGGTGGGGCGGCTGCAGCGTCGCCGTAGCGGCGGGGTTTATTGACACAGGTCTTAATGCAAAATTAGTAAAGTAAAAGAGAGATAGAAAGAAAAGTGTGTTAGTGGAAAATAAGTCCCACCTCATTAGAGAAAATAAATTCCTTAAAACGGAAAGCTTTTATTCTTAGGGATGAACCAAAAAGAAAAGAATTTCTATTTTTAGAAATTGAAAGAAGTATATATTAAAAATAAATATAATATAATGGAATTATTTATAAACTGACTATTGTAGGGAAGAACTAGTCTGCTCAACCTTAATAAACATATATAAGGACCTTCTGATCTCTAAAGAGTGAGATTTTTGAGATGGTATTATATTTTTTTTCATTTTAAAGAGGGGTCTTTTACCTCTCCATGAATAAAGAGATAAAATTATGTAATTATCATATTTTTTTTTTTTCATAAAATCATTCTATTAAGTAAGACTTAACTGGGCAATCTGCCTAGGTCAAAATACTATCATACCTCTATATAATTGAGGTCCATTTAATTTGTTTCCAAATATTTTCCACAATATTTTACCTCCACTTCACACAAGAGAAATTAATGCAGTTTTTTCGCAATAAATGCATGAGCTCACTTGAATTTTTTTCCATCACGATTCTTTATTATATAAAATCATTACTTGCTACAAAATTTCAAATGTATCATATTTTTGTCAAATCAATAACGACTATATGCTTATATGTTACTACTATATATGATATATCTGTGAAATTGTGTTTTAAGAATGCAAATAATTTTAGAAATATTTTCTTTTTTGAGCCGTTTCCCTTCTCACGAAGAGAGTTTTTTTTTGGAAAAAGGAACAAAGTATATGGCCAAAATTAACAAGCCACACATATTTTGACAGAGAATATATTTGTCAAATAGACTGGCCCGACCCGAGAAGTTATAAATTAAAATCCCTTTATTTTCTAAAAATAGAAATTCTTTTTTTTTGTCCATTTCCTAAAAATAGAAACTTTCCATTTTTAAAAATGGACTCCACAATCTACTAACACTAATTCTATTATGTTTTTCTCTTTCTCTCTCTTACTTTACAATTTTTTTTATTCTCGGTTATGTATAATATACTACTATAGTCCATGAATGATTGATCTATAGTGGGAAGAGTTTACCTAGTCGTCCACAAACCAAAATGTCCTCATGACTATGATTATGGTACTCCAATTTTCTATATTATTTCTACTTCCACATTGTTGACGTGTTTAATTTTTAATTTTTTTTTTTGGACACGTTATTAGATTTTCTCCGCAAATCCGCATGAATATGATTGCGGTTTGATCACATTATATTATTGTAGCCAAAAGTCCAAGTGTATAAAAATTTTCTTAACTATCATTAATACAAGCCTAAATTCCATGTAAATATATGATCGCATGATACAGTATCCCAAATCATGATCAAGACTTAATCTAGACCTCTTATTGAAAATATGGAAAGGTAGGATTGAAGAAGACAGACTATGGATGTTGCAAAATGGTATTATTATTATTATTATTATTATTATTATTATTATTATTATTATTATTATAGATAGTTGAATCTTGTCTACCCACTACACATTACTACTTTCAAAATCAAGCCTAATGGATAGATCATCTCATCTCTACCTTCTTATAACATCACTCTTACTTCTTCAAGGGCTGATTAATTGTAGCTCAGCCAACTCAGATTTCAACACTGATCGTTCTTCACTTACTGCCTTCAAATCTCAAATCTCTTCCGATCCCTATAATATACTGACCAAAAATTGGAGCAGTGAGTGAAGCAGTGTTTGTAGTTGGATCGGAGTTACTTGTGATTCTCGCTATCACAGGGTGACTCAGTTGAATATATCATTCATGGGTCTTGTAGGAACCATTTCTCCTGAAATCGGAAATCTTTCTTTTCTCGTTTCTCTAGATGTGAGCGAGAACTCTTTTCATGGTCCTATTCCTACATCTGTATTCAACATGTCGAGTTTAGAAGTTTTGAATTTGAGGAATAATAGTTTGTCTAGTAGTGTACCGATTGATATGTGCAAACACAATCTGCATAGACTCGAGAGACTTCGTATTTCTTACAACGAGTTGTATGGGGAAATACAATCGAGTTTGGGGCAGTGTTCAAATCTTGAGTATCTTTCTTTGTACAACAACAGTTTCAGAGGACACATGCCAACACAAATTGGGAACCTGACATTGCTTCAACAACTGTACTTGGGTTCCAACAATTTAAGTGGTAAGATCTTATCTCCATGATCTCAAGATTTCTCACATATAGTTTGATGCAATTAATTTACTGACAGGCAATATTCCAAAAGAGATTGGTGTTCTTACTAATTTACAAACGTTGGACCTTAGTAACAACCACTTTAATGGACAAGTGCCAGCACAAATTGGGAACTTGACATTGCTTCAAGAACTATACTTAATTACCAACAATTTAACTGGTAAGATCTTATGTCCATGATTTTAATAATTTCAGATCTTTGTTTTTGGGCGTTGATTGGTCTAGTAATGATTATTCTTGTGTTTTATTAATTTATATCTATGCTTTAAGTTTGGAAATATAATTACATTTTGTTTTTCAAAATATTGGGAACGACATATGTTCTAATGCAAGATTAGTGAATTATGAGAAAAAGATAAAAGAGAATAGTAATTAAAGTACGGTTACTGTTATTGAAGAGTGAGACATATACTATTAGTGTAATATATGTCCATGAAAATTTTCTAAGAGTGAGACATATATTATTATTTTACAGCCCTTTCAAGTATTTTGGAAGATTACGTTTCATGACAATTTACTTTATAAATGCAATATCTACTACTGACCAAGAGTGAATTTACTTTTTATTTTACCGCTTTCGGAAATAAATAATAAATATCTCAAGCATTACATTTTATTTTTCTTTACAAATCACAATTTACTTTTGCAAATTAAATGTATATTTTTAACCCAAGGAATGTGAAGCCAGAGAATTTATATCCTAGACCATGTTACTTGCATTGTAGTACTATCACTTAAATGTCAATTGAATTAAATTTGTTGTGAAACTCCCAAGAATTTATTTATAATTTTGAAATGATGCATTGGATTGAATTGGTCATTAAAGACAAGGGATGCCAATTGAAAAATATGCATTAATATTTGTCTGCACACGGCCGCTCCGCCAATTATTTGTAACTTCACATTTAATTAAGCTAAACTCATATAACATACGTGGCTACCTTATAATTTACCTTTTGTTTCTGTTAAACTTATCAAGATGCACTTTTATTGTATTTTAATTTTGTTCTGTCAAATGAACTAGTCATGTAAACTTAATAACTACTTTATGATTTTCAGAAAACTTAATGTCTCGTGTATTATGGGACAGGGTGTAATGTGTTAATATGCATACATGACTTTTCATTGTGTAAATGTGGAAAATACTTTCTATTGGACTAATTTTTGTGGATTTATTTAATTTAGTGGCGCCCTATTGATTTATTGATAAAGTTATTAGACTTCAATATCTATGGACATTTATAATGATATACATTGTGTAAATGTGGAAAATACTTTCTATTGGACTAATTTTTGTGGATTTATTTAATTTAGTGGCGCCCTATTGATTTATTGATAAAGTTATTAGACTTCAATATCTATGGACATTTATAATGATATAAGGGTAATAATAAAATACAAACTTATATATTATACAAACTCAAAACTTCCCAGCACAGCTTCAACACAGTTTTAATACAATATCAATACAGTGTAAAATTTCAATATTTTAATGTCAACACAGTATCAACACAATATCAACACAGCATCAATCAATGACTACCGTTGAAATTCTGTTGACATTTTCCTGTTGATGCTTTTTTGTGATCTTTTGACATTTTTCAATGGTCCATATCATTATTTTAAATTTGTACAATATTTAGAGTTTTCATCTGATCACATCCCTATAATGATATATATGAACCGACAGAATATCTTGGTTCATGTATACTCATTTTCTCTTATTTTACCAATTACATAATAAAATCCGTATCAACCCTAAGTAGCCTATTTCTATGTGACGAAGGGAGTTTAATTATATGTTTATTTGATGTTAATTACTCACAGGTAATATTCCAAAGGATATCGGAAAGTTGACAGTGCTTCAATTGTTAACCATCAGTCAAAACAAGTTCAATGGTAAGATCTTATCATATGCCCTATTTGTACTATTTAAGGTCACATATCAATGACATAATAACTAGATTGAACTCTCAAAATTTAAAATTGTTGCAGGTTCTATACCAAAGGAAATCGGGAACATGACATCCTTATTATACTTAGCGCTTGACAAAAATGCTACAGGATAGTGATAAAATGTATATATTAAACAAACTCAAAACTTCTCAACACAGTATCAACACAGTTTCAACACAATGTCAGCACAATGTAAAATTTCATGATTTTGATGTCAACACAATGTCAATACATTGTCAACACAACATCAACTGTTGACACTGTGTTGATATTTTTTGTTGCTATTATTTTGTCATCTATTGACATTTTTCAATAGTGCAGATCATAGTTTGGAGTTTGTACAATATTTAGAGTTTGCATTTGCTTACATCCTTTTTGCTACATGCATGCATTGTATAACACGTGTTGCATAATCGAGAGTCGTATGCTATTTTGGGTTGTCTTAAGTTATTCGAGTAATTTCAATTTATGAGTTAAAACAAAACATATAATCTCTCACACTTTATTCTTATTTTTAATTATTAATTAGTAATTAGTAATTGTTCCAATTAGATTATATACATTGTCCAAGTGTCATAAGTGTACAGGGCAGATTCCAAAAGAGATTGGAAACATGAGATCCCTTGGTCAAATATGGCTCAACGACAATAATTTTAGCGGTATGATTTTATATATATTTCTCCGTTATTTGATTTAAAGTCACATTAATTGTTATTTCACAGGTCCTATTCCAAAAGAAATTGGTTGTCTCAACAACTTGGAGATACTTCACATTGCAACCAACACATTTAGTAGACCATTGCCAAGAGAAATTGGAAACCTAACATCCATTCGTTCATTGGCAATTTTTGAAAATAATTTGAATGGTATTATACTCCTCACTCTCACTCTACCTTCTCTCATATTATGTTATTCTTATCTATATTCAAAATTATTTCTTAGGTCCAATACCTTCCGCCATAGGAAATATGTCAGCGCCACTGAATTATTTAGTACTCCCTCACAACAAATTCGCCGGAGAGATTCCATCATCCATTTGCAACTTGAGATCCCTAATGATTCTCGTTTTATCATACAATAATTTGAGAGGAGCAATTCCACATTGTCTTGGAAACTTGGGCTCGTCTGCGTTTGTCCTCTATTTGAATGCAAATAAGCTTAGTGGCATCATACCATCAACATTCCCAAAAGGTTGCAGTCTTGAGTTATTTAAGTTGAATGGAAACAAATTGGAAGGAACACTTCCCCAAACATTGGGCAACTGCCAAAATTTGCTTATGGTGGACATTGCTGATAATGAAATACAAGGTGCGTTTCCTTTTTGGATGGAAAAACTTCCTCAACTTCGCGTCCTCGTTTTAAAGTCAAATAAGTTCAATGGTACGATGTTGGTGTCTTCAAAAACCGAGCAGCCTTTCCCGAAGTTGCAAGCACTGGATGTATCATATAATGCATTTGTTGGCTCTCTACCTGATAGATATTTCAAGAACTTTCGAGGTATGATAGATGCCAAGGAAAACCAAAATGATAATGGAACAAACCACCTTAGAGATCCAAACCTTAGAGGAATGATTGAATTGATGCTCACAGTGAAAGGATTAGATCAGTCACTGGAGGAACTCCTGACAACCTTTACAGCTATAGACTTATCCTCCAATAGATTCTCTGGGCGCATTCCATCTTCTCTTTGGAATCTTAACTCTCTTAGATACCTGAATTTGTCGCACAATACCATTGAAGGTCATATTCCGTCATCTCTTGGAGGTATGAGTCTCCTCGAGTCGTTGGACTTGTCTTCAAACAAACTGGATGTCAATTACATAATAA
>NC_062965.1:23176053-23209053 GCF_023119035.1 Salvia hispanica
GTCCGCTATTTTCCTTATCAACTAAGACTACTCTACTGTTTTACTATTAAAATGCATTGCATGTTTCATATTAGTCCTATAATGCAATATGAAAACGTGGAATATTCATAGCTAAAATACAACAATTAGAAATCTTACCAGTTAAAACATTGTTGTCAAGGTATAAGTCTCGGAGAGCTTTCATGTTCCCAATTTCCGAAGGCAATGCCCCAGAGTATGTATTACTTGACAGTTGAATCCCTTCCAAAGAAGTCATATTGAAAATGGATGTTGGCAAAGGCCCTGAAAACTTGTTATAACTCATGTCCAACCACTCCAAACTATCAAGATGGCCAATCTCTTGAGACATGGTTCCTATAATCAAAATGTTTACAAAAAGTTTATATGATTTTTAATTACAAAAATATTGGGGAAATATAACTTGCCATCGTTTGTGTTAGCATAAGCTTTAATGCAAGTTAATTTTCAATATATCCAGAATTTATACGTTAACATACAACTATTATGTCATAAATTTAAAATCATGTCAAATAATTTAGCCTTACTTAACAATGTACCAAGTATTGGGACATGTGAATGTAATAATTTATTTGGAAAACATACACTCCTAGTTAGTTATTTGAATTATTGGATCATTTTGCTAACATTTGTTGATTTTACTCCCTAGAAATAATTTCAGGCATTTCAAATATGTATGTTTGTTAGTTGTATCTTTCAACAACATTTTTTAACATGTGATTTTCGTTAGGGTATAAGCTTGAGTACAACATGATGTTACTAAATTTAAGGCTAAGTGAATAATAAATCATACCACTTAAAGAATTATTCTTGATCCGTAACTGGAGCAGAGTCGTCACGTTCCACATTTCTCTTGGGATTGATCCGCTAAGTTTGTTATCATCCGACCACATCATCTCCAATTTATTAAGACCACCAATCTCTCTAGGAATATTACCTGAAGAATAACGATATCATGAGTAAAACGGATAAGTTTGTTGATAAAACTTGACTGACAACAAAGATATACTATCTCCAAAAGTGGTCAAGTTTCATACCACTTAAACTATTACTGTCAAGCCATAAGCGGATAAGAGCCGTCATGTTCCCCACTTCTCTTGGGATGGATCCGCTAAGTTTATTGGACCCTAAATCCATAAACTCTAAATTACTAAGAAGGCCAATCTCTTTCGGAATAGTACCTGGACAATAATAATGAAGTCATGAGACATTTATATTTGATGATAATAAAAATAGTATAGGGTACTAATCTTTGTTTCCAACCTGATAGATTGTTCCAATGAAGGTCTAATTTTGTAAGGCGTGTGATGTTACCGATTTCTTGAGGCACATGTCCACCAAACTTGTTGTATGACAAGTCAAGAATCTCGAGTTGTTGACATTCACCCAAGGTCACTGGTATCTCTCCTTCCAAATGATTGAAAGTTAGCTGAAGTTCTTTGAGTCTTGGAAGTTTGTTGTGGATGCAAATGTCCTTTGGTAGGCCACCATGAAGACGGTTCCAACTCAAATCCAGAGAAACAAGAAAAGAAAGATTTCCGATTTCTGGTGGAATGCTCCCATTGAGTCCCATATGCGAGAGATCTAAATAAGTCACCCTATTATAACGCGAATCACAAGTAACTCCTAACCATGTGCAAATAGAAGTTCCCGCGGTCCAATTATTTTTCAAAATATTGTCAGGATTTGAAGGGATGAGGGGTTTGAAAGCAAGAAGTGCAGATTCATCAGTATTGATTTGATGAGTAGTAGCATGGCTAAGACAAGGAAACAATATTAGTATGAAAAGTAGGAAAAATGGGGAAACTCTCTCCATGTAGTCAATGCAGAGTGCAAATTGCAATTATGTGCTAAGAAGAAAACTATTTATATTCAAAGCTAAAAAAAATCTTTTCCAAGTCAAGTCAAGTCAACTACAAAGTGTGAAATCAGATAATTATTTCAGCAAATCAAATTGTTAAAGAAGCTAAAGGTGAAAAAGTTATGGGAAATGTGTCTACACCATTATCTAGTCATACCAAAGTGGAAAAATGAAAAAGCTAAAGGTGGAAAAGTAAAGGAAAATGAGTAAAAAGGGAAAGTGCGTGCACACCATTAAGCCAGACAAATCAAAATGGGCAGAAAGGAGAAAGGCAGAATACAAAAGAGATAAGATGAAGCAAAAGGAAGAAGATAATGCGTGTAATCTTTTTTTTTAATCGAAAATAAATTATTTTGAAGAAAAGAGAAAGAAAAAAGCATTAGAGTATATCACACTGGTGAAGCCCATGTTGGGGTTTTAACTTTGGGCCTTTGGAACATTAAGGGATTGTGGAATTGTCACCTTATTTATCTTTTACATTCCAATATATTTTACTCCCTCCCTCCACCATTTAAAGAACTTTTTTACCATTTTGATTTGTCCACAATTTATAGAACCATTTACTTTATTTCACTTTAGTATACAAACTCCACATTCCACCAACTTTTTACACTCACAATCCAATATAAAACTAATACTCACTCAGTACCAAAAAAATATGTGCATTTGGGATGGCATGGGAATTAAGAAAAAATTGATAAATTAAGAGAAAGGAGGAGACCTATATTATTAAATTGATATAACATTCCATCTACTTTAGATGGAATAAAGTAGAGAGGAAAAAGGTAGTTGAATATTTTAATGAGAAGAGAGGAGAGAGGGGGTTATTTCCAAAATTGGAAAATGGTCATCTTGATTGAGACAAATAAAAAAGGAAAGGTGGTCATCTTGAATGCACGGAGAGAGTAATTTCTTAAAACTCGTGCTGAGTCAAAAGAGCTCTTTAAATCATGAACGGAGGGAGTAAAATGTTGTATAGTGATACTAGGAGCTAATATCATAAACTAAGGCGGGACTCTGGATTTTCCCATAACTTAAAACTATATATTGTTATAAAATCACGAACTTTGATCGTGTTGGGATTTGCAATGCTTGCGTGAATGGCGGTCGAAACTGTATATTGTTATAAAATCAATATTCCTACACAATATCTAATTCAATTTTTGATATTGTTAAATTTCTAATATCTTGTCCCCCCACACGTGAGGGGGCGTGTTAAATTTCTAATATCTTGTCCCACATCGGCTTGGTGATGATCCTAGCTTCTCTATATAAGTGTGGATAACCCTCTCTCTTATGAGGCCTTTTAAGGGGCGAGTGGCCCATTTCTAATATGGTATCAGAGCAGGGCCCAAGTCGATGATGGTTTATCTCTTTATCTCTTCTCTTGCCTACCCATGTGATGGAAGTCCGATTTGTTATTCCGGCCCACACGTGAGGGGGCGTGTTAAATTTCTAATATCTTGTCCCACATCGGCTTGGTGATGATCCTAGCTTTTCTATATAAGTGTGGATAACCCTCCCCGGGCGTGTTAAATTTCTAATATCTTGTCCCACATCGGCTTGGTGATGATCCTACCTCTCTATATAAGTGTGGATAACCCTCCCCCTTATGAGGCCTTTTAAGGGGCGAGTGGCCCATTTCCAATAGATATAATATTTTCAAAAAACGTACCTTGCCAAAAATGTATGTGTGGATTTAAAAAAATCACCTAGTGAAGGAATGACTGCAACCTGTTCGATCTATTGCTTCACTGAATTCCTTGGATCTGTTCACAACGGGCGCACATGCAGAGTGTTCGACACTTTGTCGAACAGAAGTAGCAGATGTGTGGTTTCCTCGCCATAGCTATTAAACAAAATCTGTCCTTCCCATGCTTCTATGCGAGTTAGCACGGTAACCGCTCGACGTATTTTTCCAACGAAAATACAAAATACCTTGTACCTGTTCACAATTTTTATAAAATAGAAACTAACTTGTCTATAGAAAGATACAAGAGAATCTGGCATCATGTGGATATTTCTTATTCCCGAAATACAACTTTCCGGTAACGTCATCATGTGGAATTTAATCAAACATTTAGAGCAAATTTTTTGTTGGGTATTTCGGCAACCAGTTGAAGAGCAATATACCATGAGTATTATTTAGATAATGGAAATAAAAAAAATTTAAAAATAAAATATTAAGATCTATGTGGGATATTTGGCATCAAGAAATGGGATATTTCTTATTCCCTAAATACAACTTCCCGGTCATGACATCGTGTGGGATTTAATCAAACATTTAGAGCTCTTCTCACCACACAAATTTTGTTGGGTATTTCGGCAAACAGTAAGCGCAATAAATTTTACATGATGAGAGTTTTATTTAGATAATGGAAATCAACAAAACTAACAATAAATTATAGAGATATATGAAGGATTATATTAAGATGACAACCACTTTTAAAATGACAATGTACCACGAATGAGAAGAACCCTTAGATTTAGGTGCAGATTCAATCTTAGCATGCTTGCCTATGTATCGTAGATTGCTTGATTATCTTTGATTTCGTATCACATATAGCTTAGAATCACATGCCAAGTTGCTTGCCTATATACCGCATATTGCTTCCCTATGTATCGCAGATTGCTAGCCTAGGTTGTCATTTTAACTATGGTGTTACGATAGTGCTCTGATTTCGTATCCTATATTGCTTGGAACCATATGTTGAATTGTTTAATCACATTTTGCTTGCATATATATTGACCCTAACACACCCCGATCTATGAAAGCACAAATGCATATAATAAAATGAGAAAAAATTATTACATCGCTTTTGCGTGTTTAAATATTCTGTCAAATTGTTAAATGTCACTTCAGTTATCGTAAAAATATTAAAGATGTCAACATTCATATTGTTTGACTTAAACACTAGGAATCGTCATATTTTAGAGAAGGTGGTAACCAAGTCTAATGGTATCTATTTAATTCAATCTCTTACATTTCAATCTTTGACAAAATCTGATGAGATTGTTCATGAAAAAGTAAAAAACATAATAATTGGTGGATACATATTTTAGAAATTGAGATCACTTTCATTGACTTAATAAATAATTCTACAAGTGTAATCAATTACGAAGCCGCCGCGGCATCATCAATTATCAGATAGATATAACGTTAATTCATGGCTTTGACTTTACCTAATGCTTTCATATTTGTTACAATCTCCTTAAAATAAACATCGTACACACATACATGTATATACATCGTAGCTCAATCACAAAAATACTATTGTTGAAATCAAGTCAAAAATGGAAAAATCTTCTCATTTTCTCCTCTTTACTCTACTCTTGTCATCTGTTCCCTATTTGATGTATTATAGCTTAGCCACCGATATCAACACCGATCGTTCTTCACTTCTTGCCTTAAAATCTCAAATCACTTCCGATCCACAAACTATATTGACAAAAAATTGGAGCACTGAAACCAGTGTCTGTAGTTGGATCGGAGTTACTTGTGATTTTCTCCTTAATAGGGTGACTCAGTTGAACATATCGAACATGGATCTTGTTGGAACCATCCCACCAGAAATCGGAAATATTTCTTCTCTCGTTTCTTTAGACATGAACGACAACTCTTTTCATGGTCCTCTTCCCGCGTCTCTCTTTAACATGTCAAATTTAGAAGTCTTGAGTTTGAGGAATAATAGTTTGTCTAGTAGTCTACCTCTTGATATGTGCATACACAATCTTGATCGACTCAAGATTCTTCGTATTTCTTACAACGAGATGTATGGGAATATACCATCGAGTTTGGAGCAGTGTTCGCAGCTCGAGTTTCTTTCTTTGTACAACAACAAATTTGATGGAATAGTGCCAAGGGAACTTGGGAACTTGACCAAGCTTCAAACATTGAACATTGGTGCAAATAAGTTGACAGGTAATTGATCTTATCTCCATGGACTATAGACAAATAATTCTTTTTACAGTCATATGCATAGAGGGTCAAATTAATATTAATAATATTCTTATTATTATGATTATTTTATTATCATAGTTATCATTATTATAATTAGGTATTGCACATATTTTAAAACTTATAGTATTAAAATTTATTGAAGTTATTATTTAATAATAATAATAACAATTATATAGATTAAATATAAGTTAGAAAATAAGAATTCTTGAAAGCTGCACCACTTTGAATTTGAATTACTTATCTTGTATTATAAAAAAATCCAACAAATACGAATAAAAATTTCAAGGTCAAGAGTCATAGTAATATTTTTTTTAGGTCATAATCTTACTAAACAAATAGGCCAAGGAGATAAGAATAATTGTATTCTCTATTTCTCTATAGACATAACTTTTTACTTCCTTTGACCGCGAAAATAGGAGTCCCATCTTTCCATTTTGGTCCGTCCGCGAATAAGAGTCCCGGTTAATAACTACTTTAAATGGTAAAAAGGTCTCACATTCCACTCACATATCATTTACAACTAATATATACACATGAGACTCATATTTCATTGATTTTTTTCTACCCACTCTTCTTAACATTTTTTAAAACCCATGCCAAAAGAAAATGGGACTCTTATTCGCGGATGGAGGGAGTGTAATCTAAAATATAATAATTCTATATGAACATGTACTAAATAATATGGATTTGATTCATGCAGGTGATATTCCAGAAGAGATTGGTCGTCTAACAAATTTAAAAAGTTTGGGCATGAGTTCCAACAAGTTAAAAGGCTCATTGCCTGCAACTCTTTTCGGCATGCCATCCTTGCAATATGCTGACTTTGCCTCCAATGAACTAAGTGGATCATTATCACCACAAATTGGAAACATAACATCCCTTCTCAGAATAGGCCTTGAATTCAACCATTTCAGTGGTATATCTCATTCTTCATGCCTCTTTAGAATTTATTGAAGTTATTATTCTTAAAAGTTGCACTACTTTGAATTTTAATTACTTGTCTTGTAAGATTAAAAATCCAACAAATACGAATAAAACAATAAAACTCACTATTTATAAATGCTTTGAAAACTCTAGAAATTCAAATAAATAAATAGAAAAAACAATCACATGCTTAAAACTATAAAGCCGAAAAAATAATTAAAACACTATTTTGCACTTACAAGGATGTCCGATGGCCATAATCCACTGTGCATCACGACTCTGAATCTTAATGCGAATTTCAACTCATTCCGATATTGTTGAAATTTTGTAGTGATGTAGATAATAAATCTCCTTGTTGATGATTAAACTGAGTTAGTTTAGTTTATGATTTCTATCATAACCCTATAGGTGAAATTCCAAAAGAGATCGGTCTTCTTACCAATTTCGAGCGATTGAGCATGTGTTGCAACAATATTAGTGGTTCAGTGCCAAGAGAACTTGGGAACTTGACAGCCATGGTTGGTATATACCTTGCCCATAATGCTTTAAGTGGTACGTACGACCCCAACATCTTTATTGTAATGTTTTATTGCATTTATTGCTACTAAAATTAGCTTAAGTCGTTCAATTTTGTGTCAACATGAATGCGTCACATTTTCCTATAATATGATACTACCCCCGTTCCATGTTAATAGAGATACTTTTTTTCGTCACATAGTTTAAAGATAGTGTGTTAAGTGGATGGTTAATAAAGTAAGAGAGAATAAAATTAAAGAGAATTCTTACTTTTTTCCAAAAATAGAAACTCAATTATCTTGAATTTGAAATTCTGAAGATGATAAAAAAGTTATTCAATTAATATGGAACGGAGGGAGTAACTACTACCATATGTCATCCATCGGATCAATCGGGTATATTGATGTTAACTCAGTATTAATGAAAATTAAAATTTAGAGTGTTAGTTATAACTAATCATTTTTTTGTCTCAAGTGGCCATTCCTATGTTTATAAAGCTTGCACAATGTTTATTGTATATTCTTGCAGGTCCTATACCAAAAGAGCTAGGTCGCCTTGTTAATTTATGGGAGCTGCAGTTGAAAGAAAATATTCTAATAAATGGATCTATACCGAAGGAAATCGGGAACATGACATCTCTTTCCTACTTATTGCTTTCCAGGAATATATTAACTGGTATGATATTTTCTCTTTCATTGTTATATGCTCCAAAGATTTATATAAAGTACTCCATATGTCCCGCAATAGTAGTCCTATTAAGTTACGAGTTTTAAGAAATGTAAAGAAAAATAGGTTGATTAAATTAGTAGAATATGAGTCTCACTTATATATATTAGTTTTATAATAAAATTTGAGTGGAATAAGTTGGTGGAATGCGGGGCCTACTTACCATTTATGGTAAAAGTGAATTAAGATTCTTATTGTGGAACGGACCGAAATGGCAAAATAAGACTCTTATTATGGGCGGAGGAAGTAATACCTTGTGTGCATGTTTTACTGAATAGGTACTATTCCAAAAGAAATTGGAAACCTGAAACACCTCGTGCAGTTTTGGCTTCACGACAATAATTTAAATGGTATCATACTCTCTATCTCTCTCTCATATGTCAATATGTCATTCTTGATCCCTGTTCAAAATCAATTTTCAGGTCCAATACCTTCCACCATTGGGAATATGTCAGAGCTGGATTATTTAGTACTCCCTCATAACAAACTAATTGGAGAGATTCCATCATCCATTTGTGACTTGAGATTACTGACACTCCTCCATTTAGCAGACAATCATTTGGAAGGACAAATTCCAAAGTGCTTGGGAAACTTCAATAGTTCATTGTTGGCTCTTAATTTGGGTGGAAACCAAATCAAAGCCCTTCAATCCACATTTGCAAAAGGTTGCAGTCTTCAGGCCCTTATTCTGTATGGCAATAAGTTGGAAGGAATAACACATTCCCTAATCAACTGCCAAAGCCTGGAAAGCATTGATTTTGGTGATAATGAAATACGAGGTGCATTTCCTTTCTGGATAGAAACACTCCCTCAACTTCGCGTCCTCATCTTGAGGTCTAACAAGTTGAATGGTACTATGTTGGAGGCTTCAAATACCGAGCATCCTTTTCCAAAGTTGCAAGTCTTGGATATATCAAGAAATGCATTTGTTGGCCCTTTACCAGATAGATATTTCAAGAATTTTGAAGGTATGATAGATGCCAAGGATAATCTCACACGCGTTGAGAAGGATATGCTCCAAACATATTTAGACTTAGGTGTCACTTTGAAAGGTTTGGATCAGGAATTGAAAAGATTGTTGGATACGTTTACAATGATTGACTTATCTTCAAATAATTTTTCTGGGAATATTCCAATTTCCATCGGCAATCTTAATTCTCTTAGATACTTGAATTTGTCAAGTAATACTCTCACGGGAGAGATTCCTGTGTCTCTTGGGAATATAAGTATTCTTGAGTCATTGGATTTGTCATGGAACAGATTGAGTGGAAAAATTCCAAGTGATCTGACAGGGTTGACATTTCTTTCGAAATTAAACCTATCAATGAATAATCTTGTGGGGTCGATACCAAAATCTAAGCAATTTTCTACTTTTCAAAATGAGTCATATATAGGAAACTTGGGATTGTGTGGAGATCCATTGGCAAAACAGTGTGAAACAACTGATGGTAAACCAATGCTTCCTCTAGAAGATGATGATGAAGACTCAGGATTTATAGATGGATTTGGTTGGCGAAGTGTGGTGATGGGGTATGGATGTGGATTTGTAGTTGGAATTGGAGTTGGTTACATGATTATAAGAAGTGGAAGGCCAAGATGGTTAGTGGAATTTTTCTTTGGCGTTGGATATAGTAATTGTAAGATGAAGAGAAGAAATAGAGCAAAAGCAACGAGAAGAAGGTGATTCAAGACAACATTGGGCTTTACATGGATATAGCATGTTGTGTGTATGATGTTTTGCAAATAATTCATCTTAAGCTATGCAATGTTGTATTTCTAAGTTAGGCTACTTTTGTTCATAAAATTGTAGAAGCAACCCTTGCATGCAATCTGCACATATGCTAAAAAATCAAATATTTTAATGTTCAAAATTGTTTTCTAATTTAATCGTGTGTCTTAGACTTTGGACCAAAATATTACTCTGTTATTTTGTTTCTCTTAAACAGAAGTATCAGAAGTATTTGTTCAGAACTTGATGATGATTCTAATGTGCTGTGTCTTTCTAACAATATGTTAAGGTCTTTTCCCTTAACTGCGATCGGCGGCTGTTTGCTCAGGGATCAAAACGGTTCCGGCGTCCTAGCGTAGGTTCGGCGGAAGTCTTAGTTTCGGGCTGTGCGCGGTTTCTCCGTCGGGCAGTGAGAAAACTAGGGTTTGTAGAATAATTCACAAGATGTGTGGGCAAATAATATTTTCATTCATAATTGAGAGTATGAACAAAAGCCCTACTTATAGACTAAGGACCCTGGGGTTGATTCGACCTCCTAATTTATCTCGGGAAAGAATCAACAAAGAAAACCCGAAACAGAGCTTATAATTACGTTCGACACTTACTTAAATTTAAATAACAAAAATATTAATATCCAAAATAAATTATAGAAAATAAACAACTAAAAAAGGAAATTATTTAGCGACGAAGTCTCCCAACTTCTCGGGCGGACGCACGTTCCTCTTCAGCTTTGTAGCTGCAATGGACGTCTGATTCCTCATGTCTTCATGATCATTGTTTCGCGACTCCGGCGGTGCTTCTCTGTCCTTGTCTACATTGGGTACTTGCTGTTGTGGGACCGTATCAACTCCCCCTTCGATAGCGACCTCCTTGCCCTCAAGGAGCACATTTGGAAATTGACGACGGATCACGTCCAATGGCTCCCACGTTGGCGAATCCGTCCCGTCAGAGCTATCCTACCAAAACATGCTTCCGCGGCTTGTTCTCATGCCAAAGCATCACTACAAAAAAATCGCCAATTAGTCACGGATATCCGTCACTAAACAGTGAAATTTCTTCACATAACTAGATTAGTGACAGATCCGTCAATAATAAACTTGTCAGTAAAAAGTTTTAGTGATAGAATTTCCGTCACTAAAGTTATTGTGACAGAAATCATAACTGATTGTTTCGCATTAGTGACGGAGTACTCTGTCACTAATTCTGTCACTAGTTGTTGAGCTATTGGATTCCATCACTATTTTGCGTTTTTTGTAGTGAGAGAATAATATTTTCATTCACAATACTAGCAACTTCTATTAATATTTAATGTGGACTAATATGACTCACGTATTCTTGCCTTTTCATTCCCGTTTCACCTGACCAATTGAACCTATCAAAACATGAGTTTATCAGTGGTCCTCTGTTTGACCACTACTGCAAACACCACGATCACCATGTCTACATCTCTAATACGAATTGTTGCCTAGTCGCTCTCAACAACGACCGAAGATATGGGGGAAACGAAGCCAACACATACAAAAACTAAAGTTTCTAAATCATCTATTAAATAAAATATCAAAAAAATCATCATTCAAACTAACAACAAAGCCTAGACATAGAACAAATAGATAAATTCAATCTCAATTATGAAAGTATATCCAAATTCAACTTCTAATTCTAATAGGAAACAACTGCAAATAAATTCAATCCCCATAAAATTCAACTCAACACAAAATAACTAAATTAAACCTGTTGGAAATAAATCAAGGAAGATTGGAAGAATCAAGGAAGATTGGAAGAAATCTCGGGATTGATTGAAGATTGATTCTAGTGAATATTTTTCCTGATTTATAGCTAGGGTAAATCTTTCCTTGTGTAGATAATTTGTAGCCTATTTAGGCGTGTAAAGGCCTCATAAACGATAACCCAGTTGAATATATACAAAACGGCATTATTCAACATGGCATCAGAGCTAAGGCTCAGAAAATATTCATCATAGCCATACACCTTATCTCGGCCAGAAGGCGACAACCACCGAACCTGCAAGATGGCAGGAGATGAAGATGTTAAATCCGAAGGCGACAACCACAAAACCGACGATAACAGAATCAAAACGAGCAAGAATGTTACAATTGCATTCAAGCTCAATGGAAAGAACTACCCCCTGTGGGCTCGGCTAATGAAAGTAGCCATTGGAAGCAGAAGGGCGCTGAGACACATTACTGGAGTGCCGGCGCCCCCAGAACCGACGGACAAGGAGTACATCGAATGGGAGGAGACTGATCTGGTCGTGTTCTCCTGGATTGTGGACAATATCGAGATCGATATTGTTGGAGATTTTGCGCATCACCAAAGCGCAAAAGCCATTTGGGAAAGCTTGGCCGTGACCTATGAAAGCACATCCGATCCATATCTCATATATGAATTAGATGACAAAATCAGCCAGACCGTCCAAGGAGACATGGATCTGGAGACCTACTGGAGGACCCTGCATGGTGTGTGGGTCGCGATCGATCGGTGCCAAGAGAAGCCAATCGATTGTTGCGATAAAGGAGTATGCCAATATCGGAGACACACCAACACACTAAGGCTTCACAAGTTCTTGAGGGGACTGAATCCCCAATTTGAAGGAATCAGACGGGATATTCTGAAAGAAAGTCCGGTGCCCTCAGTCGACGTCGCATACGGGTGGGTGAAGCGGGAAGCCACACGGCTCAAGATTATGCCGCCGGCGAACTCCAACCCAACCGGCGCAACGAACGGGGATCCATCATCGGGCGGAGTAGGTTTCGGATTCGGAGCCCGAAACACACGATTCCCACCTCAATCGGCACCACCACGATTTGGACAGCAGCCACCACGCCCCGCCGCCGCTAACAACCGCCGCGGAAATAAACCGGACAAATCCAAGTTGTGGTGCTCTCACTGTGGGATGAACAAACACACTCGCGAGAATTGCTTCCAGTTGGTCGGTTTTCCGGAGTGGTGGGATGAGAATCAGAAGGCGAAGGCCAAATTGGCCATCGGAGTTGAAGAAGGCAGCGGTGGAAATCACCACACACCGACTGGAGCTGGCAACCGCGAGGGAGCCAACGCTAGGGGAAGGAACGGAGATGCCGACCTCTCACACGGCGGCGGTGGCAGACGGGGTGAGGAGATCGGAGAAGCTGCTTTCGCAAGGATGGGGGGAGGAGGCGGCGTGAGATCCGTCGAGAATGGAGGTAATGGGCTAGGAATTAAAAAACCTAGCCCATCTTATGATTCAACCCCTTTTAGTTTATGTGAATTGCAAAATATACCCCATCCTGATAATATGTTTCTATCTGCCCTCATGTGTATTAATAATTCTGAATTTCAACCCCAGACTTTAGGAGATTCGATTATTACCCCCAATAGGTTTGAAATGTTGAGTGAATTACATATTGCTTGTAATGTACAATATGAACCTAGTGGGAAGGAGACAGGGTGGATTTTTTATCGTGGGGCAACTGATACCATGACCCACGATAAAAATGATTTTGTGAATTTTAGTGGGTCTAAGAAAAGTCAAATTCAGATGCAAATGGAGAGTTAACCTCAGTGGAAGGAAGTGGAACAATTGAAATTTCACCAACTTTAAAGTTGTCAAATTGCCTATATGTTCCGAAATTATCACATAAGTTGATGTCCATTAGTCATGTGACGAAGGAATTAAATTGTACATTACTGATGCATCCAAATTTTTGTGTATTACAGGATATCAGGACGAGGAGGATAATTGGGCGTGGCACTGAGCGTCAAGGCCTCTACTATGTTGACGAGATGGCTCACCAAGGCAGTACTGCGATGCTAGCTCACGGATCTGCATCTCGAGAAGCTTGGTTGTGGCATCGACGATATGGTCACCCGTCACCTGGTTATTTTAAATTGCTTTTTCCCAAGTTTTCTCATCTTAAGAACATTGATTGTGAGTCTTGTGTTTTGGCGAAAAGCCACAGACAGACAGTCATTTAAATCTACTGAAACCCGAGTTAAAACTCTTTTTTCCTTGATTCATGCTGATGTGTGGGGCCCTGCGCCTATTACTGGTGATCATGGTTTTAAGTATTTTTTTATTTTTGTGGATGATTGCTCTAGAATGACTTGGATATATTTCTTGAAAAATAAATCTGAAGTTTATGAAAAATTTGTCATCTTTTTTAATTTGATTCAAACGCAGTTTCAAACCACTATTCGAACACTTAGATCGGATAATGGAAGAGAATTTGCTAATAAGGAGATGTATGATTTTTTCAAAAAAAGGGGCTTAATACACCAAACATCTTGTGCTTATACCCCCGAACAAAATGGAGTGGCATAGAGGAAAAACAGAATTATTTTGGAGGTTACCCGAGCTTTGTTTTTTGACTCCAAAGTCCCCAAATTTTTGTGGCCTGAGGCAATTGCTACCTCTGTGTATTTAATCAATCGTCTTCCTACAAAAATCCTGAACATGAAAACACCTCTTCAGACTCTATCTATGAAAGCCAAGGTACCCGAACCACTTACCTTACCCCTAAAAATCTTTGGGTGTTCCGTATATGTCCATGTACCTAAACATGAAAGAAACAAATTTTCCGCATGCGCTTTAAAATGTGTTTTTTTGGGATATGGGATACATCAGAAAGGTTATAGGTGCTTTGATCCCTCTTCTAGGAAAATTATAACCACGATGAATTGTAATTTCTTAGAGTGTGAATACTACTATACCAGCCTTAGTGGTCAGGGGGAGAGTAGTAGTTGTTCATCTGGACCCCTAAGTTGGTTTATGCCACTGCCAAGCAACTTGAACGTGGAACCAACAGAGAAAGCTAGTATTGTCGCCGAGGCCGTCTTGTCTCATGCAGAGCTTCCTCAACCACCTCCGTCTGACAATCTTCCTCCAGTGATATCTAAGGTAATACCTGGCACTGGATCAGATTGTACAATTATTCCTAATGACTCTACGACAGACATTGTGGAGAATGCAGCTGTAGATGGAGACATAGGGCAATACATACTTCTCTTACGAACTACAAGAGGGATCCCACCCAAGAGGTACAGTCCAAAACGGGTCTCTAAGAGAAGCAGATACTCAGTGGCGAACCTTGCTAAGGCTAACCTGACCGAGATGGCAAGGGCATTTACTGCTGCCCTATATGAAGAAGAAGAAATTCCCGGAACTGCTGAAGAAGCTATGAAAATTAAGCATTGGAGGGATGCAATGGTAGTTGAAATGAAGGCACTGTTGAAAAAATAAGACTTGGGAGAAATGCACGAGACCTGAGGGATCCAGACTAGTTGGATGTCGTTGGGTATTCACAATCAAAAGAAGACCAGATGGGTCCATTGAACGCTACAAGGCGAGGTTAGTGGCAAAGGGGTACACTCAGACGTATGGAGTTGATTATGCAGAAACCTTCTCACCAGTGGCCAAGATGAGCACCATTCGAGTCCTTTTTTCGATTGCTGCAAACAAGGAGTGGCCACTACATCAATTTGATGTGACGAACGCCTTCCTGCATGGGGAACTAACAAAGCCAATCTACAGGGAGGCCCCTCCTGGCTTTGGTGGAGATTTTAAAGGGCATGAAGTGTGTAAGCTCAAGAAGACTCTCTATGGCTTAAAGCAATCTCCTAGAGCATGGTTCGGGAGATTTACTGAGGTAATGAAGAAGTATGGGTATAGGCAAAGCAACTCAGATCATACCCTATTCCACAAGAAGAGGGAAGGAAAAATTACTTGTTTGATCATTTACGTAGATGATATGATTTTGACTGGAGATGATGAGGAGGAGATAATTCTGTTGAAGAAGAACTTATTCACTGAGTTCGAAATGAAAGACTTGGGACTTCTCAGGTATTTTCTGGGAATTGAAGTATTGCGATCCAAGAAGGGAATATTCATAAACCAGAGGAAGTATGTCTTGGATCTTCTAGCTGAAACAGGAATGTTGGATTGCAAGCCTGCTGAGACGCCGATGATGCAGAATCATGGCCTGCAACTGATCGAGGGATCAAAGCTCACGAACCAGACTAGATACCAGCGTTTCGTGGGTAAGCTGATATACCTCTCCCACACTAGGCCTGATATTACCTATGCAGTTGGAATAGTCAGTCAGTTTATGCACAAGCCCCAGACTGATCACTGGGAAGCAGTATTGAGAATTGTGCGATACTTGAAGGGAACCCCAGGATATGGGATTCTGTTTGAAAAACATGGTCATATGGAAATATTGGGGTTTACAGATGCTGACTGGGCTGGGAATCCAAATGATCGAAAATCTACAGCGGGGTATCTTACATTTGTTGGAGGGAATCTGGTGACTTGGCGGAGCAAGAAGCAGAAAGTGGTGGCACTATCTAGTGCCGATGAAGAATTTCGGGGAATTAAGAGTGGTTTGACTGAGATCCTGTGGTTGAGAAAGCTTATGACAGAACTGGGACTGATGTCCCAACACTCGTGCAAACTTTTTTGTGACAACAAGGCAGCTATCAGCATATCTGAGAAGAACCCAGTACAACATGATCAGACGAAGCATGTCGAGGTGGATCGACACTTTATTAAGGAGAACATAGAGGCGAAGATTGTGGATCTTCCTTTTGTTAGATAAGAGGACCAGCAGATATCCTCACTAAAGCAGTTGATTCGAGGAGCTTCCACAACGTATTGGACAAGTTAAAAATGGGTGATCCCATTGTTTAACTTGAGGGGGAGTGTTGGAAATAAATCAAGGAAGATTGGAAGAAATCTCGGGATTGATTGAAGATTGATTCTAGTGAATATTTTTCCTGATTTATAGCTAGGGTAAATCTATCCTTGTGTAGATAATTTGTAGCCTATTTAGGCGTGTAAAGGCCTCATAAACGATAACCCAGTTGAATATATACAAAACGGCATTATTCAACAAAACCTAAAACTATAAAACAACCAAAACACAGCTCTCTTACGCGCAAACGTTTCACACAAGGACGTCGGCCTTCGCAAGTGAAGTTCCCACTGGATCGGATCCTTGAAAACCGATTCACATATTGAGACGAGGTGATTCTCCGATAGCGATAAACCCTTAATCTTGACCAAAAGCCTCTCGAACTCGTTCTGATATTCCATCACCGTGTTGCGTTGCTGCAGCTTACAGAGTTTCCCAAAATGATTGTCATGATATGTTGGATCAAACCTCTCTTTCACTGCTTCCATGAACTCTCAGGCCATGATTTCAGCAATTTGTGTTTTTTTTGGTAAATGATCCAATCCAGCGCCGGCTGCTCGAAGAGTAGTCTGACGAAGTGTTGACAATGCTCTTCCGACATCCGGTAATAGTCGACATACATGTCAACCTTGAAAGTCCATCCCCATGGATCGTCTCCGTTGAATTTCGGAGGATCGATCCGAAGGTAGGGGCGCTGCTCCGAATTGTTGGACTTTGAACTATCAGCATGAGCCATGGCTGAACAATTATGATGAAGGAGAAGATTATGATTTAGAAAAATATGGAGTAATCTTTGTCATTGATGATATGAAGAACTCTTAGACTACACCAGACTTTGTCGGGCATTTCGGCAAACGGTTGGAGTGCCTCTTATGATGTCATGTGAAATATTATAAATAATGAAATATAAAGATCTATGAAAGCACATATGTTAAAAGGGAACAACCGTACATGGAGTTGGTGACAGGAGACGGCGGTTTGGTTGCGCAGAGGAGGTCGCACGCCAGCGGTCGAGAGCCACGAGAATGATCTGATTTGTGTGTGTTAAGGCACAATCTTATTCTCTGGATTTGGGCTCTCTTTTGGGCCAGTTTGTTTTGTTTAAATAATTCAGTTGGGCCTATTTTGTTGAGAAGAAGAAAGAAGTTTTGGGCCTTTTTATTTTAAAAGTGATTGAGCCTCTTTGTACAAAGAGGTCTCCAAGAATAAATATTCAGATTTAGTTATGAAACTCAAGAAATTAATCTCCTGAATAATTTATCCAAGTAATAAGACTTGTCGATTTATTTAATTAAACCTCTAATTAATATTGAATCTTTGAGTGTTATGGAGAATCCAAGCCTTAAGTCGAGATCAACTTATATTCTCTGATTTAATTATCATGAAGAATTGAAGTCCTAGCAAAATAAGAACATAATGCATAACCTCATTAGGATCATTGCATATCATTGTTTATGAATGTTCTTTAGCTAATTAACTTTTAATATTCTTTTAAAAAGGAATTTTGTGAAGAGTTTAATCTTTAAAGTTGATCTTTGCTAAGAGATTTTGTGGAAGCAATAAAGATTTTGTTTTTATTAAGACACGTCGTGTTTTTATTAGCCATGGCTGAATTTGACAGTTTGAAGAAGATAAAACCAACCGGAGAGATGAAGGAGAAGATTAGAGTTTAGTAAAATTGTAGTGAGGGGTGTCCATGGAAATACTTAAACTATGAGGGACTTCATTTGCAATAATGGAAAAGGAGAATAGATTGGTTGTAACGTTCATTGCTAACGTTTTGTAACTGATTTGGAGCTAACGGTTTAGCTCAATGAGATAATACAAAAGAAGAGAGTGAGAGATCATCTGGAAGAGTTTTCTTCGTGAGTTCAGAGAGATTAGAGAAGCCAAGTGTGTGGTGTTCTTTTTGTGATACGCTCTGTATAATTCAATATTGTATCTCCTACGTACTATCTTGGAATAAAATCATTCAAGCCGTTTATGCCCGTGGATGTAGACATTTACGTCGAACCACGTAATTCTTTGTGTGTTGCTTCACATTCAATTCTTAACAAAAATGAAGAGTAATCTTTGTCATTATGATATGAATATCCGTGTGTTTATAGGAGGCAAGATATGTAAACCTAACAGAAAAAGTAAATATTATCGGAAAATATGGTTATTTAGAATATGATTTTGTAGTAGATTACTTTTTCCATAGTAGTAAAAATGAATCTATTCAACTCTGTATTTTATGATTTTATTGTTATTTTATTGTTATACAGTGGTTAGGATTAGATTTGTTTTACATATTTATTAGGATTTGATTTATTTTTCCTCTATTTGTTATGATTTGTATCCTCATATATTATCATATGTCAGAAACCCGAATTCTCCCCTAAGAAAGCCGATTTCTCCTATTTTCCTTCAAAGTCATGACTTCCTGCAACCATACTTAATTAATACTCCATCCATTTTGACTTGACATGACGATTTGAAGAAATTGTTTAACTTTGTAATGAAATATGGAGAAATGAGTTAATGGGACTTGAGCTCAACTTTTATATATTGATTTTATAATAGGATGCGAGTTATTATTTGGTTGAAGAGTGTGATTCACATACGTAAAACATATTTTCACCGACGGAAGAAATAATATATTTAAATGATCCATTAGTAGATAATACATCAGGATTAATCCGATTTCAATAACTCTAAAAGAAACAAAAATGAAATCAAATCCAATCGTACGTACTTCGAATAAAATAACAAACCAATGATTAGTTCAAATCTCAAATAAAGATAGTGTTAGAATGAGTGCTCACTCAGAATTCTGGAAGAAATAGAAGAGGGAAGCAGTTTCAAGAGTTAGAAACTAACCGTTAGAAAGTTAGTTAGTTTGTTACAATTCTTGTTTCTTGTTTCTTGATTGGTTAGTGGCAGTTACCACTCTTGTGCCAGCTTTAAATAGCTCGGCTTTTGTATCTTAGAAATCAGATTTTAGTCAATAAAGAGAATCCCTTTCTCCAAGAAAACTCTCTCAATTTTCATCAAGATTCTAGTGTGTGTTCTCTATGTGTGTGAGTGATTATTCATACCGAGTGAGTGTGTGAGATAATCAAGGTGTGAGAGTCTTGCTAAGCTAACAAGTGGCGCCGTCTGTGGGAAGTTCTTGAAGCCTTGTTCCAGGCGATTTTCAAGATGGCAGCAAGACTAGATGCAGAGAAGTTCACGGGCAAAAATGATTATGGGCTATAGAAGATGAAAATGAAGGCTGTGTTGATTCAGCCAGGGTTGGCTGCGGTTCTTGCACCTGCGGAGAAGGGAAAGGCTCCAGCTGTTGATGAAAAGTCTCAGGCAAAGATGGAAGAGATGCAACTCAAAGCCCACGTTTTTTTGTTTTAAGATAAGGCTATTTGACACTAAATGTTTTTTCCCCCAGCTCCACGACCCAACTGAGTGATGCCTAACGGCGGGAGATAACCCTTATCACTTACCCGGGGGTATCCTGTTTTTAAAGGCCAAGGAGCTTCGAAGACAAAAGGAAAAACATTGATGTGCAAGTTTTTGAGGCTCTTAATGTCAAAAAATTTAAAAAAAGTTTAAGTTCAAGAAAAAAGATGGGGAAAATTTCCAAGGGATCCCCCCCGATATTTCAAAAAAGAAAAGTGTACCATTGGTGCAAGAAACCCGGACTTTTAAAAAGAAGGATTGCTTTGCTTGGAAGAGGAAGCAACTTCCAGGAAAGGGCGGAGCACCTTGATTGTGTGAAGGGGTAGATCCCCCCGCCCAACTCCCAAATTTTTGAGATAAAGGGGGGCGGGAGGTGGATTATGGTTTTCCGGATCCCTTTTCCACTTTGGCCCCCCTAAAAAAGGGGCCGGTTTCATGATCTCCGGAGACAGAGGAAAGTTCTTTTTGGGGAAATAATTATGTTTGTAATATCGGGGGGTTTGGGAAATGTGAAGTTGAGACTCCAAGATGGCTCTATCAAGATTTTGGCCCAAGTGAGGTTTACCCCCGGGGGAAAAAGGAAACTCCCCCTCCGGGGGATTTTGGGGCCCGAAAAGGTTTAAACATCTTGTTAAATAAAGGGAAAATGTTTGTGAGATCGGGGGATCAAGTAACCCATAAAAAGGGGGGAAGAGACCACATTCTTTACTATCTCATTTGCAAAAAATTTTGTTGATGGTAAAACTATCGTTTCGATGGAAATTTTAAAAATTTGTGGCATAGGAGATTTGGGCTATCCACCCAAGGGGAGTATGAAAGAGCAAAGGAAAAAGGGGGCCCGTTTCCCGAGAATAGCTATAAGATGATGGACCCCTTTAAAAGGTGCACCCCGGGAAAGCTAAGAAAGCCCCTTTACAAAAGGTACACACTCATCTACTTTCCTTTTGACTATATTCATAGTGATCTTTGGGGACCCCCTCTGTAAATTCGTGGGAGGAGGGAGGTATTCTTTCATTATTGATGATTACACTAGGGGAAAATTTTGGGTGTATATTTTAAAAGATAAGTGAAACTTTTTTTAAGTTTAGAATATGGGCAAGGAGGGGGAATTAAGAAAAGGGAAAAAGTTTTGAAGTGCCTTAGGGCTATAATGGGTTAGAATTTTTATCCTTCCGGGTTTTATCGGTTTGCAAAAAAAAAGGGATGAAAAGACACGAAAAGTCCCCAAACCCCCAAAAAAATGGGGTTGCGAAAGAATGAAAAAGGAAAATATTATAAAGGGGTTTGGTGTCTACTTCAGGTTTTGGTTTGAAAGGGAGCAAGTTCTGGGGGAGGAAAATAAAAATACCGTGCTTTTCTAATCAACAAGTGCCCCGCTACCTTTTAAAGTCGAAACTCCAGTTTTTTTGGTATGGAGCCCATGTTTATTACCAAAAGGAAGGGGTGTTTGGGGGGCGGGATTTGCCCCAAAAGCTAACAAAGTAAACCTTAAGCCAGGGCAAGGGGTGTCATGCTTGGTTTTCGGAAAGGGAAAATTAAAGGTTATAGCTTCCGGGGGCATTGAGCCCGGGGGGCAAGGGGATTATTAGGGAGGGATGTGGTGTTCACGAAACTCACATGCCTTATCTAAAGAATGATTTTATGATGAAGATTGGGGGTGACTTCTTCGGGGGGAGTCTGGTTCGAGAGTGAGTCGAGATGAGGATTTTTGGTGGTTCCAAAAAAGGTGGAGCTTCTCCGAGCCCCGCCAGAGAAATACCCTTGCCCGAGATAAAGGGGAAAAAAAATTGGGACCTCCCAAGAAACATTTCCCATGAGGTCTATTTTGATTTTGGCCGCCGGAACATTGAGCTTACCGATCCCTTACTTACAATGAAGCTATGAAGGAAAGACGGAGAAAAGGGGGATGGGTTTTTTAATGATTTTTAAATTAAACCTTTTTCTCAAAAAATAAACATTGGATTTTGGGGGATAAATCTCAAAATTTTCCCCTGGGGGAAAAGAAACCCTTTAGGGAAGTGGGTGTTTAAGAGGGAAAATTAAACCCGGGGCAAGGCCAAAATTAAGTTTTAAAGGGTCGGTTTGGCAAGAGGGTTTAAAAAAGGGAAGGGGGTGGATTTTAATGAGGGGTTTGTCAGTTGGAAGCCCTTTTCCCCATCGGGTCTTCCTTTTTTTTTGTTTAAAAAAATTCAATTTGGGGTTCTGACTCTTGATGTAAAAACCCCTTTTTTAATGGAGGGCCTTGGAAAAAGACTATTTTCATGGAGCAAATGAGGGGGATGGAAGATTAGAGAGGAAAGTAAGGTCCGTTTTTTGAAAAAAAGTCTCTGGGTTAAAACAAAGCCCCGGGCTGGAACAAAAATTTTATGAGCAAATGATGAGTATTGGGGGTTTGTAAAAATCAAAGTTTTATGACCGCATTTTCATAAAGAAGAGGCAAGAGAGTTTCTGGATTCAAGGTGTTATCTCAGAGTTTGGTTTGAAACAGAAGACCATGGTGGTACATTGTGATAGTAGCTCAGCTATGTGCTTGGCTAAACATCAATATTTTCATGAGAGAAGCAAGCACATAGATGTGAGACTACATTTCATTAGAGATGAAGTTGAGAAAGGAAGAGTGAAGGTGGTCAAGATTGACACCTTGCACAATCCAGCTGATATGCTTACTAAGTTAGGAAGGGACAAGTTTGATCACTGCAAGGAACTGATAAATGTTTGCTGTAAGATCTGAGGTGTGTACTCAGGTGGAGATTTGTTAGAATGAGTGCACACTCAGAATTCTGGAAGAAATAGAAGAGGGAAGCAGTTTCAAGAGTTAGAAACTAACCGTTAGAAAGTTAGTTAGTTTGTTACAATTCTTGTTTCTTGTTTCTTGATTGGTTAGTGGCAGTTACCACTCTTGTGCCAGCTTTAAATAGCTCGGCTTTTGTATCTTAGAAATAAGATTTTAGTCAATAAAGAGAATCCCTTTCTCCAAGAAAACTCTCTCAATTTTCATCAAGATTCTAGTGTGTGTTCTCTGTGTGTGTGAGTGATTGTTCATACCGAGTGAGTGTGTGAGATAATCAAGGTGTGAGAGTCTGATTCTAGTGTGTGTTCTCTGTGTGTGTGAGTGATTGTTCATACCGAGTGAGTGTGTGAGATAATCAAGGTGTGAGAGTCTTGCTAAGCTAACAGATAGCAAATGGAATAATAAGTAACTATGACAAAAATGGAAAAAATGACTTGATACTTATCAAAATGTCTTCTTCCATAATTGATATAGTATCTCTTAGAAACATTCCTACTCCATTGGATTGTAAAAAATGTCTTCCCTTCTCCCAAACACCGCCTAATGTAACCAGCTTATCGTTATGCGTAAATTCCATCGTGTGGTTGTCATAGTTTGGATAAATCTCACCCAAACTCTTCAGCCACGAAGCTCCTAAGACCACTTCAGCACCACTAATGGGGAGCAAAAATAAATCAACAACAACCTCATGTCCTCCAAGTAATAACGTGGAGTAGAAACATTTTTCTTTACATAGGAATGTAAACTCATTGCCCACAGAAACACGGAAAGGATTGGTGATATAACCATCAGCCCACATTTCTTGACAATTTCAGGTTGGATGAAATTATGTGTACTGCTGCCACTTATTAAGGTTTGGACATACACCCCCGAAATCGTACCTGTCACTTTCAACGCTCGGGGAGGGTCGAATCTCTGTGTCACGGCCTCCAAGAATTCAGGCCATGTTGTCACCAAATTGTTATCGTGTTGGTGAAGGAGCCAATTGGACGCTCGGTGTTCAAACAGTAGTCCAACTAAGCGTAGACGATCCTCTTCCGACGTTTTGAAATAGTCAAAATAGGACTGCACCTTGTAAATCCAGTCTGATGGGTGGTCTCCGTTGAATTTTGGAGGATCGATCCGAAGTTTGGCCTTCTTCTCTGTTGTTGGCCTCTGAAGTTTGGCAAAAATTGCGTCTCCGTCTACCTTGGCCTCCAATGCCGAAAACAGCCGATCCGCCCAGTCTGATAAGGCAAGATACTCTGCTCTGTTGTTGTGAAGTTCCAACCTTAAACTTTTTATGGCTGACAGAATCTCTTCTTGAGAATTATCAGCATGAGTTTCTGTTGCCATGATTGAATGTGAGGGTGAATTTGACAGAGCTGAAAGAAGATAAAATCACAATTCAGAAAAATATGGAGCAAGATATCTTAACCTATTAGAAAAAGTAAATATCATTGGAAAATACGGTTATTCGACTACACCAGACTTTGTCGGGCATTTCAGCAAACGGTTGGTGTGCCTCTTATGATGTCACGTGAAATATGATAAATAATGAGATGGTGACATGAAATGATCAAATAAAAATATATAAAGATGTATTAAAACACAATTGTTAAAAGGGAACAACCGTACATGGAGTTGGTGACTGGCGACGGCGGTTTATTGGCGGCCGAGAGCTGGATCTGATTTGTGTGTGTGTTAAGGCACAATCTTATTCACTGGAGTTGGGCTCTCTTTTGGGCCTGTTTGTTTTGTTTAAATAATTCAGCTGGTCCTATTTTGTTAAGAAGAAGGAAGAAGTTTTGGGTCTCTTTTTATTTGAATTGAGATTTTTTATTTTAAATTGAGCCTCTTTGTACAAAGATCGAGGTCTCCAAGATTACGTTTTCGGATCTAGTTTTGAAACTCGAAATTAATAAGACTTCTCGATTTATTTAATTAATTAATTCCAAGTAATTGAATCTTTGAATGTGATTGAGAATCCAAGCCTTAAGTCGAAATCTTAACTTCACCGATTTAATTATCATGAAGTATTGAAGTCCTCTGAGCAAAATTAACTACATTAGGATCATAGCGTATCATTCTTTATGAATGTTCTTTAACTGATTATTTTTTAGTATTCTATCAAAAAGAAATTTTGTGAGGAGTTTTATTTGACCTTTAAAGTGGATCTTTGATTAGAGATTTTGTGGAAGTGATATATAAAGATAAGTGGATCTTTGATTAGAGATTTTATGGAAGTGATATATAAAGATATTGTTTTCTTAGAAGATAAATGTTTTAGAGACATAATGTCTCCAAGCCATAATGTCATAATGGGGATATAATAGTAATTTTCATCATATATTTAGTTTTTGATTATTTTTACATTTTTGTATATATACCTTGTTGCCCCTAAACCATTAAAAAGGAGTATTAAATGAGGTCATGAATTAGAATACCTTAATCATGGGAAATATATGTTGACAGCATATTTATGTAAAGTTGGGGTGAATCTTCTGATAATTAAATCTTTCAGAAATTTATAAGAAAAAGTATATTGAATACCTAAAAATTTTCTAATGTGTAAGAATGAATAGTATGAAAAAGTTTAATAATTTCACTATTATACAAATATAAAATTTATGGAGTACTACTTTTTCTTTTGGTCAAGTTTATTTTAGTTAATATCAATATTATTGTTATTTATAAAAATCTATTCTCAATTTTTTTTCCTCTCCTACTTTATCTATTAATATTTAGATTTCAACCCTCATAAAAAAACAAATTTTTTAACTAATTTGTTTAATACTAAAGCTATTAATAATTTATTTTTCTTTCTAAAATATCAAAGTTCTTAAGTCAATTTAGGTATAGCATGGAAGAAGTTAAATTTTTATATATGCAACAATACTAATTGAGTTTACGGTTTGATTTTGTTTTAATTTAAATTATTTTCCTTTCAAAATATTAATTTCTATAAATTCTTAAATTTTGGAATGGTATGGTCACTTTAATAAAAATAATCTCATATTCTTAACTCATATATTTATTATTTAAGACTATATATCTAATACTTTCTCTTTTTATTTTTAGAATATTATAGCTTTTAACTCAATCCGTATATCATGCAATACATTAAAATTTGATGGTTCTAATTAACAGTTTCTAATATTTTAATTCTTCACTTTCTAATATTAATTATTTAAATTCTTGATCTTTGAGACATTACATCGAATCTTATAAAAAATACTAATTATATATTTTAAACTCATCTATTTTACTCTCTCCGTTCCAGATTTGTAGCAACATTTTGCCATAAAAGTCCGTCCCACATTTGGAGTAACATTTAGAATTTACCATATTTGCACATAAAATTTTACCCCATTATTCACTAAAATTACACCCAAATGACATTATCTACATTAAAATAAATCAAAACAAAAATAACAAACCAAAAAGTCAAAAAGAGGCCCACCAACTCACTTAATTTATTACACACTCCACCTCTCACTTCATTAATTACACACTCCACCAATTCCTTAAAACCCGTGCCATAACTAAATGTTACTACAAATGTGGGACGGAGGAGGTATTAATTAAAACTATAAAATTAATATGTTCTCTTTTTCTTTCTAAGATATTAGAGTTCCTATCTTAGTTCATTATAATATGCAATATATTAAAATATTAGTATTATATTGTAAATAAAAACCGTTAATTTACTATTTTGATTTTTAGGATTTCATAGTTTTTAATTTAATTCTTCACTTTCCAAAATTCTAGTTTCTTTAAGTTCTTATTTTAGTACGTTACATTAAACTTCGTTCCAAAAAATAACCACTTGCTCATAACTCATGTATTTTATATCTTAAAGCTATATTGCAACTATTTTATTTGTTTCTTGTAAAATATTATAATTCTTAGCTTAATTCACTATAACATTCTACAAATTAAAATTTGATATATGTTGAGTAGTTTATGAATACTGATGTGGTATACTGTTGATTTATGAATTTTAGACAAAAATTTAATTTATTTATTTTTAATTCTTGGAATGTTATAGTCGAACCACGTTTAAAGTATTTACATGTTTTTAACCCATCTATTTAACATTTTAAAGCTATATAATTAATATTTTTTAATCTATTTGTAAAATATTAGAGTTCCTAGCTCAATTCACTATGTTATCTGACAAATTAAAATTTGATACTATATGATAATAGTAAATATGTTTAAGGTTTAATTTTAAGAATTTTATAATTTTAATTTGATTTTTTTACTTGAAATTTTTTTTGATTTCTTTCATTTCTGAATTTTTGGAACATTATGTTGAACATTGATTATAAAATAATAACATGGTTTTTGACTCATCTGTTTGATAATACTCTATTTAAAAAGATTTTATAATTATTCACTGTATTATGGAATATATAATATATTAATGCAAATTGAGTTTATAGTTTTAATTTTTATCTTAGTAATTTATAAATACAAATCTTGTTCAATATTCAAAGAAGTGAATATGTATAATGAGTAATATTCAATGGTACAAATCTATCTTTAAATAGCACTCTTAGGATAAATTAGTCAAAGTAAGAATTATACTTATGGCATAGAGACATAGGGGTATTATGACATAGAGACATTATGTCTCTAAATCACTACTCTTCTCGGAAATATTTTGTTTTACTGAGATCCCTATCTGCTTGCTATTCCAATGATTGAGGAAATTGAAATCGGGCTTTGGTGCAACAAGGCAAGAAATTAAATGACGAAAAGCTTCAAGATTAATTATTTTGGATTTTATTATATTGTTGTTTAGATCCCTAGAATCTTTACTATGGTTTTTGATTGCCGGTGCAATAATTACGAGATTACTCTTATCACATTGCTATCTATTTCACCAAAAACTTTTTCTTCAATTTTATTTGATTGGTCAAGCGATTAAACATATTTCACAATATTACTTAGTGCAAGAGAAATGAATACCAATGAATTAGTGACCCCAAGTCAATTGATAGATAATTTCCATGATAATTATATAAATAAAAGTAATACTTCCACCGTCCACGATTTAAAGAAGCCTTTTGACTCGGCACAGGTTTTAAGAAATTGTTTGACTTTGTGAAGAAAAGAAAAAGCGAAAGTGAGTGGAATGGATAAAGTATTAGTTTTATATTGGATTGTGAGTATAAAAAGTTGGTGGAATGTGGGGTATGCATACTAAAATGAAATAAAGCAAATGGTTTTATAAATCGTGGACAAAACTAAAATGCAAAATGGCTCTTTAAATGGTTGACAGAGGGAGTACTTTTCTCATTAATATATAATTCCAAATGTGTCATATTATATGTCAAAATCCATCACGAATATGTTAATATTTATGTCCAATTGTGTATTCAAAAAAGCGACTTTTCAGTGATAAATATAGACTTACTTGAGATAACTATTATGACACGTCGTGTTTTTAGCCATGGCTGAATTTGACAGAGTTTGAAGAAGATAAAACCAACCTGAGAGATGAAGGAGAAGATTAGGGTTTAGTAAAATGAAGAGTAATCTTTGTCATTAAGGTATGAATATCCGTGTGTTTATAGGGAGGCAAGATATGTAAACCGAATAGAAAAAGTAAAATATTATCGGAAAATATGGTTATTTAGAATATGATTTTTACTAGATTACTTTTTCCATAGTAATATTTGAAGATATCAAGACAAGTTAGATTCATTTTTACTGTATTTTATGATTTATTGTTATATTGTTATATTGTTGATAGGATTTGATTTGTTTTAGTACATATTTATTAAGATTTGGTTTGCTTTTCCTCAATTTGTTAGGATTTGTATCTTTACATATTATCATATGTCAGACCCGAATTCTCCCCTGAGAAAGCGATTTCTCCTATTTTCCTTCAAAGTCACGACTTTCTCCGACGATACTTAATACTCCTTCCGTCCGCCGTTTATAGTTCAATTTTGACTTGACACAGATTTTAAGAAAATTATTTAATTTTGTAATATAAAATGGAAAAATGAGTTAACGGAATGTAGGATCAACCTTTATATATTGGATTTTATAATAGGACGTGAGCAATTATTTGGTTGAAGAGTGTGATTCACATACCTAAAACATTTTTTCACTGACGGAGGAAATAATATATGATCCATAAGTAGAGTAGGTGCGGATTCACTGTAGGGATCAGAGTAGGTGCGGATTCACTAATTACCAAGACCTCTTTGTTCTTCATTATGGGAGCTCAGTCAAACTCCAACCACGCGACTGATAAGTACAAAAGATTACACTAGAATCCCTCACAACTATTACAACACAGTAGATAGATCTAGCTAGGGTTCTTGAGTAATCTTCACTCCTTGGTAATCTTGCACACTCAAGTAACTTGTTAGCAAAACTAAGACCAGATCCTTGCGGATCTAAACAATTACTAACACAAGAAGCGAACACAAACAAATAGATCGAAGAACTTTTGGCTCAGAGCCCGCCAAACCACACAGATCTATTCACCAAGAACAAGATCCAAGGGAACACAGATGGATAGGCTTGAGTTTACCCTCGCACAACCAATACCTCCACCAGAAAGCCTCCACTAACCGAATCAAGTTCTACCGAACAACTCTCAAGAAGAACACTCAATCTCCACCAAACCTTAGATTTCTCCAGAACACAAGCAATCGAAGGGATTGTTTTCACAGCACTCTCAGAAGATCAATCTCTCAAAGATACCGAGAAGATACTCACCAAAACCACCAGAGAACTCATCGAAGAAGAAGGGAGAACAGGAGAGAGAGAAAAAGCTTCGAGAGAAAGAGAGAGAGTATCAGAATTGAACAGTAAGTAAGCCCAATCGGTCCTCACACACATAACAAGAGAACCCTACATCCAACGGTACCCCAACCCACCTTCCATTGCTTTAATGATAGCAATATTCGACTCGAGTGGGCAGCCATATACGCTTGAGACTTCCAACAAACATACCCGAAACGAAAAACACATACAAGTAGTAGACTTCCCTTATCCCGCATTAGCATAATTAGTCCACATAACCGGGATAAACCCTATCCACTTGGAGTAGCAAAACCCCCTAACTTGTTGTTTCTTCAAGTACCTAAAAACCATTTAAAGCTTCCCAATCCCGACCCTGATGGGACATATATCCCCGCAGGAAAACATACTATGTCCCCTGTCTCACCATCAAATACATCCGGGCCCAATCACATTAGCATGGGGAATTCTCTTAAAGCATAAACCCGCCGATTTGGGAAAGGTTTTTACTAACAAAAAATAAAATAAAGGCAAAAAGAAGCTTAGATAAAACATGTTAAATTTCTTAAATTTTTGTAAAATAAGGCTTTGATGCCCAAGGGGGGATTTTTTTCTATCTCTATAGATATTAATTGAAGATTTTCCAAAAGCATCCCCCGATCCTTCAGTCAAAATTTCCTAAAAAGGTTTAACCCCCCCGGGGCATATCATCAACATAAAAGCAAGAACCGGCCCCGTATCAAGATTCTAACATATAAGATGCATAAAAGGGTCCTAACAAAGCTAACCCGCATACATGTTTTAAAACTTGATATTCCACCCTTTGGGGGACTGTTTTAAACCGTATGGCCTTTTTCAACAAGCATACATGATTGATAAACTTGGGATCAACAAAGCCCTTAGGCTGTTTCATAAAAATGGGCTTATCAAGATCAACATGTAAGAAAACAGTTTTAATATCCATTTGCTTCAATTTCCAATTAAAATGAGCACACAAAGCAAGCATAATCCTGATAGTAGTAAATTTAACAACAGGGGCAAAGATTTATGTGTAATCCACTCCCTCTTGTTGAGTAAAGCCCTTAGCAACAAGTCTGGCCTTGTACCTCAAACCCTCCACCTCATTTTTCAACTTATAAAGCCACCTGCAATCAACCATAGATGCACCGATGGGGTACAAGAACCAAGAAGTTTGATTTTCAAAGAATATCTCCCCCAACATGGCCTTTGCCAGACCCAAATTTAGACTTAGTAGTTTGCTTATAAGTTTGGGACTCACCCCCTTTGGGATTATGCACATTGGAACCCAAGTTTATAAGAGAACTAAAAAAAAGGCATCAAATTTAAAAGGGTTTTTGCCATTGTTCTTCTTGTTCTATCTCAGCAAGCACATAACCCCGTAAGTTAGAGCATCAATGGCATTCGAATGCAACGGCTATTAATCCTTAAATGGAAAAGGGGAGGATCTTTTTAACGGCTATCATGCTATGGGCACATTCTCATTAACTTTTGGGGGGGAATATCATGCATCACATTTGGATTTCCTTCTCGGTCTTATTAGGTGTATAGGCCCCCATAGGTGTTCCAAAAATCGCCCTCACGGGCATCCCCGGGTCTCCCCCGCCCGAGGCCCGGATCACCTTTAGAGGGGTTCTTGTCCCATCTATAGGATCCGGGGGACTTGCGCTTAAGGAAGGGGGAAATTTATCTTCATTAAGACTACATCTTACTTATTATGACCTTGAACCCAGGTTTATCCCTTTTGCCGCCCCATAACCTTTGACCCCCGGGGTAACCTAGAAAACACTTTTCCAGATTGCTCCAAAATATCTGGCTCAAGTTTATCGACTTGTATGCACAAAAACGAACCCAAAAAACCCTTTGTTGAGAAAAGTTAAGGGCTTTCCAAACACAATTTGAACGACCAACCCCCAGGCCGAAGGGCCTTTTACCAAATAATAAAGTTAAAAAAGCCCCCCCAAAAATTTTTTTTACAAACCGACTTAGAGGCCCATCTCATTTTTCAAAAAAAGTCTTGTTCATTCTCTCGAACCCTATTTTGCTAAGGGGGATAAGGCTTTATCCTTTTGATTCCAAAAACCCTCCATTCATCCATTTGATTAAAAAACCCGGCCATTTCGTTAATATTTTTTTTTCCCCCTACCCCCATTTTCAAGACGACAAGACATCAAGTTGTAGCACGATCCCGGGAAAATATCTAACATCCTTCAAATTGAGCACATAACCATTTTCAAAATTAAAAAAAACACGCCCCTACCAAAAATTTCATTTTTGTCATCCCTTGAACAAAAGTTTAGTTACGTTTTTTTGAAAACACTTTTGAAAGGACTCCCTGATAAGTACATCCAATCACATAGTCAAAAATTAGATGTAAAAGGACGGCGAGAAGCATTCCAAAATTAGATCATGCACCATGGACCAAACATTCTATTATCATAAGTAGCCACAATAAAAGGGTTTTAAACGGGTGTTGGTTGGAAACTTATTCTTCTTAGGGTTAGTAAAATCTTTCTTATAGTGTCCAAACCCCTACTTGAAATATTTTTAAGGATTTAGGTCCCCTTTTTAGACCTAGACCTAAACTTTTCCAAGTTTTTGCCATTACCAACCCCATTGGGCTATTTCCCCCTTGATTTTTATCTACCTCGACATTTATTACTTTGTTATAAGCATTCTTATCCGCCCTCTCCCTAAGCTCAAATTTTTTGATTTCGGGGGTAATAATAAGGTCTAGAGGAGGAAAATTGTCTTAATGGACCCCAACATCACTATAGGAACGTATAGCATTCCTCGAGCTATTTGTTATTCATCTATAGTTTTATTAGATCTCTTTAAAGTCCCGGGCAAGCTTCAAACCATCCACATTGTCATCAATATCTTTAGCAAGCGCTTTAAAATTAAACAACTTTTTGTGATACATTCTAAGACATTAGGTTTCAAAAGATCAAGCAATTTCCACATTTCCTTATGATCAACTTTTTTAATCACATAATCAGAAAGATTTAGCACAATAGTAGCTCTTGCCACTTCATTCATTTCTTCCATTTTGTCCCCCAGCAATATCCTCCCGGGGCAAAAACCTTAAAACCCTTGAAAACCTTTTAGCATCCTCAAAGTTCTTCTCAGCTATATTTTCATCATCAATGTTCTTCTCAAACCAAGCGGTCACACGGGCAAGCAGGGCGGCTTGGTCCAATCTGTACACACATAATTTTCGTTTTTGTTTCTATTAGAGTTATTTGAAATTGGATTCGATTTTCGTTTTTGTTTGTTGACATGTCCAACGATTCTAGTTCACTCAAGTTTCCAAGAGATGAAGGTATATGTCCTGTGAGGCTATTGTGGGATAGGTTCAAGTATTTGAGAATCTTAAGGTTTCCTATGGAAGGTGGAATATTCCCAGAGAATCTATTGGAGGACAAATCAATTGTTGTAAAGGTTTCCAAAAGTCTCGTAATTAACTGATCCTGACCTTTCAAGTTGAGCCTCATCTCCACGTAATTTAGAAACTCATCATCTTCAATTGCCATTGGCTCAATCATTGCTTTGAAATCGTTGAAACATCTTTGAGGTAGAGCGCCC
>NC_062965.1:23209153-23231059 GCF_023119035.1 Salvia hispanica
TTGGAAGATAAAAGAAGGATAAAAATCAAATTTGTTCATACCAAAAATACACATGCATGGCATTTTACTCATCGTAACAATATGTTTGTTATCTGGGTTAGATATTACTCCCCTGTCCACAATTAGGAGGCCCATATTTACATTTTGGTCCGTCTGCAAATAGGAGTCGATTCATTTTTACTATAAATGAAAATAGACCCCACATACCACTGTCTTATTCCACTCACATTTAATTTAAAAGTAATATATAAAAGTAAGATTCATAACTTGTTTCCACTCACTTTCTTAACATTTTGTGGTAGAGGGAGCACACAAAATCAATATGTTTGTTGTCAAGATTTTTCAGTAGAGATATAAGTGCTGCAAATTTGAAAGATTTCCAATGATGGATGGTATTGGACCTTCAAACCATTTATTTGAAATATAAGAATGATATAAATCAAATTTCTTTACGTCTAAAATTGTACATGCATATAACTAATACTCCATATTGTAGATAAAAGCACCATTTAATTTGTTGGGACATATATAGCCATAACTCATAAATCAAGATTACTCAAGAGATATCAAATTGCAAATGGAGAATGAGAGCTCACCATTTAATTTGTTGGAAGAGAGATATAAGCCCATTAGACTTGATAGATTCCCAATGGTGGATGGTATTGGACCTTCAAACAATTTATTTTAAAGATAAATAAGGATATAAATCAAAATTATTTACTTAAAAAAATGTAGATATATGAATAGCATTTTAATAGCCCATTTATGATTAATGCATTGCATTCTTTTTAAAAAGTACTAGTAGTATTTAATTCAAACTTATGACACATTAAAAAGAATAAGAAATTCACTAAGGACATGCCAAGCATGCAAATTAATATATATAGCATTGTTATCCAAGTTCCAACTTAATCGGTTTATTAGTTGAGGTATTTTACCTGAAAAGTTATTGGTTGAAAGGTCCAGCTCCCACAAATTTATTAGGTTTCCTATCTCCAGTCGGATGCTGCCTGAAAATGAGTTATTCATAAGAGACAAAACCTTGAGGTTTGTGAGCAAGCCTATTTCTGGTGGAAGTTCCCCACTGAATTTATTGTCTTCAATTATTAGATAGATTAGTTTTCTCCAACTCTTGATGAAACGGGGCAATATTTCACCAGTCAGGCTATTACGAGATAGTCTTAACTCAGATAAATTGCCCAGATTTGACAAGGATGGCGGCAATGGCCCCGAGAGTGAATTATCGGATAAAACTAAGTAGGTCAGCTTGTTACACAGGCTGAGCTCTTGGGGAATGGAGGAATTGAATCTGTTCATTCGAAGGTCTAGAGTTAGGAGATTCGTGAGTAGGCCTATAGAAGGAGGGATTTCTCCTATAAACAAATTATCAATCAGCTCCAGAATTTGCAAGCTTGGAATAAGGCTTACTGAATCAAGAATGTTGCCAGAGAAGAGGTTGTCGGCAAGGCGAAGTTCCTTCAACTTGGAGAGGTTAGTGATATTTGGTGACAGGGAGCCTTGAAAACTATTGCTGGTGAGGTTAAGATATTCAAGTTTGACCAAATTGGTGAACAATGATTTAGGAATTTGGCCTGTGAAGGTGTTTACGGACAAATCAAGAAAAGTAAGGTTGAGACATGTGGTTATGAAGTGTGGGAATTCCGAGTTGAGTTCATTCCAACCAAGATTAAGGTGAGTTAGGAAAGGGAAAGTGGGAAATCGAGACCAGTCAGAAGTTTCAAAGTGATTGAAGCCCAAATCCAAGAAGCGCACCTTCCTCATATTGCCAATCTGATATGGGATTTCTCCAACCATACGGTTGCTGGAGAAGCTCAGGTATCGAAGCTCTGTCAAGCGGCCGATCTCTGGTGGAATGGCGCTGGAAAACAGATTGTTGGAGAGGTCCAAGAGAGTGAGGCTTGTGAGGTTGCCAAGAGCAGCTGGTATGGAGCCTCCGAGAGCATTCCCATTTAGCTTGAAAGTGGTGAGATTCAGCAATGCAGTGAAATGGAACAGGTGCAATGTCCCTGCAAGGCCTGCACCGGAGAGATCAATCCCAGAGACAGATCCCCCATCGTTGCAGCGAATGCCAATCCATCTGCAGTGGTTGCTGATGTTGTTGACGGACCAAGACTTGAGAGAAGCAGAAGATGATAGGCTGGATTTCCATCTCATCAAAGCCTCCGCTTCACTTGTTGCTGCTCTTGAAGGACACAGACAGAGACACAGGGTTAGAAGAGAAAGATATGTAAGAAAAAGGTATGATGTTTTCATGGCTGATGTTTTTGTCTATCTACTCTGCTTCATTTGCTTACTTATATGCAAACTAGGAGATGCCCTTTTACTCAAAATTAGAATAATATATTCCAACAAAGTGTAAAATTTCCATACTTGTGTTGCCCCACTGGAAAATGAGGGAATCTTGGTGTTTAATGTTACACAAACAATAAAAGTAAAAACAGAAACACAAAATTAAGAGTAAAAACAGAAATGATAAAATAGGCCAGCTTTGATACAAATGATTAGATTATATAAATTAACTCTACAATAAAGATTCAAACGTGTTTGAAGTTTGAGCACAGATTGCTTTAATAATTTATTTACATACACAAAAAGAAACGGGGTACTTTACTCAGCTTTCAATTGCAAAGGACAGATTACACTTATATAATGAAGAAAACACAAACACAAGAATTTTAGATATAATATACATGTTATTTGGGAAGCCTAAATAAATGTAAATAGTATAATTCAGTTTTATGAATAATATAAAAACCATTAAAAAGAAATAATTAGATTAAATAAATTAACTCTAGTAATAGAGATACACATTTCCAATTTTTTATTGTCCTATTATTTAAATATCAAAGAAGCTTTTCTAATGCAGAAGCCTATTAATGATGGAATTCCAGCGATCGATGCAAACGACGATGAAAACATCAACTGATTCAGAATGATTTAAAATTCGCACCGAGCTTGGAAAATGGGAGGACATCGTTCAAGGGGTGAAAATGTCATTTTTTTGGTTTTGAGAGGATTTTTAGGAGTAGGGAAAATATGTAGAATGGGGATACTCTCTCCACATTGCAAATGGAGAGTGCTAAAGTGCGCAAACAAGAAGACTAGTATTTAAATTATACAAAACTAATACGCAGTACAAAAAATGAGTTACGCTTCTCCGATCAATTTTACTATCTACATCCGTCATTACTATCTCATATTGCCATTTACAAATATCAATAATTAAAATTCTCATTTAACTTTTACTACTATTTTTGTTAATTGTATGTTAAATTTTATTAATTCACTTTATCCGAATTTTGTTATAAAATTAATAGTAATATTATAAAAATAAAAATTACATTCCACTAACTTTTCTTATAGTATAATTCTTAAAATATGTGTTGATTTAAAATAGAAATAGAGTAACTTACTTGAAGTGTGATTGGGGCTGAGACAATTTGTATTAAAAGCTAAAGTAATTGCAGAGAAGGTAGAATTTTGGAGAAACTTTTCCAAGTCAAGTCAACTAAAAAGAGAAAATTTCCAAAATTGTGCTGTCCCACTGGAAAAACGAGTGAAGCTTATGTAATCAAGTCCCACTTGAAGTATAAACACGAGTGTAGTTATTATTTTGGGCTTTGATAAATTATTTGGTTATGAAAATAAAAGTTACTTTTGGCAAATTACTACCTAATATGTTTTTGGAAAATAAGAGTGGTCATGGAAAATATACGAGAACCCAAGTTTGTATTATAATCACAAGGCTTTGTCAAATTATTTAGTAATGAAAGTAAAATTTTATTTTGGGTCAAATTATGTGTTAATCTTTTGTGCTTTCGTGATATTAGAGCGGTATTAAATATAATTTTATTTTGGGTCAAATTATATGTTAATCTTTTGTGCTTTCGTGATATTAGAGTAGTATCCTACGTCCTTAGCCGTTTATATTAAATATCTCATATTGCAATTTTTAAATACCCTCAATTAAAGGTCTCATTTCATTTTTACTATATTTAATGTAGTAATTGGACTTTACATTCCACTAAATCATTCCACCCTTATTTTGTTAGGAGCATAAAACTATTATTTCTTTCATTCTATCAAAAGTAAGGTGTTTCATTTCGGACATCAATTATATGAAAATGATGCTTGAAGAAATGAACGAAATAAGAACCCAGCATAGAAGTGAAAAGAAAATAAAGGATTTATATTAAACTAACTTTTCCCTTACATTTTCATTTCTTAAAATCCATGTTATTTAAAAAAAAAAAAGACATTAATTCATCAACCAAGAGAAAAACATGCGTGATTGGGACTAAGAAGATAAAACCTGCAACTTTAAATATATTCCAAGCAAAAATGCAAAGTCTTTCACGAGTCAAGTCAAGTCAAGTCAAGTGCAACGTGACAATTTTCTATATGTGTTGTCCCACCTGATCTCACTCTGTAGACTCACATGTTATAAATGAAAATGAGGGTAGCTTCTTAATAAATATTAATGGATACAATGTATCCTAGTTATACAACGTTCTAGTCTCTTTTGCGTTTCGGGAAAAAATTGATAAAATAAAAATAACACAGAGTGTAGCTGATAATTTCGCATTACTCTTACATTAAATTAAATGCAATAATAATAAAGAAAAAAGAAATTCAACTATCGGTAAAATCTTGATAACGATCGGGACAATTGGTCTTAAGACAGCAGCTTGACCGGGGCTGCTTTCCAAATGTGACAACTGGAAAGTGACAATTTTCCACAAAGTTCTCACTCTGTAAAGTCACATGTTAATGGAAAATGAGTGAAGCTTTTTTAATGAATTCTACTTAACTTTGTTGACCTGTTAACTTTGCATGTCTTTATTTTGTCACGTAGAGTAAGTTTCAATTGAATTTCGCAGTTTGGGGTTAATTTCAGCTGCTGTAATTTTGAGATTTAGCTACGAATATACGATGTATAGGGCAGTGCTAAATTAAAATAATTTTGTAATGAATATTATGAAAATTCTATACATATCTTATTATCTTTAGTAAGTTAAGTTTAAATATATACCCCTAAAGTCTCGGTTACTATCTCATTATATGAAATTTGCTATGATTTTAGTCTAAGATAAACAAACAATTATTTAATAGTCCAAGACATAAGTAATAAGAATTGAGTAATCTCATGAATCGACCTTGGAATTAGACTTTTTTTGGGCCTGTTGAGAAATTATTTGGTGAAAAGAGTAGAATTTTATTTTTGAGCCAATTATCTTGCACTTTAATAGTCCTTCATGTGGATCGTTCATTTTGCTTGCCTTTTTCTATAGGTTTCCTCAGCTACAGTATTCTTTCAAGCCTTTCATCGAGTACCTGTGACACGAACTGTTCCATTGAGTTATACGTAAATGGTTTTTTGCAATTAATGGAAATTTAGCAGAGTACTCTTTTTCTACATATTTAGCTGTGTTTTAAGTAGATCATGTCGGCGTTATATACTTATAAATTGAAGTTTGATTTGCTTGATTTTTTCAAGTAAATCCTGTCGGCGATAATTAATGGAAATTTGATAAAAAAACATTACTCCCTCCGTCCACAAATAATAGATCACTTTTGCCATTTAGGACGTCCACAAAAAATAGATCACTTTCTTAAATTGAAAAGTTTATCTCTCATACTTTTCCCACTTTTTCTTCCTCCTCTCATACTTTACCTACTTTTTCTCCCTACCTCTTTTACTTTACCTACTTTTTCTCCCCCTCTCTCTTACTTTACCAATTCTATATTAAAACCCGTGCCATACACAAAGTGATTTATTTTTTTTGGACGAGGGAGTATTTTATAGTAGAATTTATGATGTAAAAACTAGTTTATAGTTTGATTTTTAAAAATTACTACAACATGTAACTTCATGCTTGAAAAAAATTGACAGTGGATAACAGGTACTCCCTCCGTCCGCCATTAGGAGCCCCATTTGCCCCTCTTGTGAGAGCCCCAACTCCAGCCCGGGCACGGGGAACTCAAACCTAGCTTCACACTGCGATTGGAGCTTTGAATATTTGAATTCTGGAATATTGCTGATCCAAACCTAGACACGACCGAATTGTTCCACTAGCTAACCGATTTATGGTACTCCAATATTTATCATCTATATCTTCTGGTTTCTTTTCTTCAATGGCAATGTCAAGACCCTGCTGGAAAAGTGAGTCTAGAACCTCCCCCTGCGACATACCAAAATGGCCAGTACCGTCAAATATCTCCACCGTCAATTTCATATTTGACAGTGGAATCCTCGACCATCATGACGAAGAACTAGCCTTGACTTCTTGATCATTACCCGCCATTACAAACTCAAAATAAAGTATTACAAACAAATAGAACCAAGGACGAACCTTGCTCTGATACCACTTGTTGAGAAAATCGGGCAAATTTTCTCTCAAATAGTGAAATGAACCGATTCAGTAATTTTAGAGTTAACCCAATGGGGTATAACCCGATAAAATTACTTCCCCAAATAAATTCTCTGGTAGTGGGGACTGGGGACACTACTGTCCTCTCTCAATTACCAGACTCCAAACACAATTTATCAGTCGGTGTAAAAAACACTACTACAAAACCCGCAAATAATATTGAATACGAAATCACAGCACAAAAGCAAACCTAGAAATAAATGCGGAACAAAATAAATAATAAAGAAAGAACACACCCAAAACTTTGTTAACGGAGTTCGGCCAAATTGCCTACATCTCCGAGCACCTCTGCAGATATTATATTAAACGGAGAACAGAAACAAATTTTTGAGGACGATTTACAAAGTGTGGGGGGTGAGCTCCTTTTATAGGTAGCACCCACCCCAAACTTCCTACTCCCCATCGATGTGGGATTAAAAACTTTGACAAAAGTCAAATATTGTAGGCCAATATTTAACAGATCTTAACCAAGTTGTAGAGGCCATCACCAAGAATCATGGCTATGGCAATGAAGACCTAAACAATTAATTGGAATTAGTTAGAAATTCAAGAGAGGTAGAAGTTATGGGTTCTGTTACGAAAGTTGAGCTTTTTTATGGAGTTGTCTTGGCAATTGAAATTAAAAATAAAAATATAACTATCCACCATAAGTGTGAAGATAGAACTGAAGTTGATTTTATGAAGGAACCCATGGATTACTATTATGGTATCAGAGCAAGTCACGGACTGTGGCCATATTTAACCGACCCAACAATGTATTTGGGCTTTAAAATTGGGCAGTGGTCCAACCAATCAAAAATTTCTTTTTAACCCTTGGAATATTTGTTATGGCTATTTGTTTCATTTTCCAAGAAAGAGAATAGGAAAAATGGATTACTCATGGCTGGAAGATGGATAGTCGGCAGAGTACCAGTCGCCCTTCTGGTTGTTTATCAGCTGCCACATAAAGCCCCACGACAGGATAGCGCCAACCAGCATTGATATGGTAATGCTATACGAACATAACATACCAATACCAACATATGATGCTGAGAAATCAAAATAGAACCTGATAGAGAGAGATGTAATAAACACTTATGTTGCCTTATGAATATATGTATGTTGCGGATTTTGGTGTCCCATATAGACTGAATGAGCTCTCTTTCTCGTAAGTTTGTTACAATGTAAAACCAAGGAAACTCACGTGTTATCATATGCTTTAAGGCCAAATGTAGGGAAACTGCTGAATCCGCATGAATAGGTAGCTGTGAAAAACCATTGGAAGAGACCCCAGAGGAAGCTGAAGGTGAAGAACTTCCCCAAAGCTCTTCCTTGTTTCCTTCATATAGGGATATAAGGTTAGATTCCAATAATATCATGAAGAATAGGCCATTTCTCATTTGTACTGCAACCGTGTAAATATTAATGACAAATCATGAAGTTTCATAAAAAAATTCAATTTTATCCCTTCTGACCAAATTTGGGGTGATTAAAACTAGGGCTGCGTAAATATATCGAAAAAATGGTATACCAATTGTATCGTACTGAAAAAAGTGACTAACTTGGCTAACTTGGCTCCCTTGGGACTGTGAAAACTGTTGATGAGATGAGCTGCTGCTGTACCACTTGGAAAAGTAAGTCTATAATCAATGATCATGATCTGAAACCAATACGAGAAACACTGTTTTGTCAGTATATCTAGAACTGACTTGATTCTCATAGCATGTTGTTCATAGAATTCCATCCCCTAAATGGGTTGTCAACCCTACCAAATATGCGCTCGGTTGTTCCACAAATGCATGATGAAAGAGAGGAATTGTACCTTTCGAAGAGGTAGAATAGTGAAGAGACCCAAAAAGCTAACGCTAAACAAGAACACAATCATCCATGAAAGTTGAGGATTTTTAGTATTCTGAGGGCTATTATCTTCACTAATTTGATTGCTGATAACTTCGCTCATACCGAGAAGGTAGCTTCCAAAGCCTCCTATTTTGGGAATGGAGTGTCAATTGCAGATATAATTAGTGTGTTTATATGTGTGTGTGTGTGAGAGAGAGAGAGAGAGGGAGAGACCGCTGGCGGCGATGCCGGAGGAGGCGACCACACAAATTTGAATGACGGCGTTCTCCTGCCTAGTAAATGGCTGCTTGAGAAAGCCAGATTTCTCGAGAAACTTGGTCCACGTCTTGACGAAGAAGAATCCGAGGAGGCCAGCTTAGATGTTGAGCGATGGGATGATCCCTGCCGTCAGATTCAGCTTCATCACGATGAACGTGAACAAAATGGCCAGAATGAAGCTCACTGCAATCGCCCGGAGCGTCAGCTGTCTCTACCTCAATGGCACCTCTTTCTCTCGAATATTCTCTCCACCGAATCATCCTCGCTGCCGGCAGTGGTACTCCTTTCGCTCTCATCCATAAGGTTTCTTGATTCTTCAGAAATTAGTGTTTGGGTTTAATCACAATGAATAGAGACATGTATGTGTGTCTGAAATATTAAACATATATATACTCCCTTCGTCCAGTCAGTGATACATTTTTCTTCCGAAGATGTCTCACTCTAAATGATACTCTATATTTCTAAAAACACATCAGTCTCTCTACTTTATTCTCTTTACCTAACTCATAAAATAATATTCTCTCAGTCCCACCTTACTTTTTCATCTCTCTTTCTTTATTCTTTTCATTAATACAACACTACATAAAATCTCCTACGGAAAAATAAATGTTTCATTACTAATGGTACGTGTACTGCATAAAATCCCGTGCTAGAAATGAAATGCTCCACTTAAAATATGACATAGGGATATAAAGAAGAAATCTTCACTAGTTATTGTCCTTTTTCAAGTCATCGTCCCTGAAAACACGGCATTCCTTATTTGTCGCTGAAGAGTCAAGCCTACACAATTGGACATATATTTCAACATATAATTGTGATGGATTTTGACATAAAATATGACACATTTGGAATGGTATATGGACCGAGAAAAATATTACTTTTAATTTTTTGATCGAAATAATAAGTAGTATTTGTTTATAAAATTCTCTATCAATTGACTTCAGGTCAATAGTTTAGTTTAGTGGCTAAAAACTGCAAATCTTGCACAAAGTAATATTTAGAAAAAAATATTTAAAATTGATTGACGAATCAAAAAAATTGTTGGGGAAATTAAAATGCCGTGATTACAAGTGGTGGTTCTATGTAGAGAAGTATATATATTTTGACTTAATCAGAGCCTCAATTATATCGTTTCAACAAAAAATATCTCTGATATATTATTTTATTTAAGCTTATTTGTTTCATATGCTAGTTTTTCTCTAATATAAATCTTCGTTTTTATATGCAAATTTTTCTTATTGTATGAATACGTATCCTTAAAGTCAATCCAATGTTATGAGGATGTTCGGTTTGCAAGAGTATACACCGGATTAAATTAGTAGTGTCTTTAGTAGTGTCTTTGGTTCATGAGATTTAGTTCCTCAACTCGATCTTAGATGGATAATCATGGGATAATTAGTCATAGCTAATCCCCTATAACTAAAATAATCTCACAACTCAATTCTAGATTATATCTTGGTATTATTTATTCTATGTGCATTTGCTATTTTTGGTATATCCTCACAATTCAGGACAGAAGCTGCAGGAACCCATTCCATTTCGTTAAAGAGCAATTAATGATCTCTTTCCTCAGTCCCTCATTTAACATTTTGGACAGGACAAGCACTCCTCCATAGCTATATCTGTGGCTATTTCCAGTCGCATGATCCATTTTGATGACATGAATAACAATATATACATCCATGTTTTTATACGGGGCAAGAAAAAAAAATTCTTGGGCTTTTTGTTTTTTAAGTTCTTTGGGCTTCTTTGTGGGCTATAATTTTATGGGTTAATGGTATTCTTCTTGAAAACAATAATACTATTCAAATGCATCTATAACATTGTCGATTATTCCATACCTATAATTACGTTGTGCAATTTTGGTGTTTGATTACCCTAATTTTAAAGAGCTCTAAATTGGCTTTAATTTTAATGTAAGAATTAATTTAGCCTTAATAACTGCGAAAACGACTTTATCGAGAATTTTATGTCCAAATCCACCACAGCTATATGTTGAAATATATGTGTCCAATTGTCTATTCATAAAGCGACTATTTATTTAGTGATAAACGCAGACTTGACTTGAGACCACTAAATGTGGACTACATATTAAGGCATGCCGTGTTTTAAGGGTCATTTGGTGATATGATTTCAACCATAAACACATCTTTCTTCTATTATCCAATATCTGTATTTGTATAGTTGTATTTTATTCTCAACGTATCACGTAAATTAGGAGTACAAAATTTGATTAATAGCTAAAAGTGAATATAAACGACAAATATATAATGCATACAATCGAATAAGTTTTATAGTATCACATTTTTTACCAATTTCATAGGCTAAAGGATTTGAGTTTATATCCAATATACCATACAAATAGATATTAAATTACTAAACTATTCTTGAAATAAAATTGAAAAGATACTAAAAATTGATTCATATTTGTAATGATATACTTGTCTTTGTTGCAGCTGAAATAACAGATTTCTTAGTTCCGTACAAGATATCAAAATTGCTTGTTAATGTATTTAATTGAAAAAAAAATGTGAATGTAAATATCAATGAAGAGAAAAATTATGAAAAAGGACATTGACTTGGCTTATGAAGTCTTCGTCTAGTGTCTGTAATAAGTCATGCAGAGCAGTCGAAGAAAAAAGGAATTTAATCACATGGCAACGATTGATGAATTGATTGAGTAGACATATAGCATCGTTTTCCAGTTAAACAGTAATTAAATTCATCTTGGAATAAATTAACAAATTATATATTGTAAATATTTCAGTTAAGAGGTATAGGAATATAAATTAATTAATTTTTTACTTGACGTCATGGAAATATTTAAAGAACTAAAAGCCTCAATTTTCTTAGATAAATTCAGAAAAAATAAAATAAAAATAAAAAAAGTAAAAAATTTACACCGCTGGCGCCGCTGCTCCCGGTAAACCGCCCCCACCGCCCTTCCACGCCGTGTTTGCGGCCCCGGCCCCCTCCGCCACCCCCGCCCCTTCCCGCCGCGGTGCCACGTTTCCAGCAGTGGTCGCTGCGACCACTGTGGAGTCGCTGCGACCACTGTGGACACTCTTAACACAACTTTAAGATCAGATCTACAGTCTCCTTAATGTAGAGTTCTTTTTGTATACATAAACCATTTTCTCTTTTTCTAAGTAAATAATTTTTGGTGTATAGGAATATAATTTTAAAAGTAAATGAAAAATCATCACTATTATGTTTATGGTAATGGACGACTTTTGGAGTATCATTTATTTCAAAAACAAATGATAAACTCTCTCTTTCTCTCTCGCACACACACGCACACACTTTTGAGGTATATATAGTGGTGGCTCAAATCTTGTATACACCACACATTCCTAGCTACTTTTAAAATCAAGCCTAATGGTTACATCTTCCCATCTCTACCTCCTTATGACATCATTCTTACTACTTCATTGGTTGATTGATTATAGTTCGGCCAACTCAAATATCAACATTGATCGTTCTTCACTTATTTCCTTTAAATCTCGAATCTCTTTCGATCCCCATAATATATTGACCAAAAATTGGAGCGGTGAGAGCAGTATTTGCAGTTGGGTCGGAGTTACTTGTGATTTGAATCACAGGGTGACTCAGTTGAATATATCATCCATGAGTCTTGTAGGAACCATTTCTCCAGAAATCGGAAATCTTTCTTTTCTCGTTTCTTTAGATATAAGTGAGAATTCCTTTCATGGTCCTATTCCCCCATCTTTGTTCAACATGCCATTTTTAGAAGTTTTGAATTTGAGGAATAACAGTTTGTCTAGTAGCCTACCTCTTGATATGTGCAAACACAATCTCCATAGGCTCAAGAGACTTCGTATTTCTCACAACGTTTGTCTAGTAGCACAGTTGTATGGGGAAATACCATCGAGTTTGGGGCTGTTCGCAACTTGAGTATCTTTCTTTGCAAAGGAACAATTTCAGTGGACGAGTGCCGATACAAATTAGGAACTTGAGATTGCTTCAACAATTATATTTGGGTGCAAACTACTTACGTGGTAAGATCTGATCTCCATGATATCAAGACTTCATATTGCATGTATAAGGGGAGTGATCAATTGCTAACTCATCATTTAATTGCTAACTACAACTAATTTAAGGCCATAGGATTTTAGAAAACGTGTGGTCTACAATTTGCCACGTGTAATTTTCGTTTTTATTAATAAAATCAAAAAAGATAAAAAAAAACGTCAAATTAGGGTTTTAGATGAAAATGTCAATATAGTGTTTCGGAAATATCAACACAATGCTTTGAGAATGTCAACACGATGCTTTAAGAATGTTAACCCATTGCTTATATTGACATTCTACATGTATTATATTGACATATTTTATATGGTATGTTGACATTTCTGCTTGTACGAAAAAATTGAAAAATTTTCGATTTTTTTTTCAAATTTTGACGTCGGAACATATGCATATATGATATCGTTGGAATCCTTATAAAATTATCTTTAATTTGATATATGTTATATGAATTTAAAGTTTTGGGATTTCTTTTAAAAGTTAGTTATAACTAAACATGTAGTTAAGTGACATTAATACCCCTATTGATATTTTATGGAATTAATCATATGACTTTATTGACGTTTTTTGTTGATCGTATTGATATTTCTTGATTAATGATCTAGGCCCTTAATTTGAATATCTAATGGCTATTATTTAGTTGTAGTTAGCAATTAGGTATTGAGTTAGCAATATAACACTACCCGCATGTACAAAGTTATTTATAATTGGATGTTGATTTGATGCAATTTACTCACAGGTAATATACCAAAAGAGATTGGTGCTCTTACTAATTTACAAAATTTGGACATGAGTACCAACAGCTTTATTGGACCCGTGCCAAGTGAAATTGGGAACTTGACAATGCTTCAATTGTTGGAATAACATGTTAAGTGGTAAGATCTTATGTCAGCTCTTGCATTCTGTACTCTTTGTTAATTTTGTTTTGATTGCTTTTGATGCAATTTAATTACAGGAATTATTCTGAAAGAGATATGTGCTCTTACTAATTTACAACATTTGGACATGAGCATCAACAACTTTAGCGGCCCGGTGCCAACTGAAATTGGGAACTTGACAATGCTTCAATGGTTGTACCTTGATAACATGTTAAGTGGTAAGTGTTGAGAAAACCGGGTAATTTTCTCTCAAATAGTGAAATGAACCGATTCAGTAATTTCAGAGTTAATCCAACAGGGTCTATCTCGATAAAATTACTTCCCCAAATAAATTCTGCGGAAAGACTGGTGGGGACACTGTCCTCTCTTAAATACCAGACTCCAAACAGAATTTATTAGTCGGTGTACAAAAACACTACTACCAAACCCGCAAATAATATTGAATACAATATCACTGCAGAAAAGAAAACCCAAAAATAAATGCGAAACAAAATAAATAATAAAGAAAGAACACACCCGAAACTTTGACAACGAAGTTCAGCCAAATTGCCTGTCTCCGACCACCCTCTGCAGAGCTAGCTTATATATTTAAATGGAGAAGAAATACAATATTTGGGGTACATAACAAATGTGGGAGGAGTGCTCCATTTATAGGCAGCCACTCCCCCAAAGTTTCTAATACCCACCGATGTGGGATAACAAATTTTGACAATTAGTCAAAGTTTGTAGGCAAACTTCAACAGTAAGATCTTATTTCATGCTCTAACATTCCTATACTTACTTTGGAACTAGATAGATTTTTACAAACTCTTTTCTAAATGGTTAGAAACGTATGATCCGAATCAAATGCACAAAAATGCTCTAGACCTCCATTTTTGATATGTTGTTCCTTCTAACGAGATGGGATCCATTTTCTACTAATAATACTCCAATCATTTTTGTTTCTATATCTCTCATACTTTATCAATTTTACTTTATTCCTTTAAGAAATAATTATAATATTGCCCTTGCATATATAGACTCATACTCCCTCAGTTCCATAGCATTAGAGTCATTTATCTTTTTAGCAAAAGTCAACACATTTTTCCACACCTATTTTACTCTTTCATACTTTATTCTCTCTTCATCTCTTTACCTTTTTCATTTTCCACTTTACTCTCCTTTTACTTAACTCATCTAACACAATTTTTCTTAATCTCCGTGCCGAAATGAAACGCCTCCATTACTATGGAATGGAGGGAGTATATAATTTTATTTTATTTTTAGACTCATATATAATTCGGTGTAGATGTGATGCACTTTACTTTGCAGGTAATATTCCGAAAGAGATAGCTGCTCTAACCAATTTACAGTCATTATTCATGAGTAACAACAGCTTTAGTGGCAAATTGCCAAGTGAATTGGGGAACTTGACAATGCTTAATTCCTTGCTTCTTACAAGGAACAATTTAAATGGTGAGAATCTCATGCTATATTTATTTTAAGTGGCCAATCAAGTCAAACACTACAGAAAATGCGCTAGATAGTAACGGAAATAGTGACGGCGGCTGTTATCTCAACAATTAGTGATAGAAAAATGACTAAAAAGCGTTTGTGACTAAAGCGAAGCATTCGTCTATGTTTCCGTCAATTGGTGGATTACTAGCTTTAGTGACGGATATATTTTTTATTGACAAGTTTTTTAATAACGGATCTGCCAAACTTACTATGTCACTGAAAAAGTTGTCAATAAAAAATATTAGTGACGGATTTGTCCGTCATTAAAGCTATTAATCCACCAAATGACGGGAAACAAAGATGAATGATTTGCTTTAGTGACGGATTTCCGTCACTATTTAGTGACTGGCGCTTTTCAGCCTTTTTTCCGTCACTAGTTGTTGAGCTAGCAGCCGTCACCAATATCCACCACTATCTAGCGCTTTTTTTTAGTGTTTGACTTGATTGGTTTTTAAATTGTGTTTTTGATGTAATTCCATAACTTTTCAACTTGATAGGTAACATACCAGAAGAGATTGGTTGTCTAACTAATTTAAAAGGTTTAAGCCTGAGTTACAACAGGTTAAAAGGCCCATTGCCAGCAACTATATTTAGCATGCCATCCTTGCAATATGCTTCCTTTGCCTTCAATAAGTTAAGTGGGTCATTATCGAGAGATAATGGAAACATGACATCTCTTCTCAGAATTGGCCTTGAATTCAACAATTTCACTGGTATGATTCTGCATTTCATTTACTCCAGTATTTTGTAATTAGCTATCAATATATAGCATGTGACTGTAATTAACAAAAACTGAGCTGATAATTTTGCTACAATAGGCAATATTCCAAAGGAGATTGGTCATCTTAGAAATTTCGAGCGCTTAAGCATGTCTAGAAATATGTTTAGCGGATCGTTGCCCAGAGAAATTGGGAACTTAATAACCATGTATGGATTGTTCATTCACAACAATGCTTTAAGTGGTATGATCTTGCCATTTTATTTACAAGTCTTGAATTTTAGGAATATCTACCATTCTTTATTAAACAAATTGGATTTTCAAAATTCATGTTGTTCCAGGTCACATTCCAAGAGAGATTGGTCACCTTGTTAATTTGATAGAGTTGCAATTGGAAGAAAACAATTTCAATGGACCATTTCCAGAAGAGATTGGAAACATGACACTCCTTAGCTACTTATGGCTCAACAATAACAATTTAAATGGTATCATACTCTCTCTCACACATACTAATGACACTCCCCCACTATATGAAACCCACTTTTTTTATGTCACTAGCTACTATAGAGTGCTACCACTAGTACTACATTTTAAGATCATCTATTGTTTTGATGAATTTCAAGCTTGACACTCTCAAAATAAACTTGCAGGTCCGATACCATCCACCATTGTGAATCAATCAAGACTGCTTAGTTTAGTGCTCGATTCGAACAACTTAAGTGGAGAGATTACAACGTTCATTCTTCTCTCCCCCGACATTAAGTTTTTATCCATTGCAAACAACCGTCTATGGGGACCACTTCCACCCTTCATTTGCAACAATACAAGTCTTGAATTTCTTGATTTTTCAAACAATAACTTGAGTGGAAGTATACCTCTTTGTCTATTTGAAAACTTGAAGAATCTTCAAGTTCTTAATCTGGGTGGAAACAACATGACTGGTTGGATCCCTGATAATATTTCTTCCAATTGCAGCCTAAAGACTTTAGATGTGAGTCACAACAATTTGGTAGGAGGTGTTCCACTTTCCCTAGAGAATTGCACTTCCTTAGAAGTTATGAATGTGAGAAACAATCACATAGTTGGTAAATTTCCATGTATGCTCCCATCTAGCTTGCGGTTGCTTGTGTTGCGCTCGAACAGATTCCACGGAGAGATCACATGTCGAAAGAGCTGGCCAAGTCATCAAATCATTGACATAGCTTCCAATAATTTCAGTGGCAGTCTAAATCCTTTTAACTTCACATATTGGAGAGGAATGGTGTTGGATCGCGATGCAGAGTTGGAGCGTATCAACTTAGGTTTCATGGCTTCGTACATGGAATTCTACTATGGGAACGAGGTGACATTAACCATTAAAGGACTTGAGCTTGAGCTTGTCAAGATTTGGCCAGAGTTTATCTCTATTGACTTCTCTTGCAATAATTTTCATGGCGAAATCCCCGTGGAAATTGGTGAGCTCAGCTCACTCTATCTTCTCAACTTATCCCACAATTCCCTCAGCGGTCGAATCCCAAAGTCATTTGGCAAGCTGAGGCAGCTTGGATCGCTTGACATCTCGATGAACCAGCTCACGGGGGAGATACCAAAGGAGATCGCGTATCTCACATTCCTCGTTGTGATGAATGTATCTCACAATAAGCTAGTTGGAGAGATTCCGATTGGGAATCAGTTGCAAACATTTTCTGCTGATTCATTTGAAGGGAACATTGGATTGTGTGGTCTCCCTCTCAACATTAGCTGCACGAATCCATCACCGCGGTTTGTGGATGTGGAATCGGATAGGGAGGTTGAGTGGGATTATGTGTTTGCTGCGGCTGGATATGTTGTGGGCTTAGGAGGCTTCTCTTGGGTGCTTTTACTTTGTCGAAGTTTCAGGTATAAATACTTCGAGAAACTTGAGGATGTTTTTGAGAAGATCTTTGAGTGTTGCCAACGCCGGAAAGAGGAGATAGACGGAGTTGGGTGGAATCAAGTTATAAGAGACAACAGTATGAATAGATGGAGTTGGTGATGAAGCTTAGTTATCCAAGAATGTGCTTGTAATAGTATGAATATGTTTGCTTTGATTATCCAATGTTTTGTAAGGTTCATTATCAGTTTTTAAAATATTAGAATCAAGCCAAATATATAAATAGAAAGGAACAACGATAAAAAAAATAAAAAAGAAATCACAATGATTAGTAATTTAAAATTATTAGCTAGTTCTACTGAAAAGACAATCTCAAATAAACCAACCATGATTAACTAGAAAAATGACTTGATCAATACTAATCACATTCCATAGAACATACCTAGCCCTTCTTTGTGTTGTAAAATATATCTCTTCCCTTCACCCAAACGCCGCATAAAGTAACCATCTAATTGTTATGCATAAATTCCATCGTGCGTTCATCATAGTTTCGGTAAATCTCACTCAAACTCTTCAGCCACGGAGCTCCCAAGGCCATCTTTGTATCATTGTAAAGTCTATACTTCAGCCAAGATTACAAGTAATACAATCAAGAAACTTATCTAGCTATTTCACTACTAGATCTACAGTCTTCAACTCCTTCTGGTTGTACCTAAAACACTTAATAACCAAAGAAGAGAAACAAGATCAAGAACAATTTATTGGCTCAAGTTGCAGCAGGTAAATCCGACCCTCTAATTCCTTAGTCACCAATTGATTTGCCCCTCAATGGAGAAACCCTAGCAGATAACCAATCTACTCCACCGTATCCACTGAAACCCTAGATCCAGCAACCACCTCGTTGCAGAGACAATCCAAGGCAAAGCCATGGCCAAACACCAGTCACCCAATCCTCGGGAACCACAAGAAACCGCTTCATACACAGACAAATTTGTCTGACCAGAAACCAACCAGAGGTTTCCCCAACACTCAACTTACTCACTCACCAGTGTATACCCACACAGAGGAGGAAGAAGAGAGATCACACTCTCAAGCCTACAGCACAGAGAGAATTCCAGAGGACCACACTCACAACCGAGAGAGAAAAGAGAGAGAGGCAGAGTCAAAATGAGGCGGAAGAGAGAAGGATCTAGTATATAAAAGACACAGCCCCAACTCACCACCACATTCTGCCACGTGTAGGGCATCACTGGAGATTGGACTCAAGCCAACAAAGTGTGGGCCGGTTACTGGTGGAGCAGATTGGGCCTATAAGGGCCATACTATTACAATCATGAATGGGGATCACAAATAAATCAGCAACAAACTCATGCCCTTGAAGTGAAAACTTGACATTGTTACACTTTTGCTTACAAAATAATGACTCCCCATAACAATTGCCCAAATAAACACGAAAAGGACTGGTTGGCGTAACATCCAATTGCAATATCTTGACTATATCGGAATGGATGAAATTATGTGTACTGCCGCCACTGATTAAGGTGTCGACATGTACCCCCGAAATTGCACCTCCCAGTCTCAAAGTCCGGAGAGGGTCGAATCTTTGTTTCACGGCCTCCAAGAATTCGGGCCATGTTGTCAGCAAATTGTTATCATGTTGGTGAAGGAACCAATGGGACTAATACATTTCAGTAAGCAAATTGTTATCAAGAATTCTGGCCATGTTGTAAGCAAATTGTTATCATGTTGGTGAAGGAACCAATGAGATAATACATAAGGACTAATCCAATTTCAGTAACTCTAAAACAAATAAAAACGAAATCACAATGATCAGTGACTTAAAATGAATAGTCCTACTGCTAAGACAATCTCAAATAAAGATAACAAATTGAATAATAAATCAACCATGATAGATAAAGTTGGAAAAGTTGAAATAGGATTGGACCTTGTAAATCCAGACTGATGGGTCGTCTCCGTTGAATTTTGGAGGATCGATGTGAAGATTGGGCCGCCTTGCCTTGGCCTCCAATGTCGAAAACAGCCGATCAGCCCGAGCTGATAAAGCAGCATATTCTTCTCTGTGGTTGTGAAGCTCCAGCCTTAAACATTTTATGGCGGATAGAAGCTCTTCTTGAGAATATTTCAGTTATTTAGTTATCATTATTCCTTAGTCTAGTCCACGGCTAGTGGGCTTTGCTTGATCTTCTCGGCCCATCCTTACGCATTATCGGCCCATACATGTCCATCCTCTTGTCTCATTAGTTCATTGGGCTCCATTACCAGGCCCGTCAGATTCCATTTAGAGATCACAGGTGTTAACAGTGGGCCAAATCTTCAAATGATACCTAATTTAGTAAATTACTGAAACATGAGATAATTAGTCCCTCCAAATATGAATAGCAGTCTCATTTTTCTATTTTAGTATGTCCACGAATAGGGGTCCCGATTCACTTTTACCGTAAACAATAATAGAGTCCCACCTTCCAATAACTCATTCCACTCACATTTCATATAAAACTAAGAGCATCCGCAGCGGTAAGTTGTCCGTCCGTGCCAGCGGCACGGTGCTGCTCTTAAATAATAGCACGTTCGTGCCGCTGAGCAGGCTTACGGGGTGGGCTGCCGTTGGCAAATTTGATTTTTTCTTTATTTATAAAAAAATTCAAAATTAATTAAAAAATCATTTTTAAATTAAAAAAATATATTTTTGCCACTTCCTAATAAATTATATCAGTTTTGTATACATTTTTAATTTATTTTTCAATTTTTTTCCCCCAAAATTCACATTTTCATCTATAAATACCCCCACTTCAACAAAAAAAAATTCCCACCACACTACACAATTCTCATCTATTCTATCATCTAAATTCTCTCATTTATTCCCTCATCTATTCTCTCATCTATTTTCATCTATTCTCTCATCTAAATTCCCACCATACTACACAATGTCTGGCTCCGGCGATCACCTCTTCGACTCCCGCGGTTAGAACCACGAATGGTTGGGCTCACAACCATTTTCTAGTCCGGAAACGCAATTCACAGCCCCTCTTCAAACCCAAGGTTCTCAAGTTCCGGGTGGCTACCGGCCTTACCCGGTGGACGAGCAAGATGCCCCGGATGGGCGATACGGGTGGGCACCCGAACCCGGATCGGGAGGGAGCGGCAACTCTACTCCTAATCTTACTCCTACTCCTACTCCTACTCTTCCTACTCGTGGTACCCGCACCTTGTACACTCCGGATGAGATAATCCAGTTATTCAAAGCCTACTTGGCAGTCTCCGAAGATCCGGACGTTGGCACAAACCAAAGCGGAGAAACGTTTTGGTGGCGCGTCACTCGTTTGTACAATGAAAACTGGCCAGGGGAACCATCTATCACAATGATAGTATGGTGCGCAATTTCATCTATAGAGCCAATGACGCAATCGGTAAGTTCCAGGGGTATTACCTCCAGGAAGAGTGGTCGACAGGGAGCGGCTAGAGCAAGCTCGACATCATCAGTGCCGCCTTGGCGACCTACCAATTCTTGAACTTGAAACCGTTCAAGTAACTCAGTTGTTGGCAGGAGGCGCGCCATCATGAGAAGTATAGGAGTGGCGTAGTAGCATCCTCCTCCAGCTCCTCCAGCAAACGGTCGAGGTCGGTAGCCCTATCCGACGACGCCTCCGATGAAGTGGCTACCCAGCTTGCTGGAACTAACTTGGGTAGCCTCGAGGCTGGCCAGAGCAGTTCCCGCCGGCGGCAAGGAAGGAATAAGGTGACGGCGAACCACCGTCGCGCCCCGACTCCATCCGCCCCCCCTCCCGCTCCCTTTATGCCACCTAAACCCCCAACCAACTCGTTGTGGGCCCTCTTGGGTCAACTCAGTTTGTACGTAACTCAAGTTCATGATATCTTGGGTGGTAGTAATTGAATAACATAAAGGTATTGGAATATTATTTCATAGAATTCGCGTGCCCAGTGTGGTATGATTAAATCCCTAAAAGGGTGATCCCCAATGAGGTGTTTGAAAGAGGAATTTATTATTTAGAAATCTGCGCAGCTGGAATTTATTCCACGAATAATAAATAAAGTTTCAAACTAGAAAAACTCTTTGGAGAATTAATTTAATTCTAGTCACATAGCAGACAAAAGAATTAAATTGATGAATCAAGATAATCTTAAACGCGAGAAATATTATAAAATAAAATGAACCCAAGTTATTTGTATTTTGGTGATTTAAGTGGGAGTGCAATATTATTCTTTAGTGGAATAAAATAATATTCCATTGATAATATATTAAATCATGGGTCATTTGATTTAATTAGTAATTTATCTAATGGGTGAGCCCAACACTTAAGTCATTTCATGGATCCCCTTACTAGC
>NC_062965.1:23231159-23251886 GCF_023119035.1 Salvia hispanica
GGGTAGCCTCGAGGCTGGCCAGAGCAGTTCCCGCCGGCGGCAAGGAAGGAATAAGGTGACGGCGAACCACCGTCGCGCCCCGACTCCATCCGCCCCCCCTCCCGCTCCCTTTATGCCACCTAAACCCCCAACCAATTCGTTGTGGGCCCTCTTGGGTCAACTCAATGTGACCGATAGGTCTAACATGACTCCCGACCAACTTGCAACACATGTGGCAATGATACGGGGTCTCCAAAGAACATTGGGGATAGAGCACTAGTCTTCCACATGGGTATTTTTTAGTCTTTAATTATGTAATTTTTAATTTGTAGGATTTTAATTATGTATTTTTTTTATTTTCTAGTATTTTAATTATGTATTTTTATTTTTTAGGATTTTAATTATGTAATTTTTATTTTTTAGGATTTAATTATATATTTTTATATTGTAGAAATGTTTTTAGTAATTGAATTACTTAAATTGAATAACAGAATGGTGTGACCCTTGAGCTTGTCCTTGCGGAAGAGCATGGATGTGGGTATTTTGCTCTTGCCTAAGGACAAGGAGTAAAAGTGGGTTCGGGCCCACCTCCGTGCTCTTATTTAAGAGCACGGATAGGGATGCTCTACAAGTGGGACCGCTATTCCACTAACTTTTTTCCATCCACTTTTTTTAACATTTCTTAAAACTTGTGCTGCCAACAAATGAGACTCCTAATGACGGACAGTATTACGTTTAAAATTTTTCAATATAAGAAAAGTCCTAGGTTTCTTTATATTTAAAAAATTGTGTCCCCTGTTAGTCAAATTGTACTGATGCCTTGCACCATTTTATATCAAGAAAACTTTACCTTCATACATTTACTTTCCACAATATATATCATTGACTAACCACTAATATGGACAATTTATTCAGTCACAATTCTTCCTTCCATTAAAATGAAGTAATAATTTTCTCATGATTAGACCTCCGGCCAATAATTTATAGTTACTTGACTTTAATTGTGATATGTCTATGGATGATGATCCACCTCTCTTGCTGAAAATTCTAGTATTTCTAAGAGTTTGTATCATTTTCCACAATAAATTAATGCAGTTATTTGCCATTCACTTACAAAGTTTTCATTTAAGATATGATAGGTATCAAAGATATATGTAGTTATCAATCATAACTAATTTGAACTTAATCGTTTGAACATGACATTTTTAGCGTCATAGTACTCTGCAACTAGACCATCCAAATGAAAAATCACTACTCCCTCCGTCTGTTGTTGTTTGTCACTAATTTCCTTTTCGGTCTATCCGCCAATACTTATCGCAGTTACCTTTTAATACTTTTAATAATGTATCTTATATTCTACTTAACTCATTATTTTCACTCATATTTTATTATAAAACCAATACAAAAAGTAGTATACACATTCCACTAACTTTTTCCACCCATATCAATTGGATTTCTCTAATAGTCAAAAGGTTGGATGATAATAAACTACCATTATTAGATACCAAGAACATTAAGAAATTACTATATCATCTAATCAAATCACTAATTGATGTATTTTTTCGCAACATTAAATTTCAATCAAGACTTATGTCATAGTATTACTCATGCTAACCAAGACTTATGTCACAGTATTACTCATGCTAACCAAATAGTCGGATGAGAATAATTCACTAATTGAACTATATATTTGTAACATTATATCTCAATTTATACTAATGTCATATCTAATTTGAATTGAACTACTATAATTGAATATTTGATTTAATTAAACAATTGTGTTTAATTTTAAATTCAACGTGACTTAAATTTAATTGAACAAGTAAGATGGACTTTAGATTCATTTGCTCTCAACTGTGGAGTACTATTAAATATTGAATTTGTAAAATATAAAATCGACCACATATATATAATCAACTTAAAATTCACAATCATATTTAATTGGATGTATGATAGTAAAAAATATTGTGAATAATCATTGGTATCCAACTATCTAATTATTAAATAATTTTAAAATTTATAAACATAAAATTGACCACTAGTTGTATATATACTTAAGGAAGATATAATAATTAATATTTCCTTACGATAAACATACTCATCATTAAAAGTAAATTAAAATTAAAAAATATTCACATATCTATTTTTGGATAATTAATAGTTAAATATTAATAATTCTAGAACGTTTGAAAAATAGTAAAAACATATTATGTAAATATGTACTATATGCTGTAATGGAGTACAATATTTTACCTAAATTTTAACTAATGAAAAAGTAAAATTTATTAATGAGAGAGAGGGAAAACTAGTCGCTATTTTTGGGAAAGAAAGAATAAGTTTTAGTAAAGGATAAAAGAGTAAACTTAATTGCTAGAAAACCAGAACTTATATCTAAACCGGTTTTTTCTTTATTGAACCTGTTTATGGTTGTACATAATGTGGCTGTATAGCTTTTCCCTAATTCTAATTACTCGTTTAATTAAAAAAGTGGTTAAGTTGAAAACTTCAAAACTTGGAAGAATTATAAAAGTGAATCTTCTTCCTACGTTTTCACTTAATTTTATGTGTAAATAATCAACATTTGTAATCATATAAACTATTGGTCGAAATTATCAACTTTGATTATCAATGATTTATTCAGCATAGATCATCACTACTTTGTTTATTGTGAATCAGTGAACAAGATTCAATTTGAACAAGAATTGCTTCGGTGAAGAACTCTCAAGAACAATCGAAACACCAAGAAACTAAGAAAGAACACAAGAGAATTACGTGGTTCAGCCTTGTAGGCCTACGTCCACGGGAGAGAAGGGAATAGCTTTATTGATTAATCGTGTACAACACACACACTCGAATACACTCTCATAAACGAGTTACAACACACACTCACTAACTCAAAACCATCTCTGCATCACTCCTTAGAAACTCTCGATCAAGAAGTTGTAGAGAAGAGAGAAGATTTGTATATTGTATTGAATGTAGAAGAAGATCGACTTCTACTTGAAATGTTGAATGGCTGAATAATGAATACCAAAAATGAGTTGGATTAAGTCCTTATATGCACAGAAGCTCCACCAATCAGATCGAGAGAACAACAAACTCTCTAACTAAATCTTGAGCTTCTTCATAACCGAATTAACTGCCAACCCAATTGAATCATTTCTCAACCTTTGTTCCAACAAATCTCCACCTAGGTTGGAAAATGATCAATCTTCTATTCCCCCTTTGTCTCCACCTTACTGTCTTATCTTTGAACCACAGCCACCAGATCCAAGCAACGTGCATACTTGGACACAGGCAGCACCTTTGTGAGCATATCTGCAGGGTTGTCCTCTGCTCTTGACTTCCCCTTTGTTCACCTCATCTCTAACAAAATGCAACCTTACATCTATGTGCTTGCTCCGTTCGTGGAACACTTGATGCTTAGTTAGACTGATCGCGCTGCTGCTATCACAATACACAGTGACAACCTTTTGACAAATCCCAAAATCTCTGAGAAATCCCTTAACCCAAAAACTTTCTTTTACAGCCTCAGCAAGTGCAATGTACTCGGCCTCTGTTGTTGATAGCGCTACTACAGATTGTAGACCAGATTTCCAAGAGATGGCAGAACCATACAAAGTGAAGATGTATCCTGTCTGTGACTTCGTATTGTCATAGTTGGTGGCAAAATCCGAGTCACAGAAACCCAAGGTTGCATCCTTGGTTAGATCATATCCTCTTTTGTACAATATCCCGGCATTCTCAGATCCCTTAAGATATCTCAAAATCCATTTTAATGCCTGCCAATGAGTCTTCCCGGGATCTGACATGTACCTGCTCACACAGCTTTTAGCATGAGCTATGTCGGGCCTCGTACACACCATAGTGTACATCACACTTCCTACAATGCTAGCAAAAGGTAGATTGCACATTTCTTTTCTTTCCTCTTCAGTTTTGGACTTCTACTCTGAGCTTAGTTTGAAATGCTACCCAAGTGGACTTGTGACTTATCTTGACTCAGTCATCTGGAACTTCTTCAAGACTTTGCTGATGTAGTCTTGTTGTGTTAGCCACAATGTTCCCCTCCTTCTATCTCTTATGATATCCATCCCCAATATCCTTTTAGCATCACCCAAATCTTTCATTTCAAACCTGCCACTCAAGTCTCTTTTTATCTACTCAATTTATGATTTATCCGAGCCTGCAATGAGCATGTCATCTACGTAAAGGAGAAGATATGCTACTGTTTTTCCATTCTTCCTTTTCATATAGACACAACTATCATATATCAAATCCAATGCTCAACATATGCTCATCGAATAGCTTGTTCCACTGCCGGCTACTTTGCTTCAACCCGTAGAGGATTCTTTTCAAGAGACAAACTTTGTCTTCATTTCCGGGCTCGATGAAACCCTCTGGCTTCTCCATATAGATACTCTCTTCCAGTTCTCCATGTAGAAATGTTGTTTTCACGTCCATTTGCTGCAATTCCCAATCATTTTGACATACCACTGACATTAGAATTCGAACAGAACTATGTTTGACCACCGGAGAGAAGACCTCATTATAGTCAATCCCTTCTTTTTGTGTGTATCCCTTGGCAACCAGCCTGGCCTTATATCTGACTTTGTTTCCAAGAGTAGCTTCAACCTTTCTCTTGAAAATCCATTTGCATCCAATCAATTTCAGAAGTTTTGTTCTTGTCACCAGAACCCATGTTTTATTCTTGATGAGTGACTCCATTTCTTCCTTCATTGCCTTAATCCATCTGCTTATCTCATTGCTTCTCAATGCATCCTTGTAGTTCAATGGCTCTGAACATTCTATCCCTTCTGCCACACAAAGAGCATAATAGACCAAGCTCGAGATGCTGTGTCTGGCTGGAGGAGTTATCACTCTTCTTTGCCTGTCTCTGGCAAGCTGATAGTTTCTCAGATCATCAACTTCTTGTTGAAATTATAATTGGTCAAAGTTCATTGACCGGATTCCAGATATTTAATTTTGTGAAATTAAATAATATAGTGTCGATCTACGTTCGGAGTAGATGACCGTGGTATATTTATTTTCTCAAATCCGATTCCCGGTGAGTGAGAAATAATGGATTAAAGTTGTGCAAAATTGCAAACTTAATGAGCTATGAGAGAAGCTTAGGGAATAATTAAGAGAGTTAATTATCCCACATTGGAAGTTACAACCTTATTAAACTAGTATTTAATAAGAAGGATTATTACATGTAATAATTATAGTGGACTAAGATGGGCTGTAAGAGCCCACACGCGCGCACGCCGCCCGCCCAGCCGAGCCTCGAGCCCGCCCCCGCAGCCGTGCTGCCTTGTGGACTCGTGGGCAATTGGTGCTAGGGTTTGTGTGTCTGTGGGCTTGGTGCTTGGGCCTAGTTGCGGGCTTGGGGCCCAAGTCTAGCGGGTCTTGACCACCTCCGTTTCCACGCCAACGTGGGTCTCGTTCTCTGAGCGTGGTTGAACGGCTCCATGTCGTGAACGAATCTAGAAGCTAGACGTCTCTAGCTCTGAGAAGTGTAACGGCTCGTAACTCCCGAACGTTACAGCTCGTAACCGACGACCGTTACGGTCTGGCATTAATGACAGCCATCAAGGCTGCGTTGACCCCTATAGTGGACTGAGCCTATAAATAGGCTAGCCATTCTAGCATTCTCTACATCAGAAACTAGAATCCACACTCTGCGTCCATACACTCTCTCCTCCCTCTGCATAGTTCTTCGTCGAAGCTCTGCCCTCTCCTCCATCCCGAGTTCGCCGGAGCTCGTTGATTGCGGTCTTTGCTTCATAGAGACGTAGCCGTTTTATCTTTGGGGACGAAATGCCAATCCGAAGAGCACTACCGGGGCGTATCTCGTCTTGCGGAAAGAGGCCTCCTCGACTCGGCTAATTCCTTTACGATCTATTTGTTTCGAGTTTTCCATTGTAATTTCGTTTCAGTTTCCATTTGTATTTCTTCTTGGGTTGTATTACGCCCGGCTAGTTTATCTATTGTAATCCCTAAATCTCCAACACTTCTTGACTCACTTCATCATTTGATATTATCTGAGGATCTTCATTCACTTCAGAATCCACCTCAGAATCTGAGCTCTCCTTCTCCACTGAAGTGTTATCCTCCACCTCCACTGAATTGTTATCCTTGCTTGCTTCATTCTATTTATTGTGCTCAATATAGGGCATCTCCAGCTCCCTGAATGTCACATCCCGACTGATGATGACTTTATTGTTGACCATTTTGTTAAGAATGTGTAGAAAAAGGTACAAAATATGTTGATGTGCTGCAGCCTTGCTTTGAGACAATATTTACTGGAGATTTTGAAGTCCAATCAGCCCATGATGCATATCAATCTCTTCGTCTTCGAAAGAGCTTCACGTGTGTATCTTGCACGCTTCAATCGGAGTTCGGTAGAAGAAGTTATGGCCGTTACAAGAACACTGTGCTATCAAAAAACTTACACGCGGCCGGGTGAATTTTTACACTGTAAATTCACCCGGCCGGGTACTGTAATTATGCGCGGAAATGGCCAGAAAGGGGTCGAAAATGACCACCCGGCCGGGTACGCTATTTTGGCGTATTCTTTTGCCAAAAACGCAATTTTTGATAGGAGATTAAAGGGAAAACGCCTAGGGTTCACATCCATTCAACATCTACCGCCTCCAACACTCACACACACCCCCAAGAACACCTTTGAGAGAGAGAATTGAAGATTGAAGACTTCCAATCGGAAGATTGAAGTTGCAATTCCATGGATTCATTCTCTCAGGAGTATCTTAATCTTTTCTCCATGTATTTCATTGAATATTGTGTTTTAAACATGGTTTTTGTGAAGAACATGAGTAGCTAAACACCTTTTTGTAGAATTCTTGGTGAAGATGCATTAATTTCATAGTTTTTATCCAATTGATTTTGTTCTTACCTTGCTCTTGTAGTTATTTGATTATTCTTGGGTTTATTCCTTTCAATTGCTTGATCACCATTTGATTGTGTAGGATTAATTAGATTAATCGGGAGATGATATAATTAATCTGGAAATAAGAATAATTCACACCTTGATGCAATAAAACTCGGGAAAGTTGAGGTTTTGAGTGAGGTCTTTGACCTAATCGAGCTTTGGGAGTTAGGGGTTTTAGGATTAGAAGGGGACTTCAATCCTAGGACCTAATCTACAGGTTTCTCACCTCGGGAGGGGGTTTAATCTATAATTGTGGTCGACTTAGTAATTCTAGAGACACCAAAAGGTAAGACAATTTGATTGGATAAGAGCTTGGAGTTGTGCATCGGATCCTTGAGTTCTACAATTTTCTCCATATATCTTTTCACTCCGTGTTTACTTGCTTTTATTTATCTATTCGTTCATTATATGCTTTCCGTAGTGTTAGAACAAAACCAAACCTTTCCCGATTCTCTAGATAGTAGTCAATATTTGTTCGTGGTAGTTAAGTTGATACAAATTAGTCTCTGTGGGATACGATACTCTTGCTTGCTAATTGCTACACTAGCCCCGTACACTTGCGGGTGTCACTTGTGTTAAAATAAGTCGAGTCAATATGTCACTGTGTGTGTAATCCAGAGGCTTCTCTGATGTGTGTTTTCCAGTCCCATAGGGCTGCTTCTTGCTCTTTCCTAGTACACATTCTTCACAAGCCTTCAAGTTAGCAGAGCCTTCTATCTTGATTACCCCTTTCTTGGCAAGAATCTTCAGACCAGCCTCTGAGACATGTCCTAATCTGAGGTGCCAGAGATCCATATCAGACTTTTTTACTACATTAATTTCTCCACTGACTACAACTTGAGCTTGCAGATAATAGAGGCTTTGTTTTCTGGTTGCTGTCATGACCACTTTTGAGTCCTTGATTACTTTCATCAGACCATTAGAAGATACAAAGGAGCATCCCTTCTTCTCAAGTACACCGAGAGATATAAGATTTCTCTTGATGTGTGGTATAAATCTCACTTCAGAGAGAACTCTTGTGGATCCATCTGCCATCTTTAGTCTGACACTTCCAACTCCAATCACTCTGCATTCCTAGTCATTCCCCAACAGCACTACCCCATCTGATTTCTGCAAATTCTCAAACCACTCGATGTGGTGGCAGATGTGGAAACTACATCCCCTGTCCATAATCCACACATTCCTAATATTTACATCAGCAATATTCAAGGCCTCTGCACATTGAACCTCCTCTACAACATCTGCTGTGTTTGATGCAGTCAACTGCTCTTGATGTTTCTTCTTGAATGCATATCAGTGTTTCTTTAGATTCCCAGGTTTCTTGCAGTAGTGACATGACCTTGTCTCCTTTTCCTCTCCTCCCTTTTCTTTCCATGGCTTTTGCTTCTTCTGGGATTTTTTCTTCCCAGATTTCATTGAGTCTTCCTTCACATTGAGACTTTCTGCAGCAGGATCAATAGTTTTTGTGGCTGCCTTCTGAAACTCCTTCATCTTTAAAGCAGAATGTACTTCTTCATAAGTGATTTTAGAATCCCTGCCAAGAAGAATGACATCTTTGAACTACGCGAAACTTTTAGGCAGAGGGACTTAGTCATGTACAATGATTCTCCCCAATACTTCTTGGTTAAGTTGAAAACTTCAAAACTTGGGAAGAATTATAAAAGTGAATCTTCTTCCTACGTTTCCACTTAATTTTATGCGTAAATAATCAACATTTGTAATCATATAAACTATTGGTCGAAATTTTCAACTTTGATTATCGTTGATTTATTCAGCATAGATCATCACTACTTTGTTTATTGTGAATCAGTGAACAAGATTCAATCTGAACAAGAATTGCTTTGGTGAAGAACTCTCAAGAACAATCGAAACACCAAGAAATAAGAAAGAACACAAGAGAATTACGTGGTTCAGCCTTGTAGGCCTACGTCCATGGGAGAGAAGGGAATAGCTTTATTGATTAATCGTGTACAACACACACACTCGAATACACTCTCAGAAACGAGTTACAACACACACTCACTAACTCAACACCATCTCTGCATCACTCCTTAGAAACTCTCGATCAAGAAGTTGTAGAGAAGAGAGAAGATTTGTATGTTGTATTGAATGTAGAAGAAGATCGACTTCTACTTGGAATGTTGAATGGCTGAATAATGAATCCCAAAAATGAGCTGGATTAAGTCCTTATATGCACAGAAGCTCCACCAATCAGATTGAGAGAACAACCAACTCTCTAACTTAATCTTGAGCTTCTTCATAACCGAATTAACTGCCAACCCAATTGAATCATTTCTCAACCTTTATTCCAACATTTATGATAAAATAATTTTTTAAAAATATTTTTAAATCTACGTTCATAGCATTTATTTCAGCTTAAAACAAGTGTCACCCCTCCCATTTGCCACTGACTTGACTTACGAAGTCTTCGTCAAAGTCAGTAATGATGAGTCAAGCTTGTAGAAAGGTCGATATGATATGTGCCACCAATTTTCTTTATTTTAGGGTGCAATAATCAAAAGGTGAACTAATGTTTTGTGCCATAATTCACGCAAAATTCAAAATATGTTTACATAGCATTTATTTTACTCTTAAACAATTGTCACTCTCCAATTGCCCAAATTCCCTTTCCACACACACACACACACACACACACACACATTTGAGGCATATATATGCATAGTAGTAGCTTAACTCTTGTGTACCTCCACACATTACTGCTTTTAAAATCAAGCCTAGTCAATGGATAGATCTTCCCACTTCTACCTCCTTATAACATCGTTCTTCCTACTTCAATGGCTGATTTGTTCTGCCTCAGCCAACTCCGATATCAACACTGATCGTTCCTCGCTTACTGCCTTCAAATCTCGAATCTCTTTCGATCCCAATAATATATTGACCAAAAATTGGAGCAGTGAGAGCGACGTTTGTAGTTGGATCGGAGTTACTTGTGATTCTCGCTATCACAGGATGACTCAGTTGAATATATCATCCATGGGTCTTGTAGTAACCATTTCTCCAGAAATCAGAAATCTTTCTTTTCTCGTTTCTTTAGATATGAGCCAGAACTCTTTTCGTGGTCCTATTCCCCCATCTATGTTCAACATGTCACTTTTAGAAGTTTTGATTTTGAGGAATACCAGTTTGTCTAGTAGCCTACCTCTTGATATGTGCAAACACAACCTGCATAGACTGAAGAGACTTCGTATTTCTTACAACAAGTTGTATGGGGAAATACCATCGAGTTTGGGGCAGTGTTCAAAGCTTGAGTATCTTTCTTTGTACAACAACAGTTTTAGTGGAGTTGTGCCAAAACAAATTGGAAACTTGACATTGCTTCAACACTTTCATATACTACGATTAGATAATACTTCCTTTGTCTACTAGAAGTAGGTACTTTGGGACGACATGAAGTTTTAATGCTACTTGGGTAAGTGTGTGAGAGAAAGAGAAAAAGTAATTGAAGTAGTGTTAGTTCATAGTGAAACTCAGATTAGTCCAAAGTTACTTACGTTATTTTTCCTCCTATCAAATAAAAATCCCTCTGATAAATATATGCAATCACGTGTCAAAATCATTCATTTCTAAGTATTGATATTCAATCTCTCAGTTATGATATAAGAAGTAGTTCCGAATAAATACAACTCTCTTCACATGATTGCATTTTAATTTTTTGCTTCTTTTCCGAAATGGCAGGTAATATTCCAAAAGTGATAACTCATCTTATTAACTTGCAAGTTTTGGACATGAGTTCCAATAAGTTGTCAGGATCATTGCCAAAGGAAATTGGGAACATGACATCCCTTACCAACTTATTGTTTAACAACAATAAATTAAGTGGTATGATATTTTTATCTTTCATTGCTTTATCTTCTACCATTTTGTAGCATGTAAGTAATTAATATTATGATTGATAAATAATCAATAATTAAGGTATAACCTTCCAGTTTTTGTAATCCTGTTAATTAAGTTTCAATATATACAGTACACAGATTTTGGGTGGGAGGATCCAAATATTGTTGTAAAAGTTATTTGCCTTCTCATCATAAACATGAATAGAGCATTTATCTTCAGTTCTATGGTTTTGAGTTTTGACTAGGTTGATACAGATTATTTCTGTCTCTGCTGTCGCCTCAACAATTTGAACATTTAATTTAATGCACTTAAGAATAGCATCTCTTGAGAATCTTCAACCTTTTACACTAATTCAAACTCTTTTTTGAGTATATGTCTCATGAAATATGTGCAGTAGCTTTATATTTAATGTTTGTTTTGTAGAAAAACACAAAAATAGGTTTGGGTTTGCAGTATGATTGGAGAAATTTTCTACACCAAAAATGTGATATTATTACTATTAGAGATGGTCCAATTCTGCTATTAGTAAGAGTAATACCTCACTAAATTTATGTGTGGATGATTCATAATCTCACAGATCATATTCCAAATGGAATTTTTCTTCTCAATAATTAATTTCAATTGGAAATGGCTAACAGCCGACTTGGTGGATCATTTCCAACAGAAATTGGTAACACAACCATCTCAAATGTGTTTCTTAGCTACAATAATTTAAGCGGTATGATTTTCTGTTTTCTTTCATACTGTAAATTCTTCCCCATTTCATTAACAAAGTTTATTAGATATTAAATGTTGCTTTTTTTCCATCTTAGATACTACTCCCTCCGTCTCATAGTAGATGTCACACTTTCCTTTTTAGTTTGTCCCACAAAAGATGTCACATTTCCTTTTTTGAAAAAAAGTTATCTCTCACATTAATATAAATATATTATTTTCTCTTTCCACTCAACACATAAAACAACACCTCCTAAAATCTCATGCCAATCCCCAAGTGTGACATCTATTATTGGGCGGAGGGAATACTACATACTCCATATGATATACTCATCATTTTAGATTAATAAAAAATGATCATTTTAGATTAATTACTACTATACCTTACACAAAAAAATTTTGTAACCATGTTATTTGATTTGCCTAAGTCTTTTAATTGCAATTACAATTTTTTTACCATATATAGTACTACTCCCTCCGTTCCATTTTAAGTGACATATTATCCATTTTTTAAGATGTCACATTCTAAAATACACATTTTTAAATATAGAAACAATACTTTTTCTGTTTTTTCCTTCTTTCTTACTTTATTCACTCTACTTTACTTACAAAACAACACTACGTAAAATCTCATGGCGAATTAGAAATGTTCCACTTGGAGTGAGACTGAGAGAGTGTATGTTGATTATAATGATGCATTAATCTGTGGCAACGGCAGATCAATCTCTGTTTTAATGCATTTGTTTCATATATTTCGATTAAAATTGAAATTGACACAGACAAAATAAACTTTCAGGTCCGATACCATCTACCTTTGTGAATCAATCAAAACTGCTTTATTTAGCAATCTATTCCTGCAACTTAACTGGAAGGATTCCACCAAACCTTTGCAACTTGAGATCCCTCCAATTACTCGATTTATCGTACAATAATTTGGAAGGAGCACTTCCATATTGTCTAGGAAAATTGGGCACATCTGCGTTATCTTCGATTTGCAAGCAAATAAACTTTCTGGAATCATACCATCAATAATATTCCCAAAGGGTTGCAATCTACAGTCAATCAATCTGAATGGAAACAAATTGGAAGGAACACTTCCCCAAACATTGGGCAACTGCCAAGATTTGGATATCCTGGACATTGGTGAAAATAAGATACAAGGTGCATTTCCATTTTGGATGGAAACACTCCCTAAACTTCGCGTCCTCATCTTGAACCTAAATAAGTTCAATGGTACGATGTCCGTGTTCAAAAACTGAGCAGCCTTTCCCAAAGTTGCAAGTATTGGATGTCTCATATAATGCAGTTGTTGGCTCTCTACCTGATAGATATTTCAACAACTTTCGTGGTATGATTGATGCCAAGGAATACATGTCCGATGATGAAGCATATTTCAAGATCACAGTGAAGGGCTTGGAACAGTTATTTGAGCGACTGCTGACTACATTTACAATTATCGATATGTCCTCCAATAGATTCTCCAGGACCATTCCATCTTCTATTGGGAATCTTAACTCGTTTAGATACTTGAATTTGTCTCACAATACACTTGTTTGCTATTGTTTCATATATTCATTCAAGTGTGTTTCATAGTGAGGAGAATACACGCCTAAATAGGCTGAGAATCATGTACATATGGTATGATTTACCCAAGCTATAAATTAGGAAAAGATAATTTACAATTAATGTGAGATCATTCTAATTTATTCCCTAATCTCGGTGTATCTTCCGTGATATCTTCCAACACTCCCCCTCAAGTTAAACAATGGGATCACCCATTTTCAACTTGCCCAATACTTCATGGAAGCTTCTTGAATCCACAGCCTTCGTAAGAATATCTGCTAACTGGTCTTTTGAACGAACAAATGGAAGGTCCACAATTCTAGCTTCTATATTCTCCTTGATGAAGTGGCTGTCTACTTCAACGTGCTTCGTTCGATCATGTTGCACGGGATTTTCAGATATGCTTATTGCTGCCTTGTTGTCACAAAAGAGCTTGCATGGCTCCTTTGACATCAAGCCTAATTCTGTCATCAACTTCTTCAGCCATAGGATCTCTGTCAATCCACTTTTGATTTCACGAAACTCTGCTTCTGCACTTGATAGAGCTACTACCTTTTGCTTTTTACTTTGCCAAGTCACGAGATTTCCACCCACGAAGGTAAAATATCCTGCAGTCGATCTTCGATCATTTGGGTTCCCTGCCCAGTCCGCATCTGTGAACCCATGCACTTCTAAGTTCCCATGGTTTTCAAACATAACTCCATGTCCCGGAGTCCCCTTCAAGTAACGCACAATCCTCAAAGCCGCTTCCCAGTGATCGACTTGAGGCTTATGCATAAACTGACTAACTATTCCCATTGCATAGGCAATTTCTGGTCTAGTATGGGATAAATAGATAAGCTTACCCACCAGACGTTGGTATCTCGTTTGGTGCGTGAGTTCGGCTCCTTTATTGAGTCGAAGACCATGGTTCTGCATCATTGGAGTCTCTGCAGGCTTGCAATCTAGCATCCCTGTTTCGGCCGAAAGATCCAAAACATACTTCCGTTGGCTTATAAATATCCCTTTCTTGGATCGCATCACTTCAATACTTTAAGAGACCCAAATCCTTCATCTCAAATTCAGAAAAAAGATTCTTCCTTAGCTTGCTTATCTCTTCCTCGTCATCTCCAGTAAGGATCATATCATCCACATAGATAATGAGTCACGTGATCTTCCCTTCTTTCTTCTTGAGAAACAAAGTATGATCTGAATTACTCTGTTGGTATCCATATTTCTTCATTACTTCAGTAAACCTCCCAAACTATGCCCTTGGATATTGTTTCAAACCATAAAGAGTCCTTCTTAGCTTACACACCTCTCCTGCCTTGAATTCCCCATCAAATCCTGGTGGAGCCTCTATATAGATTGGTTTAGTGAGTTCGCCATGCAGAAAGGCGTTAGTCACGTCAAACTAATGTAGCGGCCAGTTCTTTGTTGCGGCAATAGAGAAAAACACACGAATAGTACTCATCTTGGCCATTGGTGAGAAGGTCTCTGAATAATCGACTCCATAGGTTTGAGTATAGCCCTTTGGCACTAACCTCGCCTTGTAGCGCTAAATTGAACCGTCTGGCTTCCTCTTGATCGTGAATACCCAACGACATCCTACTAGTCTAGACCCTTCGGGTCCCAGACACACTTCCCACGTTCTGCTTTTCATTAGTGCCTTCATTTCTACGAGCATTGCTTCCCTCCAATGTTTGATTTTCATTGCTTCTTCCGCAGTTCTGGGAATTTCCTCTTCATCATATAGAGCTGTTGTGAAGGACCTTGCCATCTCCGTCAAATTTGCTTTAGCCAGATTCGCCACCGAATATCTACTCTTCTTCGAGATACGTTTTGGGCTGTACCTCTTGGGTGGGACGCCCCTTGTGGTTCGATAAGGGAGTATGTATTGTCCTGTATCTCCATCAATTGCAGCAGTCTCTACCGGTTCCAGTTCTGTCACAGAGTCATTAGGAATATTCGTACTATTGACTCCAGGTTCAGTAATTACCTCAGATATCACGGAGGAGGACTATCGGGAGAAGGCGAGTGAGGAGGCTCCGCTGTTGACAAGACAGGCTCGGCGGCAGTACTAACTGTCTCTGTTGGTTCCGTGGCAGAGTTGCTTGGTGGTGACACAAACCAACATAGAGGTCCACTCGTCCTATCAATAGTTCTACTCTCCCCCTGACCACTAAGGTTGGTGTAGTAATACTCACACTCAAGAAAATTGCAATTCATAGTGGTTATTATTTTCCTAGATGATGGATCAAAGCACCTATACCCCTTTTGGTTGATTCCATATCCCAAAAAAACACATTATGGCGCAAGCGGAAAATTTAGTTCTTTCGTGTTTTGGAACATGGACATACACGGAACACCCAAAAATTTTAAGTGGTAAGGTAAGTGGTTCAGGTACTTTGGCTAGGGAAGATAAAAGTTGTAAATGAGTTTTCATGTTTAAAATTTTTGTAGGTAGACGGTTAACTAAATACACAGATGTAGCAACAGTCTCAGGCCATAAAAATCTTGGAACATTAGAATCAAAAAACAAGGCACGAGTAATTTCCAAAATGATCCTATTTTTCCTTTCAGCTACTCCATTTTGTTCGGGGGTATATGGGCAAGAGGTTTGGTGAACTAACCCTTTATCCACGAAAAAATTTGACATTTCCCGATTTACAAACTCCCTCCCGTTGTCTTACCTAAGAATTTTAATGGTTGTCTGAAATTGAGTTTGAACCAGTTTGTAAAAAAGGACAAATTTTTCGTACACTTCAGATTTGTTTTTCAAAAAATATACCCACGTCATTCTCGAACAATCATCCACAAACAATAAAAAATATTTAAAACCATGATCACCAGTAACGGTGCAGGATTTATCTAGGATTTATCTTGGAATAAATTCATATAAATCCATAAAATAAGATAATATTATATTATATTTATTCAAATCTATCTAAGATTTAACTAGGAACAGATCCATATAAATCTAAAAGATAAGAATAAAATATTATATTATCATTATCCAAATCCACCTAGAATTTATCTATTAATATAATTCATATAAACTCATAGGATAAGAATAAAATAATATTATCATTATCTATATCCAACTAGGATTTGTCTAGGGATAAATCCACATTAATCCATAGGATATAAATAAATGTTAGATTGTCATTATCCAAATTTAACTAGGATTTTCGTCTAGGAATTAAATCCCTACTAATCCATAAAATAAGGATAAAATCTATAATTAATCAATGATTTAATACAAAATCAAATCTTAATATATAAAATCCATAAGATATATTCAAATCTTAATTCTAAATTAATCTTGAATTATTTCCAAAATTAATTCAAGGGTTAGGAAACCCTACTCTAAATTTGGAAAGCGATTATTCGCTGAGCTATGCGAGACGATGGAACACGAGTCTGGGATCTGCCCACGAAGGGCTCCCACTCGCACCATGGCTGCTGCTGTTCTGCGTCGCGCAAACTGCCTAGCTCTGGAGCTTGGGCTGCCGACACAGCTTGGCCAGCCTGCCGACGCTGCTCCCACTCAACGCTGCATCGCTTCAGAACACCAGAATGGCCGACTACGTGATTCAATTTAGTACATGAAACAATAACATATTCAGTCCACGTAATCATTACGCATTGAATAACTAGTTTCAATTCAATCCACGTAATCATCACGTAACAATTCACAATTGTGTTTGTAAGACTCCAAGTCACGCGATTTTACGACACGAAACAAATATATAGAGTTGTGATTAATGTCGAACCAATTTTAAAAACCGAACTAGAGACCAAATCTGGGCCATTAGATCTAGTTTTTTTGATGAGATGTGCTGCTATGAAAATTTTTTCGGCTTCATTACAAGTCCATTTTACTTCATTATATAGGTCTATTACTTCATTCTGTACGTAATACCTTGAAACTACAACATGTTTTTACTTGCTTCCAATAGGTTTTGAAATGATTCAACATATGCTTCATTCAAATTCATTGACGTGGGTTTTTGCTTGATTAACATATAAAAATGCAATTTATTCAAGTGAGTTTATTACTTCATTCATAAAAGTTATTACTTCATTGGATAAGATTTTTACTTCATTCCCGTAGGACTTCAAATGCTTCTACACATACTTCATTCCAATAATTTATTACATTATTCCATGTGTTTATTAAACCATATTAGCGCCATGGCGTTGGTGATAGATATTGTAGAGAGAAAGAACGGCACGCGACGGCGAAACCACATTTACGTACTGGAATGGAGTAAAAACCTACTGGAATGAAGTAAAAACCTACTAGAATGAAGTAATATATTCTGGAACGAAGTTAAATCTTCGTAACATGTTAGTATGAGTTATTTACCTTCAGATGAATTAAAATAGGCTCGTGATGAAGGTGAAAATAATTTATAAATTTCTGTATGTTATCCGTAAAAAACTAGATCTAAAAGCCCTAATTTAGTAGGGTTCGGTGGTTCGGTCTTTAAGAGTGGATTTGTGGATAATGAGACTCTAAAGTATCATGACATAAATTAATTAACTAACCATATCTAACGCCTAGGTAATGATTACCAACAAATAACATTTGTCAACCAAAACCCAATCCACGTAATGATTGAAAACTTGGTAAGAAATAATCCTGGAGAATTTATCTCCCAATACATTCAATTTGGGCAGATTACGAGATCATGCAGCCCTTCGAGTTCTTCGTACAAAATTATGTTAAACCATTCGAAAATTAACAACCACGCTCCGAAGAAAAACATGCATTCAAGCAATTCACATAACATGAAATTAATCCACATAATCAGAGCCAAAAATTGGCTCTGATACCAATTAATGGGGTTTGGTGCCCCTTGCACAGCGGAAGACTTGTACAAAACAAATAAATCAGACGTGGATCTATTTGACCGATTATGCGATTAATCAATTCACATGTTAAACTGATAATTGCATGCTAGAACGCAAATAATTCATGCTTAGAAAATATAAATCCTAAACATGAGTACTACGGTTTAGAGTTACCGATTTGATTCTCCAAAGAATCGACTATTGCTCGCGCCTTCTCCGCGTGATGATCTTCGATACTAGACCACAGATCTTCTCTCTGGTTTCCGAACTGTATCTCGATATCAGGGTGGGTTGATCTTATCAAAATACTAGGACTCGAATAAAGAAGACAGAAGAAATCCTTCTCCAATTAGGAGAGAAATTCGAACTCCTCTAGGTAGAGGGGGACGAAAATTATGAGTAATGATAATAATAATTTATGTCTCCTTTATTCTCCTATTTATATAAAGTTCCTTTTGGGCCCAGACAGGCATTTATGGAAGGTTTTGGATATGGGCTCGCCCAATTAGCTTTTTACTAATTAAATTGAACCCACAATTTAATACAAGCTTATATTGGAATATTACGAGCAGCCACTACAGAAGTAATATTGAACTCTCCCATCCAAATCCGAAATTACAAGTAATTTGGGTTTCCACTTTGTTTATTATTTATTTCCCGCGCTTAAGATATAAATGTCCATTAATTAATTAATGTCTCATATGGACTTAATTAATTAATATCTTATTAATTCCAAGAGTGGACTTAGCGAGAAACATTTATTTATTATTCATAGAGTAATAAAACTCCAACTGGCCAGTTTTCCGAATAATAAAACCTTGTTCGAGCTCCTCTTGAGGACATTATCAAACGAGACTCACCTCGCGCACGTTTCAACATAATAGCAATCTTAGCACCGCTAGATATTAATCACCACTACCCAATATATCAAGATTATTGGGTTGCGAAAAACCCGCATCATTTGATAAGTCAAAGTAGTGCATAATCAATACCGTATGCTCAATGCTAACATATGTAGATTAAGAAATAGTATTTTATCAAGACCTAGTCTTTCAGTAGATAGCATAAAGACACGTCTTGCTGTTAGATCCGTTCAGTGCTATACCACACCAATGTCATCTTATTTCAGTAAGGCTTAGAAATATGCGGACTGACATTGCAACCTTTCACGATAGGTAGTCTAAGCTTATCTAGGTTGTGAAATTCTTCTTTTTCTTTTGCAAAGCATTGAATAGATTTGACCGTGTTACCTTAAAGTGGACGACGCCCACAACCGGTCTACTAAGCAAAAGACTTAGACTTTGTTTACTTCTTATGCATTTAAATGTTTATAAAACATCATATAAATGCACAAGCAAACACAATGTAATAATAATAGTGATTCTATTCGTGCGAGACTGCTCGAATAATACTGAATCGGGTTAAAAGTGAATTAGTAGAGTTTTACGTATACAAGCAAGATTCTATACGCGCGAAAACTTGCTCGAAACATGCTTTCCAGTATACCAAACCTAACAATCTCCCACTTATACTCAAAACATGCTTTCGAGTATACCCACTGCCAAAAACTCTCCCACATATACACAAAGCAGGTATTGATACTAGATATATCGAACTACCATTCATTTCACAAGGTGAAAGAAAAATCTGCTTGGTTGTTCTCTGATTATATCTTTTTCACCATAATGTCCTTGCTGCGTACTTGATCTTTAATTAATTTCATCCCCATATGTGATTGCTTAGCTTAATAAACTCGCGTGTCCCTTGAGTGAACCTTCACTAGAGTAATAAAAAATAATACTCATAGGCAAACTCAAACTTACGATTAAAGCTACTAGGAAGCTATTCCTAAGGTAAACACATATTTAAAGGATGACTTACTCGATAACTGATTGGTCATAAAACTAAGACAGTGTAACCTCAAGGACATTACATGAATGACTGGTAAACTAGAATATAGTTACTAGTCTTTCTCAAGCACTAGGGTATATTCATTACCTCAATCAAAATCCTTTGCCATGGTTAATATGATATATACTTGCTATGCAAAAGCACAACTAATATCAAACTTAGTACACATTACAGCATACATGAGACATCTATCTCCAACACTAGTCTCATTATTCTTGATCTCACTAAGTGTCAAGCGACACTCGACTAGAGACAAGATAATTCCATCTTGAAAGGTAAAACCTTTGCATGGAAATTCTAATGCTTAAATGTTCCAAGCAATGTGTAGATATAGGATTCCTAAGAGAATCTCAACATTCTTTCTACCAATCTTAAAATGACTTAGATGCTAAGAATGTAATTAGTTTCTCTTAAATCATTTATCTTAAACTGGGTAGACAACCAGTTTCCTATGTAATGCACTTTCAACTTCCTTGTGCTTACAGCACTGTTAAGGACACATGTCAAATTCCAAATATTTGACAATTTTGATAAAACACATATACTCTGATTTAGATGCTTGCCTAAGACCACGAAGGTCTATATAAGCTTCCAATCATGCGTTTCTTGCCCTTAATTACATATCCCATTAGAATGTTCTAGTAGATGATTTCCTCAAGACTTCTATTCATAGAAGGCTGTCTTGACAATCTTAATATATACATTCTAATTAATGTAAGTTCTAATTGACAATAGGATCGAATAAATCCTGACACAACGATAGCGAGAAGATAATTCTGTTTGGGCATAACCCATTGTCATTGTCTAGCCTTTTGAGATCCATATTTACACTTGCAAATATACTAGCTCCCACTGACTGACACAGCCTATAGGTAGTTTTGCAAGTCTTGTAAAACATGTTGTCTATCTTAGAT
>NC_062965.1:23251986-23289445 GCF_023119035.1 Salvia hispanica
TACTTTAAAATTGGGGAATTTGTCAAGATTTCAAATCTTTGGGGTTGACAAATGCATTATCACAAAATATTTTTTTTTGAAATCCCAAAAACTAGGGGCATTTGGCATGGGGATAATATGTAATTTATTCAAAATTGAGAGGCCGGAAAAAAAATTGGGGCTGGGTTTCTCAAACCCACCCATTACCCCCCGGGAAAATCCCGCCGCCCCCTTTCCCCGCGGCCCGGGGCCCCGCCCGAAGTTCTTCGCCTTCCCCGGGGCCCGGGCCCCCGGGGAGTGTTTTCCGGCCCCTCTCCCACGTTTGGTCTTTTTTTCCCCCGGCCCTCCACCCGATGGCCAATCATGCCTTCCTTTTTTTGAGTTTCACCCCCACCATTGGGAATCCCACAATTTTAAGAAATTTCCCCGTATGTTTATTCACCCCGCAATGAGAGACCACAACTTGATTTTGCCCGGGTTTTGGCCCCCCGCGGCTTGTTGTGGCGGGGGGTTTGGGTAAAGGGGGCGGCGCATTGGGATGGGGATCGGCCGGGTTTCCCCAAGGCCCCCCTTTTGCGGCCCCCGGCCCGTTTGTTCTAAGGCGTGATTTATGTCGATGCCCCCCCTTTTTACCCCTGTACGAGCCGGAGGTTTTGGGTATTTTTGAGGATACCCTTTTGACTCCCGTTTGAGAATTTAACCCGGCAAAAACTGTAATCCGCGGTATTGATGTTTTTCCATCGACCCCTTGTCAAAAAGGGTGATGGTTTTTTCCCCATCTGTTGATCCCCTCTTGGCGGGGTTCCCCCAACTTTTCCGATCCTGCCCCCTTTGGGAAAACAGACCTTCTCCTCTGGGTTGTATATCGAATGATCCAACGATTTTACGAAAAGCCGTTATCCCAAATCGTTCGACTTTGGTGATGTGCAAATTTCGCGGGGTCGATTCCATTTGTCCCCAAACCCAAAAAAAGACCACCAAATCCCCTTCTCACTCTAGATACCCCTTACCCCGGGGCGCCGCCCCCCGTGAGGCCCCGCCCCCCCGTCCGGAACTTTCCCCATTTAGTTTAAAACTCCATCCTTCGTGGTTTGATTTGGGGGTTTTAAACATCATCTTCTCCCGACTTTTTGCGGTTGGGTTTTTCCGTCGCCTTGTCAAAAGGTTTTGGCGATGATGAACTATTTTCGACCCTTTCCCGAATCCCCCCTTTCTAAGCCATGTTTGCTATTGTTTCATATATTCATTCAAGTGTATTTCATAGAGAGGAGAATACACGCCTAAATAGGCTGAGAATCATGTACATATGGTATGATTTACCCTAGCTATAAATTAGGAAAAGATAATTTACAATTAATGTGAGATCATTCTAATTTATTCCCTAATCTCGGTGTATCTTCCGTGATATCTTCCAACAACACTCATAGAACGTATACCGCCATCTCTTGGAGATATGAAGTTACTTGAGTCGTTGGACTTGTCTTCAAACAAACTGGATGGAAAAATTCCAAATGAATTGACAAGGTTGACCTTTCTTGCGAAGTTAAACCTTTCCATGAATGATCTTGAGGGACAAATACCACAGTCTACTCAACTTTCCACATTTGGTAACGAATCATATGTTGGAAATGTGGGATTGTGTGGATTTCCATTGACGAAAAAATGTGAGGGGAGTGATGACAAACTAGAGTTTCCTCAAGACGGAGAAGAAGTTGATGAGTATAGATTTATAGATGGATTTGGCTGGCGAAGTGTGGTGATGGGATATGGATGTGAATTTGTAGTTGGAATTGGAATTGGTTATGTGATTATAAGAAGTAGAAGGCCAAGATGGTTAGTGGATTTCTTTTTTGTAGTTGGATATAAATATAAGACAAAGAAGAAACGCAACAAAGCTGCACCAACACGAAGGAGGACTTAGATTGGAAGACAAAATGGAAGATTGTGTGCTTTTCATTGCTTCTTCCAATAAATTCTCTGGGAATATTCCGGTTTCCATAGGCAATCTTAATTCTCTGAGATACTTGAATTTGTCCCGTAATACTCTCACGGAACAGATTCCTGTGTCTCTTGGGAATATAAGTATTCTTGAGTCATTGGATTTGTCATGGAACAGATTTAGTGGAAAAATTCCAAGTTATCTTATAAGATTGACATTTCTTTCGAAATTAAACCTATCAATGAATAATCTTGTGGGGCCGATACCAAAATCTAAGCAATTTCCTACGTTTGAAAATGAGTCATATATAGGAAACTTGGGATTGTGTGGAGTTCCATTGGCAAAACAGTGTGAAAAAACTGATGGTAAACCAATGTTTCCTCCAGAAGAAGATGATGAAGAGTCAGGATTTATAGATGGATTTGGTTGGCAAAGTGTGGTGATGGGATATGGATGCGGATTTGTAGTTGGAATTGGTTACATGGTTATAAGAAGCGGAAGGCCAAGATGGTTAGTGGAATTCTTTTTTGGTGTTGGATATAATAATAGTAAGATGAAGAAAAGAAACAGAGCAAAAGCAACAACAAGGAGAAGGTGATTCAAGACTAGCACTGGGCTTTTCATGTGTTTCATTTGGAACACTAGCATGTTGTGTGTATGATGTTTTGCAAATAATGCCATCTTAAACTATGCAATGTTTGGTTTCTAAGTTAGTCTACTTTTGTTTATAAAATTATACATATTGTTTCTATTGTGTGATTAAGCAACCCTTACATGCAATCTGCACAGATGCTAAAAAATCAAATATTTCAATGTTCAAAACTGTTAAATTCTAATCTTATGTCTTAGACTTTGGACCAAGATATAACTTGTTTCTCTTAAACAGAAGTATTTGTTCAGAACTTGATGATGATTCAAATGTGTTGTGTGTTTCTAACAATACTAGCAACTTCTGTTAAACTTTAACGTAGACTACTATGACTGTAACTGAATATTTGATTAAATATAATGAATGCTATTATCCTTTATGAATAAATAGATTAGTTGCATGATTTGCATCACAAACTGGTAATGTTAGACCACGATCACTCGGTTCGAGTGAGATTCCTTGAATCTCATCCAAGGTCCGTTTTCTTGCTTTTCATGCCGGTTTCACATGTATTCTTAGCACAATCTAAACAAACTCATTAAACTCCCAAAAGTCGTATAAATGGATTCTCATGATATGTTGGATCAAACCTCTCTTTCACCGCTTCCATGAAATCAGGCCATGATTTCAGAAAATTGTTTTTTTTTTTTAATAAATGAGCCAATCCAGCGCCGGCTGCTCGAAGAGTAGTCCGTCGAAGTGTAGACGATGCTCTTCTGACATCCGGTAATAATCGAAATACGTGTCGACCTTGAAAGTCCATCCCCATGGGTCGTCTCCGTTGAGTTTCGGGGGATCGAGCCGAAGATAGGGTTTAAAAAAATATGGAGTTATCTTTGTCATTGATGATATGAATATCCGTGTGTTTATAGGGGAAGATATCTTAACCTATTAGAAAAGGTAAATATTATTGAAAAATATGGTTACTGAGAATATGTTTTTCAGTAGATTACTTATTTCATAGTAGTATTTGAAGATATCAAGAAAAATTGATTCATTTTTACTCTATATATTGTGAAAGTAAGCTATTTAACTTTATGAGGAGTGATCAATTGCTAACTCATCATTTAATTGCTAAATACAACTAATTTAAGGCCATAGGATTTTAGAAAACGTGTGGTCTACAATTTGCCACGTGTAATTTTCGTTTTTATTAATAAAATAAAAAAGATAAAAATAAGAACTCCAAATTAGGGTTTTGGATGAAAATGTCAATATAGTATTTCGAAAATATGAACACAATGCTTTGAGAATGTCAACACAATGCTTATATTGACATTCTACATGTATTATATTGACATATTTTATATAGTATGTTGACATTTTTGCTGTATGAAAAAATTAAAAAATTTCAAATTCTTTTCAAATTTTGTCATCGGTACATATGCATGTAGGATATCGTTGGAATCTTTATGAAATTATCTTTAATTTGATATATGTTATATGAATTTAAAGTTTTTGGATTTCTTTTAAAAGTTAGTTATAGCTAAACGTGTAGTTAATTGACATTAATATCCTATTGATATTTTTTTGGAATTAATCCTATGGCCTTATTGACGTTTTTCATTGATCGCATTGACATTTAGGGATTGATGATCTAAGCTCTTAATTTAAATATCTAATGGCTATTATTTAGTTGGAGTTAGCAATTAAGTTATGATCAGCAATACAACACTCCCCTTAACTGTATTTTATGATTATTTGTTAGGATTTGATTTGTGTTCAATATTCAAAAGTTGTATTCATTTTTACTCTATTTATTGTGAAAGTAAGCTAATTAACTGTATTTTATAATTATTTGTTGGGTTTTGATCTGTGTTCAATATTCATTAGGATTTGATTAAAATCAGAATGAGGAATTAAACTAATAATTTATCATTCAGAGAACTGAATTCTCGTATGAGAGAGCCGATTTTTCCTTTTTTTCCTTCAAAGTCACGACTTTCTCCAATACTTAATGTTTGAAAAGTGAAATGCGGAAAATAAAAGACACTAAAGAACTTTGAAGACTATCCTGTGAATGACTTGAATTGTTCTTTGCGATACATTCTATTTATAGGACTAGAAAAGTAAATGCACATAGGAACTATACAATCCGAACTTATATAACACTATTAATGTTATATTTCTTGAAACTCTAAAGTGACCATCTAATATTCTTGAGACTCTCATATTATATTTCGAACACTTAATACTCCATAATAATACGTATATCAACTATGATAAATATTAATGTCTTCTTCCATAGTTGATTTAGAAACATTCCTACTCCTTCACTGCATTGTAGAAAATTTTCTGTCCGTCCTCCCAAACTCCGAGTAATGTGACCAGCTTATCTTTATGCTTAAATTCCATCGCCTGGTGGTCGTAGCTTCGGTAAATCTCACCCAAACTCTTCAGCCACGGAGCTCCTAAGACCACTTCAGGACCACGAAAGGGGAGCACAAATAAATCAACAACAAACTCATCCCCTCCGAGTGATAACTTGGCGTAGTAACACTTTTCTTTACATAGAAATGTCGACTCATTGCCCACAGAAACACGGAAAGGATTGGTTGGCATAACCAACATCCTAAATTTCTTGACAGTATCGGGCTGGATGAAGTTATGTGTACTGCTGCCACTTATTAAGGTTTGGACATACACCCCCGAAATCATACCTGTCACTTTCAACGCTCGGGGAGGGTCGATCTCTGTTTCACGGCCTCCAAGAATTCAGGCCATGTTGTCACCAAATTGTTATCGTGTTGGTGAAGGAGCCAATTGGACACCCGGTGTTCAAACAGTAGTCCAACTAAGCGTAGACGATCCTCTTCCGACGTTTTGAAATAGTCAAAATAGGACTGCACCTTGTAAATCCAGTCTGATGGGTCGTCTCCGTTGAATTTTGGAGGGTCGATCCGAAGTTTGGCCTTCTTCTCTGTTGTTGGCCTCTGAAGTTTGGCAAAAATTGCGTCTCCGTCTACGTTGGCCTCCAATGCCGAAAACAGCCGATCCGCCCGGTCTGATAAGGCAAGGTATTCTTCTCTGTTGTTGTGAAGTTCCAACCTTAAACTTTTTATGGCTGACAGAATCTCTTCTTGAGAATTATCAGCATGAGTTTCTGTTGCCATGATTGAATGTGAGGGTGAATTTGACAGAGCTGAAAGAAGATGAAATCACAATTCAGAAAAATATGGAGCAAGATATCTTAACCTATTAGAAAAAGTAAATATCATTGGAAAATACGGTTATTCGACTACACCAGACTTTGTCGGGCATTTCAGCAAACGGTTGGTGTGCCTCTTATGATGTCACGTGAAATATGATAAATAATGAGATGGTGACATGAAATGATCAAATAAAAAAATATAAAGATGTATTAAAGCACAAATGTTAAAAGGAAACAACCGTACATGGAGTTGGTGACCGGCGACGGCGGTTTGGTGCCGCAGTCCACGGCTTTTCTGATTTGTGTGTGTTAAGGCACAATCTTATTCTCTGGAGTTGGGCTCTCTTTTGGGCCTGTTTGTTTTGTTTAAATAATTCAGTTGGGCCTATTTTGTTAAGAAGAAGAAAGAAGTTTTGGGCCTCTTTTTATTTGAACTGAGAATTTTTATTTTAACAGTGATTGAGCCTCTTTGTACAAAGATCGAGGTCTCCAAGATTACGTCTTCTCGATTTATTTAATTAATTAATTCCAAGTAATTGAATCTTTGAATGTGATTGAGAATCCAAGCCTTAAGTCGAGATCTTAACTTCACTGATTTAATTATCAATGAAGAATTGAAGTCCTCTGAGCAAAATTAACCACGTTGGGATCATAGCGTATCATTCTTTATGAATGTTCTTTAACTAATTATTTTTTAGTATTCTTTCAAAAAGATATTTTGTGAGGAGTTTTATTTGACCTTTAAAGTGGATCTTGGATCAGAGATTTTGTGGGAGTGATATATAAGATATTGTTTTCTCAGAAATATTTTGTTTTATTGAGATCCCTATCTGCTTGCTATTCCAATGGAGGAAATTGAAATCGGGCTTTGGTGCAACAAGGCAATAAATTAAATGACGAAAAGCTTCAAGATTAATTATTTTGGATTTTATTTTATTGTTGTTTTGATTCCAAGAATCTTTACTATGGTTTTTGATTGCCGGTGCAATAATTAAGAGATTACTCTCATCACATTGCTATCTATTTCACCAAAAACTTTTTCTTCAATTTTATTTGATTGGTCAAGCGATTAAACATATTTCACAATATTACTTAGTGCAAGAGAAATGAATACCAATGAATTAGTGAACTCAAGTCAATTGATAGATAATTTCCATGATAATTATATAAATAAAACTAATACTTCCACCGTCCACGATTTAAAGAAGACTTTTAACTCGGCACGGGTTTTTAGAAATTGTTTGATTTTGTGAAGAAAAGAAAAAGGTGGAAGTGAGTGGAATGTGAGACCCATCTAAAATATTAGTTTTATATTGGATTGTGAGTGTAAAAAGTTGGTGGAATGTGGGGTATGCATACTAAAATGGAATAAAGCAAATGGTTTTATAAATCATGGACAAAACCAAAATGGCAAAATGGCTCTTTAAATGGTGGACAGAGGGAGTACTTTTCTCATTAATATATAATTCCAAATGTGTCATATTATATGTCAAAATCCATCACGAATATGTTAATATTTATGTCCAATTGTGTATTAAAAAAAGCAACTTTTCAGTGATAAATATAGACTTACTTGAGATAACTATTAAGACACGTCGTGTTTTTAGCCATTGCTGAATTTGATAGAGTTTGAAAAAGATAAAACCAACCGGAGAGATGAAGGAGAAGATTAGGGTTTAGTAATATGAAGAGTAATCTTTGTCATTATGGTATGAATATCCGTGTGTTTATAGGAGGCAAGATATGTAAACCTAATACAAAAAGTAAATATTATCGGAAAATATGATTATTTAGAATATGATTTTTAGTGGATTACTTTTTCCATAGTAGTATTTGAAGATATCAAGAAAAGTTAGATTCATTTTTACTGTACTTTATGATTTATTGTTATATTGTTGTTAGGATTTGATTTGTTTTATGTATTTACTAAGATTTGATTTGTTTTTCCTCAATTCTTCCCTGAGAAAGCCGATTTCTCCTATTTTCCTTCGAAGTCACGACTTTCTCCAACTATACTCCTTCCATTTCTCCTATTTTCCTTCAAAGTCACGACTTTCCCCAACTATACTCCTTCCATCCGCCACATATAGTGTTATTTTGACTTGACACATATTTTAAAAAAATTATTTAATTTTGTAATGTAAAATGGAGAAATTAATTAATGGAACGTGGGCTCAACTTTACTTTTATATATTGAATTTTATAATAGAATGTGAGTAATGATTTGGTTGAGTGTGGTCCACATACCTTAAACATTTTTTCACAGGCAGAGGATGTAATATAATCAGTTAATCCAATTTCAATAACTATAATAGAAACAAAAACGAAAATCGAATCCAAACGTACTTCGAATAAATTAACTAACCAATTATTAGTCCAAATTTCAAATAAAGATAGCAAATGGAATAATAAATCAACTACAACAAAAATGGAAAAATGACTTTATACTACTCAAAATGCCTTCTTCCACAGTTGATCTATATCCCTTAGAAACAATATTCCTACTCCTTGATTGCATTGTAAAAAATATGCTGTCCCTTCTCCCAAATGCCGCGCAATATAACTAGCTTATCGTTATGCGTAAATTCCATCATGTGGTTGTCATAGTTTCGGTAAATCTCACCCAAATTCTTCAGCCACGAAGCTCCTAAGACCACTCAGCACCACTAATGGGTAGCAAAAATAAATCAACAACCACCTCATGTCCTCCAAGTAATAACGTGGAGTAGAAACATTTTTCTTTACATAGGAATGTCGACTCATTGCCCACAGAAACAAGGAAAGGATTGGTTCGCATAACCATCAGCCCACGTTTCTTGGCAATTTTGGGTTGGATGAAATTATGTGTACTGCCTCCACTGATTAAGGTTCGGACATTAACCCCCCAAATCGTACCTGTCACTCTCAACGCCCGGGGAGGGTCGAATCTCCGTTTCACCGCCTCCAAGAATTCAGGCCATGTTGTCACCGAATTGTGATCATGTTGGTGAAGGAGCCAATTGGACGCCCGGTGTTCAAAAAGTAGTCCAACTAAGCGTAAACGGTCCTTTTCGGATGTTTCGAAATAGTCAAAATAGGATTGCACCTTGTAAATCCAACCTAATGGGTCGTCTCTGTTGAATTTTGGAGAATCAATCTGAAGTTTGGCCTTCTTCGCGGCAGAAATTGCGTCTCCGTCTACCTTGGCCTCCAATCCAAGTTCCAACCTTAAAGATTTTATGGCTGACAGAATTTCTTCAAGCATGATCAGTTTTTCTTGCCATGAGGGAGAGCGGCAAGGGTGAAGAAGATTAGGGTTTTGGAATAGTTAATTGTGCTCGTTGATGATATGAATAGCCATGTATTTATATGACGCAAGAAATTAAGAAAAGAGATTTATTCTTAGGGGAGTGATCAATTGCTAACTCATAATTTAATTGCTAACTACAACTAATTTAAGGCCACATGATTTTAAAAAACGTGTGGTCTACAATTTGCCACGTGTAAATTTCGTTTTTATTAATTAAATCGAAAAAGATAAAAAAAAAACGTCAAATTAGGGTTTTGGATGAAAATGTCAATATAGTGTTTCGAAAATATCAACACAATGCTTTGAGAATGTCAACACAGATTTAGGATTGACATTGTATATGCTTTATATTGACATATTATCTTAGCTGCATTGACATTAACCTGTGTACGAAAAATACGAAAATTCTAGATTTTTTTTTCAAATTTTGACGTCGGAACATATACATGTAGTATATCGTTGGAATCCTTATAAAATTATCTTTAATTTGATATATGTTATATGAATTTAAAGTTTTGGGATTTCTTTTAAAAGTTAGTTATAACTAACTTGACATTAATACCCCTATTGATTTTTATTGGAATTAATCCTATAGCCTTATTGACGTTTTTTATTGATAGTATTGATATTTTGTGGTTGATGATCTAGGCCTTTAATTTGAATAACTAATAACTATTATTGAGTTGTAGTTAGCAATTAAGCATTGGGTTAGCAATATAACACTCCCCTTTATTCTTAATATTTGAACTAAGTTGTGGAGAAACTAATTAATTAATTACTAATAATAATAGCACGTAGTAATTAAGTTATAATTTTCTTAATTATTTACTAGTAATAGATAATATACTAGTAATGATATTAATAGTAGTACTAGCTATAATAAAAATTAACATTAATTATTTTGTTGTGTTCAATATTAAAATAATGTTATAAATAAAGAATATCTAAGTAAAACTAGGAATAAGAATTGCCGCATAACTTTTCTTATTTTTAAGATTCTTTTACATGTTTGATAAAAATTTAAGAAATTCTGAAATTTAAAAATTTTGGAATGCGATTACTTTCTAAGGGTAGGATCCTACTAAAAAACAAACAGACCCGGATAGTTATAGATTATAATCATCACTCGACAAAAAATTTATAATCCACCCCTAACGGGCTCGGTTTGATCCTCTCACACTTTTCATGTTAGCCAATTGAGCTCGAACTGATTCCATGGAAATATCACATGTCATTCACAAAAATGAGTTAAATAGATTTTTGAGGCCCAATTGTAAGCTCATCATAATTTAAAAACACTAAAAAAATGTAAATTAAAGACACTAAAATCGAAATTGAAGAGTTATAGTTCCTCTGTTGCTAAAAGTAGTAGTATGAACTATTTTATTTTTATTCTCTCCCCGAAAAGTATGGACTTTTAAGTTTTGAAACTTAAACTATGATAATAATAATGTGGATTTCATTTTTCAGTAACACTACTTACACTACCATCTCTCTGATTTTATCAATTATACTATAAAAACTCATATTCAACTCAAAAGTGTATACTTTTCAGGGACGAAGTGAGCATTAAATATGAAGAAATGAAACTGTAGTATATAGTTTTATTAAAAACAGCAAATATAATGGAAATAAATTGAAGAGAGTTAATCGTAATTAATGAAGAGAGGGAGGGTGTTTAAAATTGGGCACATCTGCGTTTATCATCAATTCGCAAGCATATAAATTTTCTGGCATCATACCATCAATATTCCCAAAGAATTGCAGTCTTCAGGCAATCAGTCTGAATGGAAACAAATTGGAAGGAACACTTCCCCAGACTTTGGCCAACTGCCAAAATTTGCTTATGGCGTTTCCCTTTTGCATGGAAACAATCCCTAAACTCCGCGTCCTAGTCTTGAGGTCAAATAAGTTCAATGGTACGATATCCGTGTCTTCAAAAACTGAGCAACCTTTCCCAAAGCTGCATGTATTGGATGTATCCTATAATGCGTTTGTTGGCTCTCTACCTGATAGATATTTCAAGAACTTTTGTGGTATGATAGATGCGAAGGAAAACATGTCCGATAATGAAGCATATTGGTTTCTGAGATTCATGGAGATGAAGATCACAGTGAAGGGCTTGGAACAATTATTTGGGAGACAGCTGACTACATTTACAACCATCGATATGTCCTCCAATAGATTCTCTGGGAGCATTCCACCTTCTGTATGGAACCTTAAATGTCTTAGATACTTGAATTTGTCTCACAATACCATTGGAGGCCATATACCGTCATCTCTTGGAAGTATGAGTATCCTCGAGTCGTTGGACTTGTCTTCAAAAAAAGTTGGATGGAGAAATTCCAAATGAATTGGCAAGGTTGACATTTCTTGCGAAGTTAAACCTTTGATGAATAATCTTGAGGGACAAATACTACAGTCTACTCAACTTTCCACATTTGGATTGTGTGGATTTCCATTGACAAAAAAATGTAAGGTGAATGATCAAAAACCAATGTTTCCTCAAGACGAAGAAGATGATGATGAATATGGATTTATAGATGGATTTGGTTGGCGAAGTGTGGTGATAGGATATAGATGTGGATTTGTAGTTGGAATTGGAATCGGTTACATGATTATAAGAAGCGGAAGGCCAAGATGGTTAGTGGAATTCTTTTTCGGGGTTGGATATAAACATAAGACGAAGAAGAGACGCAACAAAGCCGCACCAACACGAAGGGGGACTTAGATTGGAAGACAAAATGGAAGATTGTATGCTTTTTTTCTTGTGTTTCGTTTGGAACTATTTCTTGAGTTGTTTCGAGTATGTTACACTTTTTTCCGTTTTTGGATATTATGAGAGCTTTTATTAGAGTTGTATTTCTATTTCTTTTACCTTGTTAATTACTACTCGAGATCTTGCGTAAGAAAACAACAAACAGAATATATAAAGATGATAAAACACGTGAATAGATAAAAAGAAAGGATCAATTATTCAAACCAAGAAAAAAAAATCCTAATCTCAGGATTAATCCAATTTCAGTAACTCTTAAAACAAATAAAAGAGAATTCACAACGATTAGTGACTTTAAATGATTAGTCCTACTCAAAAGACAATCTCAAATAAAGATAACAAATGGAATAATAAATCAACCATGATAGATAAACTTGGAAAAGTGACTTGATCAATACTAATCACTTTGTATTGTAAAATATATGTCTTCCTTTCTCCCAACCGCCGCGCAATGTAACCATCTTATCGTTATGCATAAATTCCATCGTGCGTTCATCATAGTTTCGGTAAATCTCACTCAAACTCTTCAGCCACGGAGCTCCCAAGACCATCTTTGTATCATGAATGGGGATCACAAATAAATCAGCAACAAACTCATGCCCTTGAAGTGAAAACTTGACATTGTTACACTTTTGCTTACAAAATAATGACTCCCCATAACAATTACCCACATAAACACGAAAAGGAGGACTCGTTGGCGTAACCTTCAATCCTAATTTCTTGACTACATCGGAATGGATAAAATTATGTGTACTGCCGCCACTGATTAAGGTACCGACATGTTCCCCCGAAATCACACCTCCCATTCTCAACGCCCGGAGAGGGTCGAATCTCCTCTTCACGGCCTCCAAGAATTCAGGCCATGTTTTCAACAAATTGTGATCATGTTGGTGGAGGAACCAATTGTACGTGCGGTGTTCAAACAGTAGGCCGACTAAGCGTAAACGGTCCTTTTCCGACGTTTCGAAATAGTCGAAATAAGATTGGACCTTGTGAATCCAGACTGATGGGTCTGTCTCCGTTGAATTTTGGAGGATCGATGTGAAGATTGGGCCGCCTTTCCTTGCCCTCCAATGCTGATAAGGCAGCATATTCTTCTCTGTGGTTGTGAAGTTCCAACCTTAAACATTTTATGGCGGATAGAAGCTCTTCTTGAGAATTATCAGCATGAGTTTCAGTTGCCATGATTGAAGGGGTGAAGGCGAAGTTAAGAGAAGATTAGGGGTTTCTACTTGAGAACTGGGATTTGAATGAGTTTGAGTTGTCATGATTTAATGTGAGGGAGAGAAGAAGTCCAGAGAAGATTAGGGCAAGAAAGAAGTGAATCAGTTAATGAGATAGATTTTAATCAAAAGAAGTGGAGATCAAGAAAGTAAGAGATTTTCTGTAGCATGAAAACAAAGAGGTTGGGCAGCCATTTCAATCCCCCTAGGTGCACCCTACATGCTCCTGCAGCTTACAAACAAATGAGTTATTAAGCAAGCACCATGAGGCCATGTGAGGACAAGAATGTTTAATGGGTCAAACACCTAGTACTATAAATAACACCAAGCCTCTTAAGTAAAAGGCTGTTTAATAACACCAAGCCTCTTAAGTAAAAGACTGTTTTGAAGATCAAGACAGAGAGATATGTTGGGAGTGAAAACAAATGAGGAGTCAGCCATTTAATGCAGCAAAGTACCCCAAGTTCTCATATAAAGATCCCCTCCATACCACATTCGGACTCCCTCCCACACATCTAAAAATAATCAGCAAAAATTTAGAGAGAGTTAGAAAGCTTGGTGCCTTAGGAGCTGATTTCAAGCAGCAACCAGCTCAAGAGGTATTTCCCTCCATTCCCAATCTTTTCTCAAGCAACCAGCTCAAGAGGTATTTCCCTCCATTCCCAATCTTTTCTCAAGCATCATGTAGAAACACCTCAACATATAAGTCTCAACAGTAGCTTTCTTAGAGCCTTAACAAATGGAATAAGAGTACAATAGGCTGCCTTAATGCTCAACTTCAGTAGCAAACCCACAAAAGTACCAACACAAAAATATAGAATCGTAGCTATGGGAAATTTCAGCAGTAGCAAAGAATGGAGTAAGCATAAATAGCTGATATCAGTGCTTAGTCAAGTGGAATAAACCTCATATCAGTAAAACCAAGTTATCTAAATCATAGGAGCAAGACTTAGTGTAGCAAAAATGGCAGCAAGCCATTTCCAGTGATTAGAGAACAAACAAGTTCAAACTGAATCATAAATCGAAAACTCTGGGAATTAACGGAATAAGTACGGGGGATAAGGGAAGGGACTTAGCTTAAGGTTGAGGCGCCGACGCGCCGGAGACGGCACAAGCAGCGGCACTACTCGCCGAAGCTGGAGGCTAGGGTGCGACGGCGGGCCTCGGAGATCACCGGTAGCAGCGGAGCCACGAGGGCAGCTGCGGGGACTCCACGGCGAGCCCAAGCTCCTGAGGTGAACACGGCAGCGGCGAATCGCCGAAGAAGAGAGGAAAGGCGGAGATGGCTGGAGCTGGCGCCGAGCGACGCAGCAGGCGGCAGCCCTGCTCGTCGGGCAGCCGGGGACTTCTCCGAACTCGACGGAGAGAGAGACACGTTGGAGAAGGGAGTTCCCACCGACGGAGCTCCGAAATTTCGCCGAGGATGAGAGCGGCGAATGGCGACGAGCGGCGGTGAGAATGAGGCGAAGAGAGAGAGAGAAAAGAAATCTAGGGATTTTTCCATTTTAAATTTTGGGGGAAAACTTGTACTCCCTCTCCGTCCCATAAAAGTTGAATCGTATTCCTTTTTAGTTTGTCCCAACAAAGTTGAGTCATTTCCTTTTTTAACTAAAGACAAAACATCTAATCATTCTTACTTTATTCCATCATTTACTTTACTCTCTTATCTTTCTACTTTTTTCATCTCTCCTATTTATTTAATATAAATTCTTAATCTCCGTGCCCAAAAGTTTTGTCTCAACTTTTGTGGGACAGAGGGAGTAAAATGAAAATGAGGAAGAATAGAAGATCCGATGGAAAAGGGAGGAGTAATGTGTTGGGCCTGATTTTATTTTGTGTTGCTGGGCCTATTTAATTAAAAGTATGGCTAAGGTTTTAAATAGAGAATGGGCTTGGGCTAATATATAAAATAAAGTAGGAGTTGGGCCTTAGCCTAATTAAATCATGAGCCCACCTATGTTGCTCAATCAAATAATTGAGGTTAAGTAATGGTCCGCTAATTAATTCCACGATGATAAATTTAATTTCCGGACCTTAGCTTAAGTGCTCGAATAATTAATGATAAGAATTGATACGCTAACGTTCAATAAACCTCGAGTTATTTTAGTGCTTGAATAAATGGCATAGGAGGTAACACTCTCTAGTTAAGCGAATAATTTTTCCAAATAAATTAAATCTACTGATTTAATTAATGTTCAAGAATTCTAGAACTTTTTCTAGAAAAATAAGAAAGAGAATAGAAAAAGAGCACACACTTAGGATGTATTCACGTTTGAGTTCATTTGGCTTCTTAAGCCTAATTAAGTATTATTTCCATGTTACTAAAGAGGCGTCTTCGCGCGTCATCTAAAAATCAAGCTAAGGAGTTTGTTCGGCTAAGATATAGTCTTTGAGGTGGGCATTCTTTCAAAACGTGATTTCAGTATGAAAATGTGAATCTTTCCTCAAGTATGTTGTCATGCCATGTTTTGTTTTATGATTACCTATCTGCTTGGCTATGCCAATTTAAGTTAAATCGAATTCGGGTCCCAGTAGGGCCGCAAACCGTACTCGGACTAGTGTACACATAAGGGGATCGTGAGCTAACAAAGGAGTTGGCCGGTCCAGTGATCGTCGTGGAATGTGGCCACATTCCCGATTCACACACAAAGTTCAGATATGGTATATCTATGTTACGTGATTGCGCAATCAAATCTTTATGAAAGAAAAGGATTTAGTGACTCGGGTCTTTTTAATAAAAACCCCGTATCACTCAACTATGGCTTGACAAATAAAATAGAACTGTTTTTGGCAATGTGCCCACTGAGTATATCAAATACTCAGCCCTGCATCTTATTTTCAAATGTGCAGATTGAACGTGGACGAGGAGGCGAAGGTGTTGGGACAAGACTTTTAAATAAGTAGTTAGGTAGCCCAAAGTAGCATGTCTTCATACGTGCTATTTTGTCTTGGACTCTTCCGCTGCAATCTAGAGTTATGTTCTAGAAAGTCATGAACTTAGTCTTGATACGCTGAATTCTTTTTGACTAAGTACCCATATGCCTTTGAGACTATTATTGCTTTAAGTGATTTCACCCCTTTTTATGATGTCCCTTGATTATTGAGAATTGTTTAGTCGCGAAATAGCTACGCTGACTAGCACTAGGGAGTTGTGGTCGTGACAGCTCGTATATAATGGATGGCTACTTCCTAAAACATCAATTAGTATATTTTGGTGTTAGTGTTGTTGAAAACTCAAAATAATAAAAATTTGTAATTTTTACATAAGTATAATATGAGTGGAGTGGGATTTTTTGTGATGTTTAAAAACACTTGAAATGTTGAGTAATCTATTGACTCTAAGAGAGAACGTTAAATACTTTATTTAGTGGTGTATGTAAATAGAAAATACAAATTATGGTCCTAAAAGACACAAGTTATAAACATTGAGTAACCGCATGAATCTAATTAAATTAGATGATAAATGTTGAGTATTATTTGAAATAATTTAATTAGTAGTAGTAGCCATGCTTAGGAAAGAAAACGATATGAGTAGTGGAAGTAGGATACAATGGGGAAATTCTCTCTAATCTGTAAATATAGAGTGCTAATTACTATAATTGTGCGTATGTCGTTTTTATTAATTGCAATATTATGTGATAATTGTAGTTGTAACTATTTAAAGTTAAAATATATTTTTTCTGATTCAAGTTTGATAGGCTTTTGGATTGTCTATCTAGATAAAGAAAGCGAAAAATAGTCTCTCCTATTAGAAGTGAAAACTATATAAATTGGGGCTACTTTCATATGAAAAGGTAGAATTTTTAGGCAAAAGCAATAAGTGACAATATACAAGTCAAGTCATAAGGTCAAATTATTTGACTTGTTTGAACAAATCATTATTTTGTTATAAGCTTTTCCACCTTTGATTGTGACAAGTATACCATAAATTTGATATTTGGAGGCTTGGAGCACATATATGAATTACGAAGCACATAAAATCTAGATTAATTAGGTGTTTAATAGTTACACATTATTTGACACAACTCTGCTCTTTATTGCTGACAATAGCTTCTAATTTTGACCTCTATGCAATGCATACTGCTCAAACACCATCATTTTAGAAAGTCAGGCTGATGTTTGCCAATCATTAAAACAAATTAATCATTAAAACAAGTTTATCAATAACTTCTAATTTTGACCTCTATACAAATGGCTTTTTGGGCCTGGAGAAAATATTTGGTGAAGAAATTAGAATTTCATTTTGGGCCTAATTTCTTACACTGATGGGCTTTTGTGAGATTAGAAACGTCAATAATATAAATGAGCCCAAGTATAATAAAAGAAATACCGTCACATTGCACTGAGTCGATCCTTTTGAAAGAGAGATTCAAGAAAATAATATATTTAATAAATTAAATGGAGAGAAATAAAATAGGATTGATTATTTATAAAACCTGAACCTGACTCATTGTAACGTTAAGCAGCAGTTCAAAATTTACGAAGAAAGAGATAGCACAATTCAAACACAAGCTCTCAACTTAAGCAAGAAGTTCATATAAACACAAGAAAAACACACTGTTTCCATTTTGGCTTAGAATAAAGTTCCCCTGAGTGGTGGTGCAGGTGCAGGTGCAGCTTTGTTGCGTCTCTTTTTCGTCTTATATTTATATCCATTGCCAAAAAAAATTCCACTAACCATGTTGGCCTACCACTCCTTATAATCATGTATCCAATTCCAATCCCAACTACGAATCCACTTCCATACCCCATCACCACACTTCTCCAACCAAATCCATCTATGAATTCATCTTCATCATCTTCTTGTTCAGCAGGCTGCATCGATTCTCCATTATCATCTTTGCATTTTCTTATCAACGGAAGTCCACACAATCCCAAGTTTCCCATATATGAATCATTCTCAAATGTGGAGAACTGATTAGATCGCGGTATTTCTCCAACAAGATTGTTCATTGAAAGGTTCAATTTCGCAAGAAATGTCAACCCTATCAATTCACTTTGGATTTCTCCATCCAATTTGTTTGTTGACAAGTCTAACGACTCGACTTCACTCATATTTCCAAGAGATGAAGGACTGTGTCCCGTGAGAATATTGTGAGACAAGTTCAAGAATTTGAGAATCTTAACATTTCTTATGGAATTTGTCGGGGGAAGAACTATTTGTCTCCATCGTTGCTATGAAATTATTAAAATATCTTTGAGGTAAATTGCCCACGAATTCATTATAGGATACATCTAAAACTTGCAACTTAGGAAATGAAGTATTGGTTGACGAAGGAAGTGACATGTTACCACCAAACTTGTTAGACCTCAACGCTAGAACTCGAAGATCGGGAAGGCCTTCCATCCAAAGCGGAAATCCATCTTGTATTCTATTGTTTCCAATGTCGAGGCCCATTAGATATTTGCAGTTGGTTAAGGATCTAGGTAATCGTCCTTCCAGTTTGTTAGTTCCCAAATTGATGGACACAAGCCGACAATCATTGCTAAATGTTCACGGAAGTACACCACTAAAATTATTCGCATTTAAATGAAAGATTTTCATATACTGGCTAAAGTTTCCAAAGCATTGAGGAATTGCTCCTTCCAAAGTATTGTTTGAGACAATAAGTATCTCAAACCATGAAGTCAAGTTGCTGATGGAGGATGGGAGCTCACCCTCAAATTTGTTGGAGGAGAGCAATAAGGCCACCAAACTTGATTGATTTCCAATTGAGGATGGTATTGGACCTTCAAACAATTTATTTGAATTACAAAGATGGATATATTTCAAATTTCCTTTGTAAAATCTTAAAATGCACATGCATAAACATATTGGCGTCATGGACTATTTTACTGATTATAATCACATGTCTTAATTGTGCATCAGATATTGGTATATATTCTAATAGTAAGATTAAACTTATCCTCTATTTTACTTATCAAGTTTGTAATTAGTCATTTATGAATAAGTTAGAAATCTTACCGCTTAAAACATTATTGTCAAGGTATAAATCTAGCAGTAGTTTCATGTTCCCAATTTCTGAGGGCAATGACCCGCTAAGTCTGTTGCTTGATAGGTGAATCCCTCCCAAAGTAGACACATTGAAAATGGTTGGCGGCAATGGTCCTGATAACTTGTTAAAACTCAGGTCTAACCATTTTAAATGATCAAGACGACCAATCTCTTGCGGAAAAACTCCTATGAATCAAAATGTTAGCATAATTATGAGATAGCAAAGTATTGCAATTCACCTTCAACGTATCATACCACTTAAAGAATTATTCTTGAGCCGTAACTGGAGCAGAGTCGTCACGTTCCACACTTCTCTTGGGATTGATCCGCTAAGTTTGTTATCATCCGACCACATCATCTCCAAATTATTCAGACCACATCATCTCTCTAGGAATAGTACCTGTAGAATAATGAAATCATGAGCAAAACGGATAAGTTTGTCAATAAAACTTGATTGATAACAAAGTTAAACCACCTCCAAATGAGGTCAAGTTTCATACCACTTAAACTATTACTGTCATGTCAAGCCATAAGCAGATAAGAGCCGTCAAGTTCCCCACTTCTCTTGGGATTGATCCTAAGTTTGTTGGACCCTAAACCCATGAACTCTAAATTATTAAGATGGTCAATCTCTTTTGGAATAATACCTGGACAATAATTATAATGAAGTCGTGAGACATTTATATTTGATGATAATAAAACTAGTATAGGGTAAACTTTGTTTCCAACCTGATAGATTGTTCCAATGAAGGTCTAATTTCGTAAGCCGTGTGATGTTCCCAATTTCTCGAGGCACATGTCCACCAAAGTTGATGTATGACAAGTCAAGAGACTCGAGTTGTTGGCATTCACCCAAGCTCAATGGTATCTCTTCTTCCAAGTCGTTGAATGATAGGTGAAGTTCTTTGAGTCTTGGAAAATTTGTTGTGGCTGCAAATGTCCTTTGGTAGGCCTCCATGAAGATGGTTCCAACTCAAATCTAGAGAAACAAGAAAAGAAAGATTTCCGATTTATGGTGGAACGCTTCCATTGAATCCCATACACGAGAGATCTAAATAAGTCACCCTATTATAACGCAAATCACAAGTAACTCCTGACCATGTACAAACTGAGGTCCCCGCGGTCCAATTCTTTTTCAAAATATTGTCAGGATCTGAAGGGACGAGGGGTTTGAAAGCAAGAAGTGCAGACTCATCAGTATTGATTTGATGAGTAATAGCAAGGCTAAGAGAAGGAAACAATATGAGGATGGAAAGTAGGAAAAATGGGGAAACTCTCTCCATATTGTCAATGCAGTGCTAATTGCAGTTATGTGCTATTCCCTCCGTTTCTTCATAGTTGAGGCAGAAATTTTCGGCACGAAGTTTTAGAAATGAATGTTGGGTGTGTTAAATAAATAGATAAAAAAGTAAGAGAGAGGAAAATGTAGAGAGAATAAAGTATAAAGTGAATAAAGTAGAGAGAATAAAGTAAGAGAGAGTAAAGTAAGAGAGAGGAAAAAGTTACCATATAAGGAAATGACTGAACTATGAAGAAACTTTCCAAAATGGTAAAATGACTCAAATATGAAGAAACGGAGGGAGTATATAGAAAACTCTTTATGTTCAAAGCTAAAAAAATATTTCCAAGTCAAGTCAATTACATAGCGTAAAACCAGATGATCATCCAGTCATATGAAAGTGGAAATGAAAAGCTAAAGGTGAAAAAATAAAGGGAAATTGTGTCTATCCAGTCAAATCAAAGCGGCAAAAAGAAAAAGCTAAAGGTGGAGAAGTAAAGGAAAATAAGCAAAGGGAAAATATGTTTACACCATTAAGCCAGCCAAATCAAAATGGATAGAAAGGAGAAAGGTGGAAAAGAAAAGTGATAAGATGCAGCAAAAGGAAGAAGATAATGTGTAATCTTTCTTTATCAAAAATTAATTACCATTTTTGGTCCGTCCCTAAAAATTTGTCACCTTTCACTTTTATCATTTTTAGCAGGGATCCCATATTCCACTAACTCACACTTACTCACATTTTATTATAAAACTAATATATAAAAGTAGGACCCACATGTCACTAACTTTTTCAAACGCACTTTCTATTACATTTATTAAAACCCATGCCGGATCAAATGGTGACAAATTATGGGGGACGGAGTGAGTATTTTGAAGAAAAGGGAAAGAAAGAAGAATGATACTACCAATGGGTCATAGCACAGTTTTCCCGTGACCTTGAGGTCACGGATTCAAACCCCGCCACCCGTTGAGAAACTTTCGGCCTTAATGAGAAATTGACTTTCCATAAAGCATTGAATTTTTTCATTGACGATTGGAGCACAATGAGAAATCAAGATAGCAGGGAATAACCTCGAGGCATTTCGCACTTGCTCTAACATCGCGGATTCTGTTAACCGAACAAGAGGCGCTAAATTGGATATGCGGCGGAGAAAAGGAAAAAATACCGACGGAGAAAGGAAAGCTTAATTAGACGACGGAAATATGGAATTCCGATGGCCGTAGGGTGGAAGATGTAGGGGTTGATTTAATACATAAATATTTTACAAGAAAGACTTTATAATATTCCTATAAATATCCAATTAAATATACAAAAACGTATGTGTATATTTTTTGAAAACTAACTGAAGGAATGAATGCAAGCTGTTTGATCTATTGCTTCAATGAATTCCTTGGATCTGAATAGAAGTAGCATGTGTTTGGTTTTGTTGCCGAGCCGAAGCTACTCCTACGCAACTATTGAACAAAATAAGTGTTTAAATATTCTGTCAACTTGTTAAAATGTCACTTCAGTTATCATAAAAATATTAACGATGTCAACATTCATATAGTTTGACTTAAATACTAAGAATCAACAGTGGTATACGCAGAAATGAACGTAAGTAGGGGCTAAAATTTTAAAATTTATCTTAGAAATAAATGTGTAGGTAATTTAGATTATTAATAGAGACTTTTATATAATAATATGTATAAAATATAGAATTTTATAATGAAAAAAGTTTAAAAAATGAATTCGTTAGGGGCTAAAGCCCCTCCCTCTATACATGTAGTTCCGCCGGTAGGAATCGTCATATTTAGAGAAGGTGGTAACCAAGACTAGTGGTATCTATTTAATTCAATCTCTTACAATTCAATCTTTGACAAAATCTGATGAGATCGTTCAAGAAAATTGAGATCTGATGACAAAATCTGTTGACAAAAATAATAATTGGTGGATACATACCTTAAAAATTGAGATCTCTTTCATTGACTTAGTAAATAATTCTTAAATTGTTAATCAGTGAAGCCGCCGCGGCATCATCAATAATCAGATAGACACAACTCTAAATATAGCATTGACTTTACCTAATGTATTCACATTTGTTACAATCTCCTTATAATAAATATCACACACATGCATGTATATACATCGTAGCCCAATCACAAAAATACTGCAGTCGAAAATGGTAAAATCTTCTCATTTTCTCCTCCTTACTCTACTCTTGTCAGTTCATTATTTGATGAATAATAGCTTAGCCACCGATATCAATACCGATCGTTCTTCACTTCTTGCGTTAAACTACGTGATTTAATTAGCTGGTTTCAATTAAACTTTGAGGGATGAATCAAATTCTAACCAAACTTTGTAATTTAAACGGCTGTTTACCTTTAAAAAAATGGAGTCCCCTGTATAAGTCAAATTGTATATGTTGATCGTGCCCCATTTGTAAACCTTGGCCATTTAATATCAAGTAAACTTAACATTCAAACAGTTACTTAATATAGGTGTCATACCCCAATTGCTAGTTAATCGTCATGACTAACGACTGTGGAAAATATTCAATCACCATTCTTCCTTCCATTAAATTGAAGTTATACTTTTCTCATGATTAGATCTCCAACCAATAATTTATAGTTACTTGACTTGAATTGTGATACATCTATGGATGATGGATCGATCCACCTCTCTTGCTGAATATTCTAGTATTTGAAAGAGTTTGTTTCGCCAAATGATTAAACATTTTCCACAATAATTAATGCAGTTATTTGCAATTGGCTACTTGAATTACAAAGTCTTCATTTAAGATATGATATCATGTATCACAGATATATGTAGCTATCGATCATTATTATTATGATGTGTATAACTTTTTTCAATCATTACCAATTTTAACTTATTCGTTTGAACATGACATTTTTAGAGTCGAGAGTACTCTACAACTACCATTCAAATGAAAAATCACTAGACTATTCTGTTTATGATATTAAAGATTTTTTTCGAAGACTTTTTCTTTGTGCTCATTAATTAATTATTATATAAAATTTAAATTGTACATGTATCACTTATTTCACTTTCAAACAAGTGTCACTCCCTATGTGCTCAAACCCTCTTCCCTCCACATAAAAAGAAACACAACACAACTTTGAGTTATATATATAGAGAGAGGGGTCATCTTCCATTACTTATAGTATTATAATCCAAAATTAAGACCAAATCTGCATCCTTAGATTTTAAAATGAGTGGATGAGAATGAACCTTACAAATTTCAATAAATAGTAGATAAAATATCAACAAAAGGGTAATATCGTCATTACGTTATCATATATCACTACGTGTATTACAAATATCAACAATATCACATAAGAATATCAACACATATTTTATTAAGATTTTATATGCATTATATTGAAATTTTTTTATGTATTTGTTGATAAAAATCTGGTTACAACATTTACGAAAACTAAAATAAAAAATATCAAATTTCATCATCCGAACGTTGTTGGAACATATGCAATTGAGATCTCGTTAGAATCCTTATAAAATTATCTTTAATTTGATATATTTTTTGCGAAAAAATAATTTAAATCGAGAGAGTTACGTAAATTTAAAGTTTTAAGATGATTTTAATGAGAGAGAATTGACATTAATACCCCTAATTTTTATTTAATAATTTTCTTAATTAAAAATATAATTTATGTGACATTATTTTAACCACTAATCTTCTAATCTAATGGCTCAGATTTAGTCTTAATTTGAGATTGTTAATTAGTTAGCAATTGATCACTCCCCATAAGGAGAGAGCTTAAATGTCGTAACCCTTTAATAGAAAGGGAGCTAATAATATATTTGTATAATTATTTTACTTATTTTATGTTTTATTATATAGTTGTGGTGATTTGATTTGATTTACATTTACATAGGGTTAGTATTTGATTTGGTTTTTATAGAAGATCTTCTTGTACGTGTGAAGTCCTTTTTTTAACATAACGAAGAATTATGTTATTAATTTCATTCTCTATACGGTTTCTAAAGAAAAATTCATGACTAATTAAATTAAAATAAAATAGAGACAAAGTGAATTTTTATTTTTGTGTATTTTAGTCAAAATTACACTAATCATCCGTTGATCGTTAGTTTTTTACGGAACCGTCATAAAAGGACCGATCCCACGACGATTTTATGTTGTTTAGGATTCGCATTTCAAAATGTGATTGTTTTGGACCAACTTCGTATTTCGGCCATATATTTAAGATTGTCCACGTTCATTATCGTTGATTTATTCAGCATCGAATGTAGAAGTCCAAATTTTTGACTTGGGTGAAAAATCATCACTATTTTGTCCACATTGCACTGACTTGACTTACGTGGTCAAGAGTCAGTCATTACTCCCTAATTAATCATAAAAAAAAACACGCTTACAATTTTAAGTTATATATATACACTTTTAATGTCTCGATTTAACCACCCACACATTACTTCTTTTGAAATCAAGCCTAATGGATAGATCTTACCATCTCCACCTCCTTATAACATCACTCTTTCTACTTCAATGGTTAATTGATTATAGCTCAGCCAACTCAGATTTCAACACTGATCGTTCTTCACTTACTGCCTTCAAATCTCAAATCTCTTTCGATCCCCATAACATATTGACCAAAAATTGGAGCCGAGAGAGCAGTATTTGTAGTTGGATGGGAGTTACTTGTGATTCTCGCTATCACAGAGTCACTCAGTTGAACATATCGTCCATGGGTATTGTAGGAACCATTCCACCAGAAATCGGAAATATTTCTTTTCTCGTTTCTTTAGATATGAGCGAAAACTCTTTTCATGGTCCTATCCCCACATCTATTTTTAACATGCCAATTTTAGAAGTCTTGAATTTGAGGAATAATAGTTTGTCTAGTGGTCTGCCTCTTGATGTGTGCAAACATAATTTTCGTAGGCTTAAGAGACTTCGTATTTCTTACAATAAGTTGTATGGGGAAATACCATCGAGTTTGGGGCAGTGTTCAAAGCTTGAGTATATTTCTTGTACAACAAAAGTTTTAGAGGAAACGTGCCAACCGAAATTGGAAACTTGACATTGGTTCAAGAACAATTCTTGGGTGCTAACAATTTAAGTGGTAAGGTATAACATCATGATCTTAATGATTTTGCAAAATGACTAAATATGCTTTTATGTTAAAATCAATTGATATGATTGTCACGTGTTACCGTTTAGTTTGACTTATCTTATGATAATTTGATGCAATTTACTCGTAGGTAACATTCCAAGGGAAATTGGGAATTTAACAATGCTTCAATTGTTGGACCTTGGTGACAATAAATTCAGTGGTGAGATCTTATCTCAAGCTCTCTTATATTTTGGCTTGTTTTGCATTGAAATTATCTTTTTAATGTCATTTCAATAATTATTTTCGGAGGTATTATTCATTTTGTTTCTTTGCAGGTTTTATAGTTATGCATCTCTTTAACAGAGGTTCTATTATAAATAGGAGAGATAAATCATTATGAGACGAATCTATGCCATCATGATACGATTATATCTTCGAAATTATCTTTCATATTTGCATTATAAATAGGACCTATTGTTAGGTTTGTGTTAAAATGACAACCCCTCTTAAAATGACACCGTGACACCGCTTATACAGCAATATTATAAACGCTACACAGCAATATTACAAACACTACACAACAATCTATAGATTGTTGTATAGTGTGTCGGGTATTGCTGGACAAGACATCGTCTTTTTCCGAATTTTTTTTTTTTGCCACGTGGCAGCTTATTATTCGTCCACGTGTACAAATGATTGGCTAGGAATGGTGGTATGGTGTTATTTTAAGGGGAAGTGGCACCCTAACATGCCCCCCTATTGTTATTCTCATTGTTCAATCAATGAAATCGTAATTATTGTCTTTTATCTTTATTTATTTTTTTTTGTTTAGAAATTCCGATTGTCGACAGAGCAAGGTTTCTCTACGACTTTCTTTACCTTTTTCACTTGAACCCTTATCAACTGGTGCTTTCATCGCGATCACATCACAAGATATCCGAGTATATGTTTGAAATCTAATTAAAGGAAATTTTCGTAACTTGTTCAATTTCACGGTGTAAACAAAACAAGGAAATCCCCATAAAAGATTTTGTATAAAAATGATTAAAATATCCTTTATGTTAAAATCAAGTGGATAAGATGGCCACATGTTACTATTTCATACGTTAGATTGTGATATCCTATGATATTTTTACTCCATCAGTCCCACTATAAGCGAGACGCTTCTTGTAAGCACTCATTTCGGGAGATGATACGCAGGTAATATTCCCAAAGAGTTGGGATATCTCACTAACTTACAAAGTTTAAGCTGGCCCTTTGCCCGCGACTATATATGGCATGACTTCGTTGATGTATTGTGACTTTGCTTTAAATGATTTCAATGAATCATTATCAAGAGATATTGGAAAGATGACATCTAACAGTCCGCCTTCCTAGGGTACAATAAATGCGACAACTGCTACTAAAACGGACTTAAAGAATTCAACATAGGCTAGGGTTTCATTTAAAGAGTTTTGACCAAAATATTTAAAGGAACTATCAGAGCATTTAAAACAACAACTTAACCTAGAAGCTTAAATAAGAAAAAGGAAGATATCATAAATTACGATAAAAAATCTCAAGAGTATGACATACTTTCCAAGATAAAAACCACACGAAAGTCTAAGGCCTCTAAACCGAAAGGAGAGTGCAAAATATTTCAAAAGTATTAAAGTGTATCAAAAACTCAGCGGAAAGCGACCAAGAGAAAGAGTAGCTATGTATGAAGACACAACTACGCTTGAAGTTCAAAACAACCATCTTAATTAGTTATCATACTCAACACCCGCCACCGCTCGTCATCGTTCAACCTGCACATAAGGAAAACACATGCAGGGCTAAGTATTTTGAAATACTCAGTGAGCTCGTTGCCAAAATATTTTATAAGTTATGCCACCCTTACCAAGTGAACTCGAGTTTTAAGCAGTTAAAAGTTAAAAGAGAATATCACGAGTATCACAAAATATATTTTCCAATAGACTGGCCAGTCAAACAACTCCCCATTTTTCTCATCAAATTTCCACAAACTCAACATTTCCATGGTGCGACGAAAGTGTGGCCACACTTTTCGCCCACGAGACCGGCCGACTAGCAAGGACGGCTCCCGATCCCCTCGTGTACACAGCCTGGTAGGGTTTGCGCCCCGTAATCAGACCCGAATTCGTTTAATCATATCCATAGCCCTATAGCCCAATGGAGCGAACTCTCAAACTGGGCATCAGGCGCACAATATCACAACAAAACAGACATAGGCATGGCATAACAATTATACCACCCTTATTTCTCCACATACATAAATTTGCAACATAAAGAGTTTAAGAATAAAGCCCACCTCGACTGCTTAGATTTCAAGTAAGTTCTTTCCCTTGTTATCCGGCTTTGCAACTGAGGTTTCACCTTTTTAATCACATAGGCACATATCACAAATCAGATTCAATACAAACTCCTAACTCATGCATGTCTCAACGTTTTTCCCTTTTCCCACCGATCTATTTTAGTATCATTAATCAATCAAGATTATGTTCATCGCATAAGTTCCATTCACATCTCAAATCTAGACCTAACATCAACATATGTCACACAAGAGTATTTAGCCATCAAACACACACCACACAAACACAACACACACACACACGACACGTACACACACATGCCACACACACACACGCCACACACATGTATACATATTTCCATATCCCCTTTATCCCACTTTCACTCAAACAAGATGTATGAGGGTTCAAGAATATCGATTAATCGGTTAGAAAGAAGAGGAATCAAGTAGGAACGAAGAAGATGAATATAAAAATACCTTGTGAGAAAAACGAACGGTAGAAATTAAGTATTAGACTTGGTTCTTCAAAATTCTTGGATCAAACTTCAATTCTTCTTCAAAAGATGACAAAATATTGGAGAATAGAAGAAGAAAAATTTGGAGAGAGTGAAGAAGGGAGGGGGCGTGTACTATGGGGAAAGGGGGTGAAAATTATGGGGCTAGGGTTAGGGGTTCTCTTATTTATAGTACTCAATAAAATCTTTAGGTAAATAAATAGAATATTTGGTAAGATTTTATTCTCCACAATTAAATAAATAATTATTGTGAAGTAGGGAAGAAGAATTAACAAAAATAGACTAGAGTATCAAGGCATGAAATTTTCGAAATATATGGCTCCCAATTAGCCAAGATTTTGTTTTGGTATATTTTACGAAGTAGAATAAAATATCACGGAGCAAAATAAAATAAAAATTCTCCCATTGGAGGAAAGGAAATAGGCATGTAGTAGCCTTTTAAATAAGGCATGGATTTTTAATATCAACTAAAATAAGATATGGTAAGATCTCTTGAGGTATGAAAAGATTTGGTAGAATATTTAAATTCTAGGTATGGAAGGAAATCAAGTAAGGAATCAATTAAACAAGCAAATAATATTTTCTTCCCAACATAGGTGATTTTCGAAAATCACCTAGGAATATAAGGGGCTCGATTTTTCTCCATAAAAATAAAGAATAATTGGGGTTTGGATTTAATTTGGATAAATATCCCAATAATTAAATTAAATCCGGAAAAATAGAATTCCTTCTCCAAAAGTCCAAGGGTTCGAAAATCTCAATATTTAGTTGACTAGTATTTATGAAAATTTTCCCTAATATTCTCACTCACCCTTAACCAATTAATTCACCTCATAATTTATTAAATCACATGCCACATCACATAGTCTACAATTTTGACTTTTCAAACTTCCCGGTCAAAGAAACTCATGCAATAAATTCATCTATCAAATAATTAACATCTCCCACGTCATCAATAATAAATTCCAGGGCTCTAAAATTAGGGTTCGGAAATTCGGGAGGTTACATGACTTCCCTTCGCAGAATAGGTCTTGAAGAAAATAATTTAACAGGTACGAATTATTCCACCACTTTTGTGCATTTTAATAATTTCTGTGTAAATTTTACTACTTTTGCTAATGGATTTTATATTTCACGAACTCATTTTATAATCACATACAACAAATCTTTTCCACTCACTTTCCTACATTTCCTATAATCATATAATGGTTAGATTGAGCTAAAGTTTATGTATTCGTCATAAAACCTACGGGTGAAATTCCGAAAGAGATCTGCCGTCTTACCAATTTCGAGTGATTGAGCATGTGTTGCAACAAAATTAGTGGTTCAGTGCCAAGAGAACTTGGGAACTTGACAGCCATGATTGGCATATACCTTGGCAATAATGTTTTAAGTGGTACGATTCCAACCATTCTGATAAGATACCAAATTGAACTTTCATGATTTGAAATTCTTGCAGGTCCTATACCAAAAGAGTTGGGTAGTCTTGTTAATTTATGGGAACTCCAGTTAAAAGAAAACTATCTAATCAATGGATCAATACCAAAGGAATTTGGGAACTTGACTTCCCTTTCCTACTTATTGCTTTACAGTAACAAATTAACCGGTATGATATTCTCTTTCATTGCTACATGACCTTGAATACTATCTTTAGCTACACAATTTTGCTTGTACAGGTCATATTCCAAAAGAGATTGGAAGCATGACAGCCATGCGTATGTTATTGCTTCAGGGCAATAATTTAAATGGTATCACTCTCTCTCTCTCTCATATGTCATTCTTGTTCCTAATTACGAATCAATTTGTAGGTCCAATACCTTCCACCATCGGGAATATGTCAGAGCTGACTACTTTATTACTCTTTCAAAACAAATTATCTGGAGAGATTCCATCATCCATTTGCAACTTGAGATTACTTTCACTCCTCCATGTAGCAGACAATCATTTGGAAGGACCAATTCCAAAGTGCTTGGGAAACATCAATAGTTCACTGTGGCTTCTTAATTTGGGTGGAAATCAAATCACAGCCCTTCAATCTACATTTGCAGAAGGATGTAGTCTTCAGGCCCTTACTCTGAATGGCAATAAATTGGAAGGAATACCTCACTCCCTAATCAACTGCCAACGTCTGCAGAGCATTGACGTTGGTGACAATGAAATACGAGGTGCATTTCCCTTCTGGATGGAAAGATTCCCTCAACTTCGCGTCCTCATCTTGAGGTCTAACAAGTTAAATGGTACTATGTTGGAGGCTTCAAAGACTGAACATCCGTTTCCAAAGTTGCAAGTCTTGGATATAGCAAGAAATGATTTTGTTGGCTCGTTACCTGATAGATATTTCAAGAATTTTGGTGGTATGATCGATGCTAAGGAAAATCTAACACGCGATGAGAAGGATGCGCTCCAAGAATTTATAGACTTAAGTTTCACTTTGAAAGGTTTGGATCAGACATTGCGGACATTGTTGGATACGTTTACAACGATTGATTTCTCTTCCAATAAATTTTCTGGGAATATTCCAGTTTCCATAGGCACTCTTAATTCTCTAAGATACTTGAATTTGTCCCACAATACTCTCACGGGACAGATTCCCGTGTCTCTTGGGAATATAAGTCTTCTTGAGTCATTGGATTTGTCATGGAACAGATTGGGTGGAAAAATTCCAAGTGATCTAACAGGGTTGACATTTCTTTCGAAATTAAACCTATCAATGAATAATCTTGTGGGACAGATACCACAATCTACGCAGTTTTCTACCTTTCAGAATGATTCATATGTAGGAAACTTGGGATTGTGTGGAGTCCCGTTGACAAAACAGTGTGAAACAACTGATGGTAAACCAATGTTTCCCCAAGAAGATGAGGATAAAGAGTCAGGATTTATAGATGGATTTGGTTGGCAAAGTGTGGTGATGGGGTATGGATGTGGATGCATAGTTGGAATTGGAATTGGTTACATGTTTGTAAGAAGCGGAAGGCCAAGATGGTTAGTGGACTTCTTTTTTGGGATGGATATAGTAATAGTAAGATGAAGAGAAGAAATAGAGGAAAAGCAGCAACAAGGAGAAGGTGATTCAAGACAAATATTGTGCTTTTCTTGAGTTTCATTTGGAACACTAGCTGGTTGTGTCTATGATGATTTGTGTTTGATGTTTTGCAAATAATGCATCTTAAACTATCCAATGTTGTATTTCTAAGTTAGGCTACTTTTGTTTATAAGATTATACATATTGTCTCTAATGTGTGATTAAGCAACCCTTGCTTGCAATCTGCACAGATGCTAAATAAAATCAAATATTTCAATGTTCAAAATTGTTACTACCTCTGTCCCTGAAAATTTGATACATATTACCATTTCGGTCCGTCCCTGAAAATTTGATACACTTCACTTTTACCATTTTTGGTAGTGGACCCCATATTCCACTAACTCATTCTTACTCACATTTTATTATAAAACTAATACTTTAAAAGTAGGACCCACATCCCACCAACTTTTTCAACTCACTTTCCATTACATTTCTTAAAACCCGTGTCGGGTCAAAGTGTAGCAAATTTTGGGGGATTTTGGGGGACGGAGGGAGTAAATTCTAATCTTCTGTCTTAGACTTTAGACCAAAATATAACTCTGAGATTTTGTTTCTCTTAAACAGAAGTATTTGTTCAGAACTTGATGATTCAAATGTGTTTGTGTGTTTCTAACAATACTAGCAATTTCTGTTAAACTTTAATGAGGACTAATAGGAAACAACTGCAAATAAATTCAATCCCCATAAAATTCAACTCAAAAAAAATAACTAAAATCAAACACCTAAAACTATAAAACAACAAATACACACCTCTGTTACTTGAAGCCTTCATCGTACATCTTCTCGAATTTGCGGGCAAGTGCAAAAGTCTCACACAAGGACGAAGGCTTTCGCAAGTGTAGTTCCCAACGAATAGCATCTTTGAAGCCCGATTCACATATGGAGACAAGGTGAGTCTCCGATAGCGATGCACCCTTAATCTTGACCAAAAGCCTCTCGAACTCGTCCTGATATTCGATCACCGTGTTGAGTTGTTGCAGCTTGCACAGTTTCCCGAAATGATTGTCATGATATGTTGAATCAAACCTCTCTTTCACTGCTTCCATGAACTCAGACCATGATTTCAGCAATTTGTGTTTTTTTCGGTAAATGAGCCAATCCAGCGCCTGCTGCTCGAAGAGTAGTCCGACAAAGTGTAGACGATGCACTTTCGACATTCCGTAATAGTCGAAATACATGTCAACCTTGAAAGTCCATCCCCATGGGTCGTCTCCGTTGAATTTCGGGGGATTGAGCCGAAGATAGGGTCGCTGCTCCGAATTGTTGGACTTTGAATTATCAGCATGAGCCATGGCTGAACAATTTTGATGAAGGAGAAGATTAGGGTTTAGAAAAATATGGAGTAATCTTTGTCATTGATGACATGAAGAACACTTAGACTACACCAGACTTTGTCGGGCATTTCGGCAAACGGTTGGAGTGCCTCTTATGTTGTCATGTGAAATATGATAAATAATGAAATGGTGACATGTTATGATCAAATAAAAAATTATAAAGATCCATTAAAGCACAAATGTTAAAAAAACAACCGTATATGGTTTGGTGACGCAGAGGAGGTCGCACGCCGGCGGCCGAGAGCTGGATATGGTTTGTATGTGTGTGTTAAAGCACCATCTTATTCTCTGGAATTGGGCTCTCTTTTGGGCCAGTTTGTTTTGTTTAAATAATTCAGTTAGGCCCATTTTGTTAAGAAGAATGAAGAAGTTTTGGCCCTTTTTATTTGATTTGAGATTGCTTTTGAGAGTATGGCCCTTTTTTTGTTTTAAAAGTGATTGACCTTCCTTGTACAAAGAGGTCTCCAAGATTAATTCTTCGGATTTAGTTATGAAACTCAAGAAATTAATCTCCTGTATAATTTATCCAAGTAATAAGTCTTCTAGATTTAATTAATTAATTAATTCCAAGTAATTGAATCTTTGAATGTGATTGAGAATCCAAGCCTTAAGTCGAGATCCTAAATTCTCTGATTTAATTATCATGTATTACTGAAGTCTTCTGAGCAAAATAAGAACATAAATAACGTCATTAGGATCATTGCATATCATTCTTTATGAATGTATTTTAGCTAATTTGCTTTTAATATTCTTTCAAGTAGGAATTTTGTGAGGAGTTTGATTTTAAAGTGAATCTTTGCCTAGAGATTTTGTAGAAGCAATAAAAATATTGTTTTCTCATAAAGGGAGAAAGTGATAGGAACCGAATGTTAGAGACCCGTTAAAAGTATTAGTTTTATATTGGGTTGGTGGAATATGAGATTTGCACACTAAAAATGGAATAAAGTAAATGGTTCTGTAAATCGTGAACAACTCAATGGCAAAATGGTTCTTAAAATGGTGGACGGAGGGAGTAATGCATATAATTATATAATCTATAAGTAGATAATACTCCCTCTGTCTCTTTGTAGTAGGAAAAGAAAAAGGTAGAGAGATGAAGAGAGAATAAAATAAGAGAGAAGAAAAGTTGGTGTTTTTTTACAAAATAGAAAATGACTCAGCTATAATGGGACAATCAAAAAAGGAACACGACTCAGCTAGGGAGGGAGTATGATAAGGGTATTTATCTAATCACAATGCCGAAGACGATAAACAAGATAAAAGAGAAGTCCCAGGAGGCGGAATCCCGTCGACAACTCAAGCTAAACAAAGTGCGTAAAATAAAATAGAAAGATACGTATATTCATATATTCATTGATTGATTGAAGAGAATAATAATAGCCCTATTTATACAAATACTAACTTAATGAGCAAGACAACCAAGATATGGAAAAGATATGTAATTCATAAATTATCTAACTGTTGGGTATCGGTGGCGCACACCCGAACTCCACATTAGTATGATATTGCTCGCTTTAGGCAAAGCCCTCACGGTTTTGCTCTTGGGGTACTCCCCAAAAGGCCTCATACTAATGGAGTTGGGGTAGCCCATTTATATGCTTGCAACTCTTGTTCATTCTCCGATGTGGGATATGGTTTGCTCCCTTTCAATCCTCTTTTCAAACCAAGACGACCAGACCAAAGACCACATGCCTACCCCATGTTACAGGTCATCAGGTCACCACAGGTATTGATCGAGCTCACACATCGGAGAACTTGCAAGCACAACCACCGAACCCCGAGCTATACAGGCCCAGCCCCCCTGAACCAAGGCTCTGACGGTGGAAAGAGCAAAACCGTTAGGATTTTGCCCAAAGCGGACAATATCATACTAATGTGGAGTTCGGGTGTGCGCCACCGGGACCCAGTGCACATCCCTACATTTTTCTGCACATCCATTACAAAGTTAATCCTATACAGAAATGAATTAAGTGGTACTATGATATTTTCTCTTTCATTACTCCTCTATCAATTTGAATAATTTAGTGTACTTATGAATAGTATCTCTCTGTTATGTTACTAGCTAATTGCTTGTGTGGCTGATTTATAATCTCACAGGTCATATTCCAAATGGAATTTTTCTTCTCAATAACTTATTTCAATTGGGAATTTCTTACAACCGACTTGGTGGATCATTGCCGATAGAAATTGGTAACACAACCATCTTAAATGTGGATCTTACCTACAATAATTTAAGCGGTATGAATTTTTATTTCCTTTCATAATGTTAATTCTGCCCATTTCATTAATCAAGTTGATTTAACAATTAATGTTGCTAACTCCATTTTACTATCTCCATTTATTTACATTATTCTGTTTGTACTTATATCACTCAACACCATTTGTTATATCTTACTATGATGGAGGAAGTGTAAATGACTACTATTTGTCATTTGATCTGGCTAACTCTTTCATTATATTACAACCTTTTCTTCTCAAATATCGAGTCATCTTGAGATGATAACTAACTTAGTTTCATATCTTTGATAACTTATGGACTCGTATATTAAAAATGACAAACACAATAACATTGGTATATTAACATAATTTTAGATTTACATACTGTGTTTTTGTATTGACATTTAAATACAAATATTAATATTTCACATTTAGTAGGATAATTCAAAATTATGTTGACATTTTTAATTATTGAGTTGATTAGTTATCAATGGTATTATTTTAAGTTAGCTATCATTTGATTACACGTGTTCCTGTATATATTATAATGATGCATTAATTTATGGCAAAAATAGATTATTTTTTGTTTTAATGCATTTGGTTCATATCGATTAAATAGAAATTAACACGAAAAAAAATAAACTTTCAGGTTCGATACCATCCATCTTTGTGAATCAAGGCTGTTTAATTTAGGACTATGGTACAACAACTTGAGTGGAGAGATTTCACCATCCATTTGCAACTTGAGATCCGTTGAAGTACTTTATTTATCAGACAATAATTTGGAAGGAGCAATTCATGATTGTCTGGGAAACTTGGGCTCATCTGCGCTTGTCCTCTCTTTGAATGCAAATAAACTTAGCAGCATCATACCATCAACATTCCCAAAGGTTTGCAGACTTGAGTCAATCAATCTAAATGGAAACAAATTGGAAGGAACACTTCCCCAGACATTGGGCAACTGCCAAGATTTGGTTATCGTGGACATTGGCGATAACAAAATACAAGGTGAGTTTCCCTTTTGGATGGAAACACTCCCTCAACTTCGCGTCCTTGTTTTGAGGTCAAATAAGTTCAATGGTACGATGTCGGTGTCTTCAAAAACTAAGCAGCCTTTCCCAAAGTTGCAAGTAATGGATGTGTCATACAATGCATTTGTTGCTGGTAGTTGCCACTGGCCGTGGCTTAGGCTCTCTGTTCTCCTACTTGTCTTGCATGTTCTAGTTGCTCTTTACAGCTTCCTTGCTTCCGTTGCTGTTTTCTTTGAGTGTCTCTTTAATCTCAAAGTGTGTATCTCAGAGCTTGACTCTGTGTCCTTGAGTAAATTACCTATCCACCCTGTGCCTTAACCGTCTTGAGTGACCCCTGCGCCCCCATACATTGGGTGATTGTGAACTGGGAAATCCTCTTGCCGGGGTACACGTGACAGATAGGGAGGAACTCCTTCTGGACTTGAATCTTGAGTCTGAGATCACTTTGAGGTGACTCCTGTGCGTGTGCGCCTTTGCTGTATAAGTGCTTCTGTGTTTCTTGCATGAGAAATCCCTGCATATCTGTTCTAAGTGGTCTTCTTGACTGTTGTGTGTTTAAGACCACTCTCTGTGAAAGCAGGGTTGCTTGTTGTGCTCTCTGGGTTACTGGTACTTTTGTGTGTGTTAAAATCTTTCTCAAAATGTCCCAGCCAGTTGGCATTGTCCCCTTTAATGGGAAAAATGATTTTGTGATTTGGAAACAGAAAATGAAGTGTGTTTTAATTCAGCATAAAGTTTTCAAATCTGTTGAGGGATTAGTCCCTGACACTGAGTCTGCAGATAAGGCTGCAGAAATGAATGAATTAGCTAGGTCTATTATTATACTCAACCTCTCTGACTCTGTGATCAGAAAGGTTGGTACCATTGAGTCTGCCTCTGAGCTGTGGGAAAAGCTAGATACTCTGTATACTGAAACCTCAATGTCATCAAGAATGTATTTGCTGGAAAAACTCTTTAAGTTTAAACTTGATCTTTCAAAGGACATTGAGGATAATATTGACATTTTTCAAAAGCTTGTTCAAGACATTAAAAGGTCTGGTGACAAAACCATTGATGAGTATACTAGCATTGCCCTAATGAATGCTATCCCTGATTCTTATAATGATGTTAAAGCTGCCATTAAGTGTGGTAGGGATTCTGTCCCCCTTGATTTAATAATTAGTTCTTTAAAATCCAAAGAAATTGAGCTTAAGGAAAATCAAGCTTTTAAAACTGCTCAGTCAAAGGCTTTAAATGTTAGGGGCAGATCTAAAAATAGAGGGGGTAATGAGGACAGTAACTCTAATGGGAATGGTAAAAAGAAGGGCAAGAGTAGGTCCAGGTCTAAGAGCAGGAATCCTAAGGCTAATAGAAAATGTTTTAACTGTGGTGAGGTTGGTCACTATAAAAAGGAGTGCCCTAATCCTAAAAAGAAGAAAAATAATAATAATCAATTGGATTCCATGGCTAACCTAGCTAAGGATAGTGATTCTGAAGGTGTTTGCTTCATGACTCATGATATTCTTTCTGTTAACTCTACTCTTGGCTGTTCTTTTTCCATTAATGACTGGCTAATTGATTCTGGATGCACCTATCATATCTCTCCTTTC
>NC_062965.1:23289545-23324545 GCF_023119035.1 Salvia hispanica
ACACACACAGTTTGAGCCTTTGAGGAATATATATGTATAGTGGTAGCTTAAATCTTGTGTACCTCCACACATTACTACTTTTAAAATCAAGCCTAGTCAATGGATAGATCTTCCCATTTCTACCTCCTTATAACATCATTCTTCCTACTTCAATGGCTGATTTGTTCTGCCTCAGCCAACTCCGATATCAACACTGATCGTTCCTCGCTTACTACCTTCAAATCTCGAATCTCTTTCGATCCCAATAATATATTGACCCAAAATTGGAGCGGTGAGAGCGACGTTTGTAACTGGATCGGAGTTACCTGTGATTCTCGCTATCACAGGGTGACTCAGTTGAACATATCATACATGGGTCTTGTCGGGAGCATTCCACCAGAAATCGGAAATCTTTCTTTTCTCATTTCTTTAGATTTGACCAAGAACACATTTGGTGGTCCTATTCCCCCATCTGTTTTCAACTTGTCATTTTTAGAAATTTTGAATTTGGGGGAGAATAATTTGTCTAGCAGCTTACCATTTGATATATGCAAATACAATCTGCATAGACTCAAGAGACTTCGTATATCTTTCAACAAGTTGTATGGGGAAATACCATCGAGTTTGAAACATTGTTCGCAACTAAGGTATCTTTCTTTGCGCAGCAACAACTTGAATGGACTCGTGCCGGCACAAATTGGGAACTTGACATTGCTTCAAGAGTTATACTTTGGTGGTAACAATATAATTGGTAAGATCTTTCTATCTCTTAATAGCTTCCCTACTTTTTTGGTCTTGTTTGGTTTTAAAATGATCATTTTAAGGTCATATTCAATTTAATTCTTTAATTTCTATGCTTTACATTTGGGGTTTGTATAATAGGATGTTGATTTGATACAGTTCAAATTACAGGTAATATTCCAAAAGAGATCGGTAATCTTACAAATTTAAAATAAAGTAGAGGGGAGAATAAAGTAAGAGAGATGAGAGAATAAAGTATGTTGATTAGATGTTTTTGTTTTTTGCCGAAAAGAGAAATTATTCAAGTAACTTGGGACTATCCAAAATAAAATATGATCCAAGTAACTTGGAATAGAGGGTGTATCTTTTAATAGTTTCCCTACTTTTTTATTTTATTTGGTGTAGAAATGATCATTTTAAGGCCATATTTAATATAATTATTTAATTTCTATGCTTCACATTTGGGAATATGTAATAGGATGTTGATTTGATACAATTCAACTACAGGTAATATTCCAAAAGAGATAGGTGATCTTACAAATTTACAAATTTTGGACCTGAATATGAACAAATTAAATGGCACATTTCCAGCAACTATTTTCAGCATAGTATCATTACAAATTGTTGACTTTTCCTACAATCAACTTAGTGGACCATTATCACCACAAATTGGAAACATAACATCCCTTTTCAGACTAAGCCTTGAATTCAACAATTTCAGCGGTATGCTTCTTATACTCAAAATATTATTATTTATCTATTATTATAGCATGTAAATGGAATTTTTTTAAAATTTGAGTTGATTTATCTCTCTAATTAGGTAATATTCCTAAAGAGATTGGTCGTCTTAGTAATTTCGGGCGACTAAGCATGTCTGGAAATAAGTTCAGTGGATCATTGCCAGGAGAGATTGGGAACTTAACAACCATGTTTGGATTGTTTCTTCACAGTAATGATTTAAGTGGTATGAATATCTTTCTACCTTCCTACTTACAAGTCATATTTTACTAATTTAATTTGTTATTAATTGAAAACAAAAGATTGGCATAGCATTGTTTCACAATTTTATATTTATACAGGTAATATTCCTAAGGAAATTGGTCGTCTTAATAACTTGGTAGAGTTGCAATTGGAAGAAAACAATTTCAATGGATCACTTCCTGAAGAGATTGAAAACATGACACAACTTACATACTTGTGGCTCAACAACAATAATTTAGATGGTATGATTTCATATCTCTTTCGATATTATCTCTAATTACTAAATTAACTCATTTGGATCTCATGAGTTGCCATTATTTCACAGGTAATATTCCAAAACAAATTGGTCGTCTTAATTTGGAGGTACTCAATATTGCAACGAACCATTTTAGTGGTTCGTTGCCGAGAGAACTTGGAAACTTATCAGCCATGCGCCAAGCCTGGCTTGACGTCAATAATTTTAATGGTATCATGCTCACACTCTATGTCTTTCTCTCCTATATGTAAATAAACTATTACACGGATTTTATGGTTAGGTGAGTATGATGAGTACCATTTAAAATCATAATCATTCAAGGTATATTAACCTTCCAATTTTGGTTATACTGTTAATTAAAATTCATTGTATTAGTGAAATTTTGAATACTGTTTACATTAATTAACTCATTGGATAATATGAGTTGTCATTTTCAAAATTTGTACGGCCAGGTAATATTCCAAAAGAAATTGGTCATCTCAATAGTTTGGAGACACTCACTATTGCAATCAACAATCTTAGTGGACTGTTGCCAAGTGAAATTGGAAACATGACACGCATTCGTGAGTTATGGCTTTTCAACAATAATTTAAACGGTAACATCTCTCTTTCTCTATGTATATATCTCTCTACGACTCCCTCCTGTCCCCCATCGAATATCTCATATTTTTTTATAGATAGAATTTATTATTTTACCAACTCACTTAGCTCACATTTTATTATAAAATTAGGACGCACACAAACTTTTTTCACCCAATTTCCTTAACAAAGTCAAACAAGTACTGTATGTCATTCTTGATCCGTGTTCAATATCAATATTTAGGTCGAATACCTTCCGCCATTGGGAATATGTCAGGGCTGGCTTATTTAGGACTCCCTCATAACAAACTAAATGGAGAGATTCCATCATCCATTTGCGACTTGAGATTACTGTCACTCCTCCATTTAGCAGACAATCATTTGGAAGGACAGCTGCCAAAGTGCTTGGGAAACATCAATAGTTCACTATTGCTTCTTAATTTGGGTCAAAACCAAATCACAGCCCTCCAATCTACACTTGAAAAAGGATGCAGTCTTCAGTACATTAATCTGAAAGACAATAAATTGGAAGGAATACCACACTCCTTAATCAACTGTCACCGTCTGGAAAGCATTGATGTTGGTGATAATGAACTACAAGGTGCATTTCCCTTCTGGATGGAAGGATTCCCTCAACTTCGCATCCTCATCTTGAGGTCTAACAAGTTGAATGGTACTATGTTGGAGGCTTTAAAGACCGAGCATCCGTTTCCAAAGTTGCAAGTCTTGGATATAGCAAGAAATGCGTTTGTTGGCTCTTTACCTGATACATATTTCATGAATTTCGGAGGTATGATAGATGCTAAGGATAATCTGACACGCGTTCAGAATGATGTGCTCCAAAGATATTTTGACTTAAGCGTCACTTTGAAAGGTTTAGATCAGACATTGCTGAGATTGTTGGATACGCTTACAACGATTGATTTTTCATCCAATAAATTCTCTGGGAATATTCCAGTTTCCATAGGCAATCTTAATACTCTGAGATACTTGAATTTGTCCCGTAATACTCTCACGGGACAGATTCCTGTGTCTCTTGGGAATATAAGTATTCTTGAGTCATTGGATTTGTCATGGAACAGATTAACTGGAAAAATTCCAAGTGATCTTACAAGGTTGACATTTCTTTCGAAATTAAATCTATCAATGAATAATCTTGTGGGGCCGATACCAAAATCTAAGCAATTTTCTACGTTTGAAAGTGATTCATATATAGGAAACTTGGGATTGTGTGGAGTTCCATTGGCAAAACATTGTGAAAAAACTGATGGTAAACCAATGTTTCCTCCAGAAGAAGATGATGAAGAGTCGGGATTTATAGATGGATTTGGTTGGCGAAGTGTGGTGATGGGATATGGATGTGGATTTGTAGTTGGAATTGGAATTGGTTACATGGTTATAAGAAGCGGAAGGCCAAGATGGTTAGTGAAATTCTTTTTTGGCCTTGGATATAATAATAGTAAGATGAAGAGAAGAAACAGAGCAAAAGCAACAACGAGAAGTTGATTCAAAACAAGCATGTTGTGCTTTACTTGAGCTTCATTTGTAACACTAGCATGTTGTGTGTATGATGTTTTGCAAATAATGCATCTTAAACTATGCAATGTTGTATTTCTAAGTTAGGCTACATTTGTTTCTGTTGTATGATTAAGAGCATGAATAACCCTGGCCCGGATTTGGGCCGCAAGTCCCCTCCACGTCATCATTCCCTCAAATTAGGGGTTCCAGGCCACAACTCCATTAACGCAGGCCACAACTCGGGCCACAACTCAGGCCACAACTATTCATTTCACAACATATTTTAATCGTAAAATAGAATACGTTGAACAATTAAAACCGGGAAAATTCATTGTTCAGTCAGAAAATAGGAAAAGAAAATTACAAATCCTAGAAAAAAAAATTACCAATACTAGAGAAAGAAAATTACCAAACCTAGAAAAAAGAAAATTACAAATCCTAGAAAAAAGAACTACTTTTTCTTCATTTGTGCGCGAAGGTATTCGATCATCTCACGGTGCAATTCGAGCTCGTACTCCGACATTCTCGAGGTATCCCTCGATGTCAACTCCGTCAGCTGGCCCATCCGCAACGTAATACTCATATCCGACATAGAGTCTGATATCTTGTCCAAGGAAGGATTGGGTGGCGGCGGCGGCATAGCGGAGTAGCTCGCAGTTGCCTTCCCCTTTGCTTTCCTCTTTGCCGCCTTTGTGCCCATCGGACGGCTTTCAGTACCAGGAGATGAGAGGAAGAAGTCATCGTCTGTCACGTTGAGGTCGATTGGCGGACCTCCTTCGCTCGAAGTGTAGTGTCCGGCGGCGACTTTGGTTCTCTTCGCCGCCGCTTCAGCCCCACCAGTGTACTTCGGGCTCTTCTCGACAAGCTTCCAAACGTCGAAGTACTTGAAGTGCTTCTTCCCGTCAGCGAAGTAATCTGCCTTGGCCTTGTCCACAAGGTCCATCTCGCTGTGCCCGCTCGGCCACATCCGGACTACGTTAGTCCACTTGCCATTCCACTTGTTAATCTCCTTCTGCACCCGACCCCAATGCTTGCGTAGCTTCACGTAGGTACGCTCGAACGAGCCTTCGGGTCGACCAGCGTTGTACTTATCCGCAATCCGCTGCTAGAACGCTTTGCCGCTTTGCTGGTTGCCGATCACAGGGTCCTCGGAGACGTCGACGTAGTTCTTGGCCAGCCACATTGTCTCCTGCGGACTGTACTTCTTCGGCCCATCCTCATCGGCAACCTTGCCCTTGCCCCTCCGTGGAGCTGGCTCCATATCGCTGATATTGTACTCATCAGTGCTAACCGGCGATTCCATGTCTACATTGGTAGGCAGCCCGGGACTAGGTGTTGCATCTGGATCGGGTGTCGGCGGCACTTGCCAGTTCTGGGAGTTCACGAAATCGTCCATCTGGCGTTGGTCGCTGTTAAACCAATCCATAGAACTCAAAAAGTCTTGAAATGCTAGAGGATTGAGAGTGAAGTGAGAGTTTGTGTGGAAGAGTTACAAAAAATGAGCAAATATAGTGTATAAATAGAAAAAAAAAAAAAAAAAAATGAAATTCGGTGGGGACTTGCGGCCCGGCCCGAACGCAATTAACGCCGGAACGGGCCGCAACCGATGCGGCCCGGGCACGCATAACGCCGGCCGGGACGCAACTGCGTCCTCGGGACCGTCCCGGGCCGAGCCGCAACCTCCTCCAACGCTGTTCTCGGGCCGGGACTCGCGATTTGTGGCCCGGCCCACCTGCGTTATTCATGCCCTAAGCAACCCTTGCATGCAATCTTCACAGATGCTAAAAAAATCAAATATTTCAATGTTCAAAATTGTTAAATTCTAATCTTATGTCTTAGACTTTGGACCAAAATATAACTGATATTTTGTTTCTCTTAAACAGAAGTATTTGTTCAGAACTTGATGATGATTCAAATGTTTTGTGTGTTTCTATCAATACTAGCAACTTCTGTTAAACTTTAATGTAGACTACTATAACTGTAAGTTAGTATTTGATTATAACATGACGAATGCTATTATCCTTTATGAATAAATAGATTAGTTGCATGATTTGCATCACAAACTGGTAATGCTAGACCACGCGCACTCCGTTCGAGTGAGATTCGTTGAATCTTATCCAAGGTCCAATTTTTGCTTTTCATACCCGTTTCACATGTATTCTTAGCACATTCTAAACAAACTCATTAAACTCCCAAAATTCATATAATTGGTCAAAAACTATAAATTGAAATGAGTAAACTCCACATTATCAACACATAATGACTAATTGAACCTATCAAAACATGAGTATATCAGGTTTCCTCACCATGATCACCATGTCTAAATCTCTGATACCAAATGTTGCCTAGTCGCTTTGGATAATGACCGAACATGCGAGGAAACGAAGCTAACACATACTAAAACTCAAGTTTCTCAATCTTCTACTAAATAAAATACCTAAAAAACCATCATTCAATCTAACAATAAAGCCTAGACGACAAAAATCATACTTCATAAATTGAAACAAAATTATATATAATTTCAATCTCATAAGGACTGTATCCAAATTCAACTTCTGATTCTAATCGAAAACAATTGCAAATAACCTAAAACTATAAAGCAACCGAAACACACATCTCTTACTTGAAGCCTTCATCGTACATCTTCTCGAATTTGCTCGCAAGCGCAAAAGTTTCACACAAGGACGAACGCCTTCGCAAGTGAAGTTCCCACCGAATAGCATCTTTGAAGCCCGATTCACATATGGAGACGAGATGAGTCTCCGATAGCGATAAACCATTAATCTTGACCAAAAGCCTCTCGAACTCGGTCTGATATTCCATCACTGTGTTGAGTTGTTGCAGCTTGCAGAGTTTCCCTAAGTGATTGTCATGATATGTTGGATCAAACCTCTCCTTCACCGCCTCCATGAAATCAGGCCATGATTTCAGCAATTTGTAATTTTTTCGGTAAATGAGCCAATCCAGCGCCCGGCTGCTCGAAGAGTAGCCTGACGAAGTGTAGACGGTGCTCTTCAGACATTCCGTAATAGTCGAAATACATGTCAACCTTGAAAGTCCATCCCCATAAGTCGTCTCCGTTGAATTTCAGGGGATCAAGCCGAAGATAGGGGCGCTGCTCCGAATTGCTGGACTTTGAATTATCAGCACGAGCCATGGCTGAACAATTTTGATGAAGAAGAAGATTAGGGTTTAAAAAAACACTTAGACTACACCAGACTCTGTCTGGCATTTCGGCAAACGGTTGGAGTGCCTCTTACGAAGTCATGTGAAATATGATAAATAATGAAATGGTGGCATGTTATGATCAGATAAAAAAAATATAAAGATGTATCAAAGCACAAATGTTAAAATGGAACAACCGTACATGGAGTTGGTGACCGGCGAGGGAGGTTTGGTGGCGCAGAGGAGATCGCACGTCGTCGGGTTCAAATCTTCTATGTTAAGGCACAATCTTATTCTCTGGAGTTGGGCCTGTTTGTTTTGTTTTAATAATTCAGTTAGGCCTATTTTGTTGAGAAGAAGAAGGAAGTTTTGGGCCTTTTTTATTTTAAAAGTGATTGAGCCTCTTTGTACAAAGAGGCCTCCAAGATTAATTCTTCAGATTTAGTTATGAAACTCAAGAAATTAATCTCCACAATAATTGATCCAAGTATAAGACTTCTGGATTTAATTAATTTAACCTCTAATTAATTATTGAATCTTTGAGTGTAATTGAGATTCCAAGCCTTAAGTCGATATTTTAAAGTCTCTGATTTAATTATCATGAAGAATTGAAGTCCTCTAAGCAAAATAAGAACATACGATGCATAACCTTATTGTGGATTTAATTAGCGGATTTCAATTTTTGTGGGATAGATTAGATTTTGACGAAACTTTGTAATTTATATGGCTATTTCCTTTGAAAAAATGGAGTCCCCTGTATAAGTCAAATTGTATATATTAATCGTGTCCCATTTGTAAACCTTTGCCATTTAATATCAAGAAAACTTTACCTTCAAACATTTACTTTCCACAATATATATAGGTGTCATCATGCCCCAATTGTTAGTTAATCATCATGACTAAAGACTATGGAAAATATTCAATAGTTAAATTGAAGTTATACTTTTCTCATGATTAAACCTCCAACCAATAATTTATAGTTACATGAATTGAATTGTGATATATCTATCAATGCTGGTATGGATCGATCCACCTCTCTTGCTGAATATTCTAGTATTTCTAAGAGTTTGTATAGCCACATGATTAAACATTTTCCACAATAATTAATGCAGTTATTTCCCATATTGGCTACTTGACTTACAAAGTGTTCATTTAAGATATGATATCATGTATCACAGACATATGTAGCTATCTATCATTACTATGATATGTATAACATTTTATCAATCCTTACCAATTTTAACTTAATTATTCGTTTGAACATGACATTTTTAGAGTCAAGAGTACTCTACAACTACCGTTCAAATGAAGAATCACTACTATTCTGTTTATGATTTTACAGATTTTTTTCGAAGACTTGTTTTTTATGCTCATGAATTGATTATTGTATAAAATTAAATTGTACATGTAGTACTTATTTCACTTTCAAACAAGTGTCACTCCCTATTTGCTCAAACCCTTCCCTCCACATAAAAAAGAAACACAAACACAATTTTGAGTTATATATGTAGAGAGAGCTGAAATGTTGTATAACCCTCTAATAGGTATCTAGACTTTTACTTTATTCCGAACGGGAGTTGATAATCTCTTCATAAGATTATTTTGCTTATTTTATGTTTTATTATTTAGTTTTTCTGATTTAATTTCCTTTTTCGCAGTGGTTAGAATTTAATTTGCTTTCTTTGTGTATAGAAGATCTTTTTGTATGTGTGGAGTCTGTATTTTCATTATGAAGAATTATGTTATTAATTTCATTCTCTCTACGGTTTCTCCATTCTGGAGAAAAATTTATGATTAATTAAATTAAAATAAAATAGAGACAAATTGATTTTTTTATTTTTTTTAGTCAAAATTCACTAATTTGACCGTTAGTTTTTTACGGAACCGTCATAAAAGGACCGATCGGACGATGATTTTATCTTGTTTAGGATTCGATTGTCAAAATGTGATTGTTTTGGACCAACTTCTTATTTTGGCCACATATTTAAGATTGTCCACATTCATCGTTGATTTATTCAGCATAGAATGTAGAAGTCCAACTTTTTGACTTGGGATGACTTGTATCCCAATGAAAAATCATCACTATTTTGTTTATCATAAAATAATTTTTTAAGATAATAACTTAAATATTTAAAATGCACATGTATGCTCCCCTGTCTCTATGTATTAGAGACATTTCTTTTTGGCACGTACTATATTTAAGAAAAATATTTCTAAGTGATTTAAGTAAAAGAAAGAAAAAAAGGTAAGAGAAAATAAAAATATTACTCCCTCCGTTCCATAGTAATGGAGGCAAAACTTTTCGGCATGAAGATTAAGAAAAATTGCGTTAGGTGAGTTAAGTAAAGAGAGAATAAAGTGGAAAATGAAAAAGGTAGAGAGACGAAGATAGAAAAAAATAAGAGAGAGTAAAGTAGGTGTGAAAAAATATGTTGACTTTTACTAAAAAGGGAAATGACTCTATTACTATGGAACGGACGAAAATGGAAAAACGCCCTATTACTATGGAACGGAGGGAGTATTTTTTTGTCAAAAAAAAGAAATGAATCACCTACAATGGGACATTTCAAAAAGAAATACAACTCAACTATCGAAACAGAGGGAGTTACTTGTGATTCTCAGTATATATATACACTTTTAATATCTCGGTATAACCACCCACACATTACTTCTTTTGAAATCAAGCCTAATGGACAGATTTTCCCAGCTCTCCTTCTTTATAACTTCACTCTTACTACTTCAAGGGTTGATTGATTATAGCTCAGCCAACTCAGATTGCAACACTGATCGTTCTTCACTTACCGCCTTCAAATCTCAAATCTCTTTCGATCCCCATAAAATATTGTCAAAAAACTGGAGCAGTGAGAGAGTATTATCTGTAGTTGGATCGGAGTTACTTATGATTCTCGCTATCACAGGGTGACTCAGTTGAACATATCGTCCATGGGTCTTGTAGGAACCATTCCACCAGAAATCGGTAACCTTTCATTTCTCGTTTCTTTAGATATGAGCATTAACTCTTTTCATGATCCTATTCCCCCATCTATGTTCAACATGCCATTTTTAGAAGTTTTGAATTTGGGGATTAACAGTTTGTCTTGTAGTCTACCTCTTGATGTATGCAGACACAATTTGCATAGACTGAAGTATCTTAGTATTTCTTAGAACGAGTTGTACGGGGAAATACCATCAAGTTTGGGGCAGTGTTCAAAGCTTGAGTATCTTTCTTTGCTAAGCAACAGTTTCAGTGGACGCATGCCACCACAAATTGGAAACTTGACATTGCTTCAACAATTATATTTGGGTGCTATGTACTTAAGTGGTAAGATCTGATCTCCATCATCTGAAGACTTCATATTTCATGTACAAACTTATTATCTCTCCGTCCCACTTTAGGGGTCTGGTCACTTTTACACATTCGTTTTATAAAAATAATACTACCTCCGTCCATGAAAATTCGTCCCACTTTTCCATTTCCGTCCATCCCCCAAAATTTGTCCCATTTCACTTTTATCATTTTTCGTAGTGGACCCCATATTCTACTAACTCATTCCTACTCACATTTTATTATAAAACTCATATAAAAGTAGGATCCACAATCCACTAACATTTTCAACTCACTTTCCATTACATTTCTTAAAACCCGTGCCTGGTCAAACCGGGAAGAATTTTCGTGGACGGAGGTAGTAATAAATAGTTAAAGTTGAAAAATGGTATAATGAGAGAGAATAATGTTGATAAGAGTTTTTGAATAATATTTATAAGCTGAAAATGAATACGTCCCGTACTATATACTTATAGCTTTGTGATAGGACCACGACCTCGGAAGCCAAGCCAGCCCAACCAGAGACCACCGAAGCTGCTACTCCAGCCAAATAGTCCATGAAGCAGCAACGTGCAAGGCCCAAACAAGTCATTCAGCCCAAGGAAAGACCCAAGAGGAATGCGCCGCGCCCCGCACGCTACACGTCTTGAAGATCTTGCCATATTTTAGTTATTATTTTAATAATGTTTTTCCTTATTTGTTGAACACTTTATTTTAGTTAAATTGCGTCAAATCTTCTCGGGTTTTCTTCTTGATTCTTTCCCGAGTCGTAAGTCCGAATCAAGCAGGGGGAATTCTATATATTATAGAATTCCCATAGATCGAGTATTGAGAATTAAAGTAATAAAATACACTTTTCTCTCAACCCTAGTCGCCAAAACCCCTAGCACTTCAACTAGGGTTGATTATCTCTTTTCCATCAAGCTTTTCTGTCAATTTTTGTGCTCTACTTGCATCGATAGGATCTCAATTCCTATCAATCGGTGCTGTCATTGAGCTACTTTTCCCCCGCAGCTGTTCAACGTTCCAACTGCGCCGTCACCTCGATGTCGTCCGCCACGCAGCAGCCAAGGGATGAACCCGTTCACACGGATTACTCCATCCAGGAGTTGGGTCAGATGATGTTTGACATCAAGATCCGTCTCGCTGGCGATGAGAAGAAGATACAGTCGAATCGCTTTGCCCACGAGGCTTTTGAACGTCAACAAACAGCGACGAACAAGAGCATCGAAGACCATTTAGGCCGCCTACTCTTGGCTGTCGAGAACTTGAGCAAAAAACCACCCGACGGCTCTGCATCTGACACCACCGCCACCACCCACACAAGGGGCTGGAATCTGCCTCGCTCGATTACCGCGAAGCCGCCGGGATTCAACGCGGAGTCCTGGCCGAAACTGAAGATGGACCCGCCAAGATTCAGCGGAGATGGGGTCAATTTATGGATTAAAAGGATCCAGAAATATTATAACCACAATTTTACTCCTTTAACAAATCGTTTATATCTAACGGAATTTTTATTGGACGATTCTGCGGCGGGGTGGTTTGGATATTGGGAAGACAACAACGAGAAGCGAGGCTGGGATGACTTCTTGATGGATATAAAACGCCGTTTTGACCCGGACTTGTATGAAGATTATGTGGGTCGTTTGGCAACTCTCCGCCAAACCGGTTCTTTGGAGGATCACTTAGCAGATTTTGAACCAATCCTCAAGAAGGTCTCGAACGTTGGAGATGCAACGTTGACATCCTTGTTCATTGCAGGCTTGGCGACACTGCTCAGACACGAACTGTTAACAAGGCGACCAGCAACGCTGAGTGATGCAATTGCTCTGGCACAACAGCTCTCCGCGGGTCTAGCAGCCACGGCTGCCATTATAGCATCAACCACACGTCCGAATTGGCAGCCCCGTGACCAACGCCCCCGCAACGCCAGCCTGTGACAACAACCAAGTTGCTTGATAATCCTAAGCCAGCCCAGCAGATAATGTGAATCCTCTAGATTGAAGACTCATGAATTTGCCCCGGACTTATTCTTGTAAATAAAGGCACTTTCACACAAACACCTAATGGCTCCACAAACTAGCAACACAAGAACTAGCAAGCATACCTTTACAATCAACCTTAGCCCGGCAAAAGATCGAATGCAACCCGAAGGAATTTGATAAGTCTTCAAAATATGAAGGTGCTCTCAAATATGGAGAAATTGTCTCTTACAAATATTCAAAAGCTGCTTGAAAAGAACCCTAGCAAGAGTATTTATACTAGGAGATAAAAAGAAGCAAAACAAGACAAGTCTTGGTCAAAAAGTCACATTTCGGGTAAAACACCCGACCGGGTGTTTCCCATGGCTCATTTCACCCGCTCGAGTGAAGTCTCTGGACAAAAACTGATTTCTCGGCAAAAAAACCCGACCGGGTGTTTTTGGGTTGGCAAAACACCCGCTCGCGTGTTTCTTTCTGCATTGCGCGGCTTACTTAAAACGATCATATCTCTCTCATCCGAACTCCGTTTGGGATGTGTGAGGTACCCACGAGAAGCTCTTTTGACGATAAAGACAATGATTGTCTTAGAAGAGCATTTGGACACCATCTTAATAGGTATATTGATGTATGAAGTGGACCCCAGCTCCGATGTGGTTCATTGGATGTCTTCGTTTGTTCTATTGGTTTGGCACTTCCCGGATTCACATCATCCTCTCCTTCTTTTTGAAAGGATTTGCCCTCAAATCCGGTTCTTATATTTATCTTTCCGACACCCAGATTCACATCATTCCCTCCTTCTTTTGAAGGATTTGTCCTCAAATCCCAATCAAGCATACCTACAAAATCAAGTAAGTCCAAATCAAGTATCATAGTTCTAGAAGATGGACTAGGCTTGCCAAAGGAATAGAGAGCTATATAGCCAAGATTACAAATCTCCATGTGGAGTATATCTAATGCATATATGGTCTTATCAATCATACCATCATTGTGATCATAAAGTAATAACGATATTGGAAAAATTCGGCCACTAGGGATTAGGAGGTTATGATCAAACAATGAAGCTTGCACCAAGTAAGGAGTATAAGATCTACACCCTAACCATAATGCACGTGTAAGCTCAATATCACAAGTAATGGTATGGTTACCAAGTTTTCTCCTAACACAAATGTGCATCCCATCAAGACATTTTCCTTGATCATACTCTAACGAGTCCAAAATATAAGCACATGATATGGAGGCACAAAAGTCTAACAATTCATTCACAAGGCACCTCAAAACAAAACCATTTGTTGTAAGATCTTTGACAAAATAGCCATAAAACATACCAACTCCATTAAAAGGTTTGATTGTCTTGCAATAATAGAACTTATCATGCCAAGACACACATGCATCAAACACTTTGTACGTCTTGGTCCCAAATTCACCCACTCTACCAATCCACATATCTAACGTTGCCTTCATAAAAGAATTTACATTCTTAGAAGGGCTAGGGACACACAAGAAAGGATCCTTATAACTTGTAAGACTAAACTTAGCAAGTAATGATTCAAGATTATCTTGCCACATATCAAACAAACCACAAGTGATACGAGTATCAACACAAATGGGCATTTGAAAACCAATCACATTCACTTGTTTCATTAAATCATTATCACAAGTTAAGGTGAGAATACTTGAACCTTGGGAAAGAGGTGATTCAACTTGACCTTGTTTCCATGAGTTCATCACCGTTAAGAAGTTACTTGGTGCATCCATGATCCGAGGTTCACATTCCAATCCTTCCAATTCCTGTCTCAAAAATTCATCCAAGAGAGAAGACAAGTAATAAGAGTTAGTGAAATAAAGGTCATTCTCCTCACCAAGGGCAAAAATGATAGGGTGATTTAGAGCCCTCCCATGGGTGATCTTAGAATCTAACAAGCAACCTTTTTTTCTCACATGCTTGTGGTTTTTCTCTCTTGAAAGCGTTGATTCACACTCACCCCCACCACTCTCTCTTGGCTTTTGCCTCTCACATTTTCGCCTTTTCTCACGCTCTATTTGCTTTTGAAGCATGCTCTCATTTTCTAACTTTTGCTCTTTCTCTCGATTTTCTCTCAAGTGCTCATTCCCATTATCAACCTCATGTGGCTTTGTTTCAATGCTCAATACTTGAAGGTCTTTTAATGGCTCACACTCGTTCTTGGCTTCCACTATGCTAGACACGCCATCATTAAAAGTTGGGCGTGCGTCTTCTTCATGTACGGCCGTGGAAGACTCTTCTTCATCATCACCGGCAACAAAATCCACCCTATGCTTGACATGATCTTTAACAATGTGGTTAACATCACCACACTTATTTTGAATCAAGCTCTTTGAAGGAGTGAAGTAGGATGACAACCACGACGAAACCTTCGTGTGATAGCTAGGATGAGATATGTCCACCTTCTTTGGTGGGATGCTTCTTCGGCTTGTGTCTCCACCACCATGTTGAGGGCTTGAGCTCATCCTTGCGTTACTTGAGACTTCCTCCCCATTAACCACACATGCACCTTATGATGACCATGATCCTTTATCCTTTTAGAGTGAGACTCTCCATGGAACTTTGGTACTCGCTCCCTTCTACTCCCTCTATCAAGTCCATCATCATGGTACCTTGACTTGTAGCCACTATTATCATGTCTCTCTCGGTCACTAGGTGCTACGGAATGGTTATGCCTAACTCGATTTCTAAGGAGAGCTATATCCTCATGGTATGCCGTAAAGCCCCGTGGAATAGAATTCATGTTTCCCCGCACCTCGTGCATCTCCTTCATGATTGAGGAAAACATCTCTTTGAGGGTGTCGTCGGATGTGGACGCGATGTCGTCCCCATCCTCCCTTCTAGGCGAATTGTGCTTAGAATTCCTCATATATGGTGGCATTTTCGGGTACCTACAAAGAAGATAAAAAGAACTAGGGACACATCCTTTTTGTTAGTAACACAATCAACGCACACACCCAAGAATGAAGACTTTAGTGAGGAGCTCACTTCCCAACCCACAAAGTATGTCCCCAATTCCCCAAACTCACACCCAATGTCACAAATAGCACAAACAAGATACACAACTAGGCAAGTGAAAACTAGTCCAAGAAGCCACAAGATTAGTGAAAGTGGGGAGCTAAGCCAATGGGACAAATTAACAAACACTTTGTATGCACAATTTCACCCAACAACAAAAGACCCGACAATTGATGTAATTTTGGCCTACAACTTTCCGACAATCAAATTGACATACCCAAGAACACATATATCAATTTATAGCTAAAGCCCATGGATAGATCTTGAGATATCTCTTTTTTTTTGACAATATTTTTTCTAACAATTTTCACCCTTGGAGGATTTTTTATTTTTCTTACAAGAATAGGAACCAATGGCTCTTGATACCAAATAATGTGAATCCTCTAGATTGAAGACTCATGAATTTGCCCCGGACTTATTCTTGTAAATAAACCCAACAAATAAACTAGATAAACCAAGAAATGGAACAAGAAAAAAGGATAAAAGGATAGAGGATGGATTAGTGTTATGATTTAGGTGAAGAACAAGAAAGAAATCCCAAAGGCACTTTCACACAAACACCTAATGGCTCCACAAACTAGCAACACAAGAACTAGCAAGCATACCTTTACAATCAACCTTAGCCCGGCAAAAGATCAAATGCAACCCGAAGGAATTTGATAAGTCTTCTAAAGATGAAGAAGGTGAGCTCTCAAATATGGAGAAATTGTCTCTTACAAATATTCAAAAGCTGCTTGAAAAGAACCCTAGCAAGAGTATTTATACTAGGAGATAAAAAGAAGCAAAACAAGACAAGTCTTGGTCAAAAAGTCACATTTCGGGTAAAACACCCGACCGAGTGTTTCTCATGGCTCATTTCACCCGCTCGAGTGAAGTCTCTGGACAAAAACTGATTACTCGGCAAAAAAACCCGACCGGGTGTTTTTGGGTTGGCAAAACACCCGCTCGCGTGTTTCTTTCTGCATTGCGCGGCTTTCTTAAAACGATCATATCTCTCTCATCCGAACTCCGTTTGGGACGTGTGAGGTACCCACGAGAAGCTCTTTTGACGATAAAGACAATGCTGGTCTTAGAAGAGCATTTGGACACCATCTTAATAGGTATATTGATGTTTGAAGCGGACCCCAGCTCCGATGTGGTTCATTGGATGTCTTCGTTTGTTCTATTGGTTTGGCACTTCCCGGATTCACATCAGCAGAACAACCGCGGAAACCGTGAAGGGCAACCCCCTCGGGACTACCCAATTGTCCGGATTTCTGCAGCAGAGAGAGCTGACCGCACTCGACGTGGCCTTTGTAGGTATTGCCCCGAAAAATACAACCGAGAGCATGTCTGCAACTAGAAGTTTTATGCCCTCATGGGTGAGAGTGATGATGAGGATCTGCCTCACGACAAGGACCACGATCACTCTGATGACGATGAGGCCGAGAACATGGCTTTTACTGGGGATGTTTCCAGTATCCATATTATAGGCCCGAAATTGAAGCCGTGGTCCATCCGTGTTACTGGTGAGATTTATGAGAAGCAGGTATCAGTACTTATTGACGGCGGAAGTACCCACAACTTCATCAAACCCGCCGTCGCTGAACAACTAAGTCTTTCACTTCACAATATATCTCCTTTACGTGTTTTTGTGGGTAACGATGCTTCTCTTCGTTGTAAATATGCTTGCCTCAAGACTCCAATTTCCTTGCAGGGGCACATGTTTGAAATAGACTATTCTTGTTACAAGTGGAAGGCCCGGATGTTATTTTGGGCATTCAGTGGCTGCAGGATCTTGGTGATGTCACCAAGAATTATCGACAGTTGACTATGAAATTTGACTGGAACAACAAGCCGGTAATCCTCAAAGGTGAAGACAAATCTCCCCGACATATATCATATCATGGTCTATTCTCCCTAATTAGCCAAGACCACCACTCAGAGGTCTTCGAGATCATCCCAGTCAACGATCCCACCAACGCACTGCCGGCTGTTCCACCCCCGGTAAACCCACTGATCCATGCGACACTAGAGGAGTATGCCCCAATTTTTGAGACACCGACAGGGCTGCCTCCATCCCGCAAGTGGGACCATCGTATCTACATTCCAGCGTCGACCAAACCAGTCAACGTCCAACCTTATCGGTATCCGTACTTTCAAAAGGCGGAAATTGAACGCCGAGTCAAGGACATGCTATCACAAGGAGTTATTCAGTAGAGCACTAGCCCTTTTTCCTCTCCGGTCTTGCTAGTCAGAAAGAAGGATGGTACATTTCGTTTCTGTGTCGACTACAGAGCTTTGAATGCGGCAACCACACCGGACCACTTCCCCATTGCAACCGCAGATGAATTATTTGATGAATTGCATGCAGCTCGAATATTCTCAAAGCTGGATCTCCGTTCGGGCTATCATCAGATCCGAATGTATGTAGCGGACATACATAAGACCACTTTCCGCACACATGATGGTCACTTCGAATTTCTCGTCATGCCATTTGGTCTCACCAACGCTCCGTCTACCTTTCAGGCAGCCATGAATACCATTTTTCAGCCCTACCTGCGTCAGTTCGTCATAGTATTTTTCGATGACATTTTGGTGTACAGCAGTAGCGGCGATGACCACACCCGACACCTCCGCACAGTTCTCGCCACGCTGCAGGAGAACTCATTTTATTTGAAACAATCTAAGTGTGCTTTTGGTGTTTCAACGATTGACTACTTGGGCCATATCATCTCTGCAGGCGAACTCAGAGCCGACCCGGCTAAGATCAAGGCTATGGTAGCGTGGCCCACTCCGTCGACTGTCAAACAACTCCATGGATTTCTTGGCTTGACCGGTTATTATCGACGTTTTGTGCAGAACTATTCGGTAATTGCAGCACCGCTAACTGAATTGTTGAAGAAGGATTGCTTTAAATGGAGTACCGCAGCAGACAGAGGCTTTGAGGAACTGAAACTTGCAATGAGTTCCGCCCCTGTGCTCCATCTCCCAGATTTTGAGAAGCAATTTATTGTGGAGACTGATGCCTCCGATTTCGGCGTAGGAGCAGTTTTACTCCAGCAAGGCCATCCTATTGCTTACTTTAGCAAGAAATTGGGAGCCCGCCGGCGTTTGGCTTCAACATACCATAAGGAACTCTACGCCATCGTCGAGGCTGTACAAAAGTGGAGGCAGTATCTCTTGGGTCGGGAGTTCATAATTCGTAGTGACCAGCGCAGTCTTAAGGAGCTATTGTCTCAAGTGGTCCAAACTCCGGACCAACAATTTTATGTGAGGAAGTTGATGGGCTTCAAGTTTGTCATAGAATACAAGCCGGGCGCTTCGAACAAAGTCGCTGATGCGCTGTCTCGTCGTGACGAAGATCGAGCTCCAGACACGGCTAATCTGTTGGCCCTCTATGTTCGACCGGTTCCCGCAATTATTGACGAGCTCCGCCTTGAGACTCAGCGCCTGCCAGATTTGGTGCAGCTGCAGCAGGCAGCTACCGAGGGCTCAGCTCCACCTCATATCTCAGCTTCAGATGGCCTATTATACTTCAAACGTCGGATTTATGTTAGTCCAAACTCGACTGTCCGCACATCTATATTGGAGGAGTGTCACTCTTCGTTATCCGCGGGCCACCCCAGCGTGCGACGGACTCTGGCTCGCGTCGCTAGTGCATTCTTTTGGCCTGGACTGCGCGCGGAGGTGCATCAATTTGTGGCAGCTTGTTTTACATGTCAAGCGACCAAGTATGTAAGAGATAAGCTAAAAGGATTGATTCAGCCACTTCCGATGCCTGGCATGGTGTGGGAAGCCGCCTCTATGGACTTCATTGTTGGCCATCCCCCGTCTATGGGTTTATACTGCCATCATGGTTGTTGTTGACTGTCTTTCGAAATATGCCCATTTTGGTGCACTGAAACCCGGGTTCGATGCAGCCCGTGTCGCTAGCTTGTTCGTGGATACGGTGGTGAAGTTGCATGGTTTTCCTTCCAAATTACTATGTGATCGTGATTCTATTTTTATGAGCGACTTATGGGATGAACTCCTCTCTTTGAGTGGTACAAAATTGAAATTTACTACAGCTTACCACCCACAAACGGATGGTTAATCGGAAGTGACGCGTGGGCTCGAGCAATATCTGCAAGCATTCGTCCATGACCGCCCTCAGCGCAGGTTCCATCTTTTGCCATGGGCAGAATTGGCTATGAATTGCAGCATTAATGCGAGTATTGGCATGTCTCCTTTTCAGGCTTTATATGGGCGTGAACCTCCAAATATTTTTGCGACATATTCTCGACCATCACACAATCAGACCGTGGCTGATATCCTGGAGGAGCGCGAGTCGACACTGAAACTGCTCAAGGAAGGTCTCAGCAAATCACAACGTGCTATGGCAGAATTTGCCAACCGGCGTCGCCGTGATGTGGAGTTCCAAGTGGGGGATCGTGTGTTGCTGAAGTTGCAACCTTTTCGTCAACATTCAGTTAGCAAACCGCTGTCCACAAAATTGGGACGCCGCTACTTTGGTCCTTACGAGATCATGGAGAGAATTAGGAAGGTTGCCTTTCGTTTGCAGCTCCCTGCTGATAGTAGAATTCATGATGTGTTCCACGTTTCTCTCCTCAAGCACTTTGTCCCTGCTCGAGATAATCCTGTGGTATTACCGGACGTGTTTCATCGCCATCATCCAGTGGATACACCTATCCGCGCTTCAGCAGTTCGCACCATTTTAGTTGACAAGTTGCCCCAAACACAGTGGCTAGTGCATTGGTCATCTTCTGATGTTCCGACTTGGGAGCCAAAGGACTTGCTCAATTCTCATTTTCCTCATCTCCACCTTGAGGACAAGGCGGTTTTCATCGAAGGGGGAGTTGATAGGACCACGACCTCGGAAGCCCAGCCAGCCCAACCAGAGACCACCGAAGCTGCTACTCCAGCCAAACAGTCGTCCACGAAGCAGCAACGTGCAAGGCCCAAACAAGTCATTCAGCCCAAGGAAAGACCCAAGAGGAATGCGCCGCGCCCCGCACGCTACACGTCTTGAAGATCTTGCCATATTTTAGTTATTATTTTAATAATGTTTTTCCTTATTTGTTGAACACTTTATTTTAGTTAAATTGCGTCAAATCTTCTCGAGTTTTCTTCTTGATTCTTTCCCGAGTCGTAAGTCCGAATCAAGCAAGGGGAATTCTATATATTATAGAATTCCCATAGATCGAGCTAGTCTTGAGAATTAAAGTAATAAAATACACTTTTCTCTCAACCCTAGTCGCCAAAACCCCTAGCACTTCAACTAGGGTTGATTATCTCTTTTCCGTCAAGCTTTTCTGTCAATTTTTGTGCTCTACTTGCATCGATAGGATCTCAATTCCTATCACTTTGGCATATTTTATATGCGAAAAAAGTGAGTGAACTAAAAGTTCCCCATATAATTGAAAATGAATCGGACCAGTGAATAATTAGTACAAGTAATATTTAATCCCCAACAAAATCATTAAATGTCTAGTCTCTCTTATAATATATGCACCACTGCCACGTGTCAATTTGTTTTTAATTAGTAATAATATCAAAAGTACTCCCTACAGCTCAATTAAATTGGAATATTTCTTTTAAGCACGTATAGAAATTAGGTTAAATAGATTAAAATAAAAGAGATAACTCATCTTGCTAAATTACAAATCTTGAGCATGAGTTCCAACAAGTTTCAGAATCATTGCCAGAGGAAATTGGGAACTTGACATCCCTTACCAAGTTACTCCTAGATATCAATGAATTAAATGGTATGATATTCTCTTTCATGGCTTTATCCTCTGTCAATTTGAATAATTTAGTTTACTTATGAATAGTACTAGCTAATTGCTAGAGTAATAAATTGCCGATAACTAAATTTATGTGTGGATGATTTATAATCTCACAGGTCATATTCCAAAAGGAATATTTCGTCTCTATAATTTATTTCAGTTGAATTTTGCTAACATAACCATATCAAATGTGTATCTTAGCGACGATAATTTAAGCGGTACATACTGCCCATTTCATTAATCAAGTTTATTTTGTAATTAATGTTGATTTCTTCATCTTTCATAATACTTAATACATACAGTAGATATTTCTTGTTTTAATGCATTCGCTTCATATAAATTTACACCGAACAAAATAAACATTCAGGTCCGATACCATCCACCTTTGTGAATCAATCACCACTACTTGACTTGGATCTCTCTTCCAACAACTTAAGTGGAGAGATTCCACCATCCATTTGCAACTTGAGATATCTCAGAATGCTCTATTTATCATACAATAATTTGGAAGGATCACTTCCATATTGTCTGGGAAACTTGGGCTCATCTGCGTTTATCCTCTATTTGAATGCAAATAAGCTTAGTGGCATCTTACCATCAACATTCCCAAAGGGTTGCAGTCTTGAGTCAATCAGTCTGACTGGAAACAAATTGGAAGGAACACTTCCCCAAACATTGGTCAACTGCCAAGATTTGATTATGGTGGACATTGGTGATAATAAAATACAAGGTGCGTTTCCCTTTTGGATGGAAACACTCCCTCAACTTCGTGTCCACGTCTTAAGGTCAAATAAGTTCAATGGTATGATGTCGGTATCTTCAAAAACTAAGCAGCCTTTCCCAAAGCTGCAAGTATTGGACGTATCATATAATGCATTTGTTAGCTCTCTACCTGAAAGATATTTCAAGAACTTTTGATGTATGATAGATGCCATGGAAAACCAAGCTGATAATGGAACAAAACACCTTAGAGGAGAAAAGCTTAGAGGAATGATTGACTTGATGCTCACAGTGAAAGGATTAGATCAGTCATTGGAGCAAATCCTGACAACCTTTACAACTATTGACTTATCCTCCAATAGATTCTCTGGGTGCATCCCACCTTCTCTAGGGATTCTTAACTCTCTTAGATACCTGAATTTGTCTCACAATACCCTCATAGAACATATACCAGCATCTCTCGGAGGTATGAATTTTCTTGAGTCTTTGGACTTGTCTTCAAACAAGCTGGATGGAGAAATTCCAAGTGGATTGGCGAGGTTGACATTTCTTGCGAAGTTAAACCTTTCGATGAATAATCTTGAGGGACAAATACCACAGGTTGGCCAACTTTCCACATTTGATAATGATTCATATGTGGGGAATGCAGGCTTGTGTGGATTTCCACTGACGAAAGAATATGAATGGACCTACGGAAAACAATCACCGCCTCATATGGAAGTGGGATCGGATAGGGAGATCGAGTGGGGTTATGTGTTTGCTGCTGCTGGATATGTTGTGGCATAGGGATCTTTCCTGGCTGCTTTTATTTTGTCGAAGTTTCAGATATAAATACTTTGAGAAAGTTGATGGCCAGCATCGGAAGAAAAGAGATAGGCGAAGAAGTGCTACGAGGAATCTGGTGTGAAGAGAGTAGTTGCGATTAGGCTATTTAGTTTGGTAGCAGGCGAGCGAGAATAAAAATGAATGTGCTTGTAATCAATAGTTGTGCAATGTTTTTTGTATATACAAGTTATGGAATGTTTGTAAGGTTCGTTATTAGTGTTTTGTTTAATTTGGTATGTCGTTTCATAATTGTGTTTATCTACACTGTTGTAATTATGTTTCAAGAATGTTTTGTTGAAGACCAAGCTACTCCCTTCATCTGCCATTTAAAGAGATATTTTGCTTCGGCACAAATTTAATGAAATTATTTAAATTTTATAAAGAAAATAAGTAAAAATTAGGAGGAATAGTCTATTTTTATATGTTAATTGTATATTAAAATATGAGTATAATGAGTTAATATTGAGAATGAAAAAAAATATATGTCTTCAATGGTTGGAATGGCAGTTTTTGGCATTTTCAAGGGACACAATGAGTGCAAGGAATCTAATAAAGTAAAAAACTAGTTAAGGCACATAATTTGATTTAATTATGCAACTGTAAGATTTCGACTTGAACCCTCAACCATTAAAGGTACACTCAGATTAGAGATGTCAAGTGGGTTGGACCGGCCCAGACCTATAACTGTGGTGGCCAGGGCTAAGCCTGGGTTTTGGTATAGATAATGGGCGAAGTCCGAGCCCGGGCCCATGTGGTAAGTTGGACATGTCATGTATGAGTACCTATTATTTTTATACCAAAATAAACAAATGTATTCCATAGTATATGTGCTCAAAATTGACAATTTTATTTTATTAAAGTCTCATCACCAACAATTTTATCAAGATTTGATTTGTTTTTCCTCAATTTGTTATGATTTGTATCCTTACATATTATCATATGTCAGAGACCCGAATTCTCCCCTAAGAAAGCCAATTTCTCCTATTTTTCTTCAAAGTCACGACTTTCTCCAACGATACTTAATAGTCCTTCCGTCCACCGTTTATAGTTCCATATTGACTTGATTTTAAGAAATTGTTAACTTTGTATAGTAAAATTGAAAAATGAGTTAATGGAATGTGGGCTCAATTTTTATATATTAGTTTTATAGTAGGACGTGAGTAATTATTTGGTTGAAGAGTGTGATTCACGTGCCTAAAACATTTTCTCACTGACGAAGGAAATAATATATTTAAATGATCCATATTTAATCCAATTTCAATAACTCTAAAACAAATAAAAACGAAATCAAATCCAAACGTACTTCGAATAAAATAACAAACCAATGATTAGTCCAATATCAAATAAAGATAGAAAATGGAACAATAAATCAACTATAACAAAAATGGAAAAATGACTTGATACTTATCAAAATGTCTTCTTCCATAGTTGATCTATTTATGTCCCTTAGGAACACTCCTGCTCCTTAATTGCATTGTAGAAAATTTGCCGTCCGTTCTCCCAAAAACCCAGTAATGTAACAACCTTATCGTTACGCGTAAATTCCATCGTGCGTTTGTCATAGCTTCGGTATATCTCACCCAAAGTCTTCAGCCACGAAGCTCCTAAGACTACGTTTGGACCATGAATGGGGAGCTGTTAAGAGGGGATTCCCACCTAACGTGATTTATCGAACAAGAAACACAGGTCGTAGACTTCCTAGCGCCCAAGAGCTTTGGGTCGGCGGAGTTTTCCGACGGAGGAGGCTGAACGCAAGGGAGATCCTCGTCGGCAGCGAGATTCATGGTGTTTCTTGTGGCACAATTTAGTAGGCCGTCAAAATATGATTTTCATTGATTGAGAATGAATAATGAAATAGGCCTATATAAACTAAGATCCTAGGGTTGGTTCGACCTAACCTATACGTTCGGGAAAGAACCAACTAAGAAAACCCGAACGGAGCTTATAAATTGCTCGACTCAAAATATAATTCAAAAATTACAATTAAATAAACAATAATGGAAAAGATAATAGAAATAACTACTATAGAATTAGTCGCTACTTAGCGACGTAATTCACAAACTTCTGCGGCTGCTTCAGCTTATCTCTCGGCCGCAGTGCTCTGGTCGTCGATACGGTTGTCGGCGTAGCCTCCTTCCCGTCCACCTCGTGCTCACCGCTTGCAGCTTGTTCCCTGTCTCCTCTGCTCTATCTTCCTCATCCCCTGGCTCCTCTGTTCCCACCTTGGTCATTGGCTCGTTGCACGGGCTGATCTTATCAGGAGCACAAATAAATCAACCACAACCTCATGTCCTTGAAGTGTAAACTTGACGTTGTTACACTTTTCTTTACATAGGAATATCGACCGATTTCCCACACAAACACGGAAAGGATTGATTGGCGTAACCTGCTGCCAACATTTGATGCAGTTTCAACGTAGAAATAGGGCAAAAACCTACGGTGTCAAAATGCTTTGAATTTCGCACGGTACATGCGAAACACAATTTAGGATCGAACTCATCTCGACGATGGATTTTGGCCATCTGACATCGTTTAGGGGGCGAAAACTGCAATTTACTGTTTTTTCGGGTTTATTTTTAATTTTTAATTTTCTGTTTTATTTCCTTTTGAACTTTTGGGGTTTTTTGGACGCTTATAAAAAGCGTTGCTTTTGTTTTCGGCCGCAGTAAATTTTTGATAATAATATTTCATTTTCATTGAAACTAGGGTTTCTCTGAATTCCTTCTCCGTTCAGTCAATTTCTATATACGTTTTGCATCAACATTTCTTCACAATTTCAGGTTGGACGAAATTATGTGTACTGTTTCCACTGATTAAGGTTTGCACATTAACCCCCCAAATCGTAGCTGTCACTTTCAACGCCTGGGGAGGGTCGAATCTCCATTTCACGGCCTCCAAGAATTCAGGCCATGTTGTCACCAAATTGTTATTATGTTGGTGAAGGAGCCAATTGGACGCCCGGTGTTCAAAAAGTAGTCCAACTAAGCGCAAACGGTCCTTTTCCGACGTTTCGAAATAGTTAAAATAGGACTGCACCTTGTAAATCCAGCCTGATGGGTCGTCTCCGTTGAATTTTGGAGGGATCAGAAGCTTGGCCTTCTTCGCGGCAAAAATTGCGTCTCCGTCTAGCTTGGCCTCCAATGTCGAAAACAGGGCGATCCACTCGGTCTGATAAGGCAAGATATTCTTCTCCGTTGTGAAGTTCCAACCTTAAACTTTTTATGGCTGACAGAATCTCTTCTTGAGAATTGGGGTTGGATTTATCAACCATGATAGAGAATGTGAGGGAGAGCGGCAGACAAGACTCAAGAGAAGATTAGGGTCAAGAATATGATTCTTATATTGGTAGTTTGCTGAAGAAGATAAATAAATAAAACACACGGCGAGTTTGATTCTTATATATTCAAAGTCTGTCTTTTAAGTTTAACCATGAGGCCTTTATATAGGTAAAGAGAAATCTTAACTTATGGAAAATAAAAATTAAAGGAAATAACTAAAAGGAAAATAAGAAAAAAAAGGAAAACCTAATTTAATATAGAAGGAAAAATAATTACTCCTAGTATTTTTCCATCTACTAATTCTATTAACTAGGAAATAAATAAAACCAAAAATATAACTTGCTTAGTATCAAGTCTTATCTTCCAATACTGCATCAATATTTTAGATAATTGTATATGAGTTATGTAACAACCCGTCATCCTAGGGTACAATAAATGCGGCGACTGCTACCAAAACGGACTTAAAGAATTTAACATAGGCTAGGGTTTCATTTAAAGAGTTTTGACCAAAGTATTTGAAGGAACTATCAAAGCATTAAAACAACAACTGAACCTAGAAGCTTAAATAAGTAAAAGAAAGGTATCATAAATTACGATAAAAAATCTCAAGAGTATGACATAGTTTCCAAGATAAAAACCACAAGAAAGTCTAAGGCCTCTAAACCGAAAGGAAAGTGCAAAATACCCAATTAATACTAAAGTATATCAAGAACTCAGCGGAAAACTACCAAGAGAAAGTGCAGCTATGTATGAAGACACAACTACGCTTGAAGTTCAAAACATTCAAGTTAACATGCTCAACACCCGCCACGCTCGTCACCGTTCAACCTGCACAAAAGGAAAACACATGCATGGCTGAATATTTTGAAATACTTAGTGAACTCGTTGCCAAAACATTTTATAAGCTATGCCACCCTTACCAAGTGAACTCGAGTTTTAAGCAGTTATAAGAGAATATCACGAGTATCACAAAAATATATTTTCCATAGACTGGCCAGTCAAACAACTCCCCACTTTTCTCATCATTTTCCACAATCACAACATTTCCATGGTGCGACGAAAGTGTGGCCACACTTTTCGCCCACGAGACCGGCCGACTAGCAAGGACGGCCACACTTTTCGCCCACATAATTCTGCTGGGTCTAACGCAGTTTTTAAGCCAGTGTGTGAAGGAAATGCTAGGTCCAGGAAGAGCTGGAGACGATGGACTAGCATAGGAAAATGAAGGAAAGTGAGCAGAACTGGAGGGAAAAGAATGGCTAGAAGAAGGAAGTCAATAGCTGAGGGCAACAAAGACTATTCATACCTCGCTGGACCTACTTCAACGCCTATAAATAAAGGAGCATGCAGCACACGCCATATATGATTTTTGCTCTTAGCTCACACACACACACACACACTTGGTAAATGGGAATTCTGGGATAGTTTAGGGTTTCTAAGGGTTTCATCTTCGGTGAAAGTCAGGGTAACACCGTCCTCTCGGAGGGCGAAGAAACAATCTGTTTTTCATTTAGCTTTTCGTACTTTTATCCCGTCGAACTTCATTGTTTTGGAAGTCGATTTGGTTGTTGCTACTTATCGGTTATCTATGCATTTAGTTTTTGTCATGTTGGTGTTATCTTGTGTTGATTTATGATTCTGGGTTTTGTTTGAAGTTTTATTTCGGCAGTTGAATGTTAATCTCTGTTTTGGATAATTCTGTGCTTGATCTGGGGAAGAGGTTGTGGATCTGAATTGTTGTTGTTGATCGGTGGTTGTTTGTTGAATCTGAAGCTATGGATATACTTTTGGTCAGAGTTTGTGTCGGATACTTGGATCCGGAGTGGATTTAGCATCCGAGGTTGGATCTGAACAGGGGAATTGATGTGAATCAAATAGTACATTTTTATTCCCATAATTTTACATGATTTGTATGGTTTGATGCTTGTAAAAATATGTTTTATAGTGTAGGAAGCGGAATGGATGGTGAAACGAGACATGGAATGAAGCTTGGATGGAGAACAAAGTCATTGACAGACTGCCCAGTTTGACAGCTTGCCCAGTCTGCGTCGCGAGTCCAGAATTTGCTCAAAATGAGCCACCCGGCCGGGTGAATTTCATGCCTAATAATTCACGCAGCCGGATACGATGACGCAGTAACTGCTGAGTTCCGTTTTTAAATAGTTTTGAGGCAGTTTTTGGGGCATATTCAGGGAGATTGGCACGAAAAATTATCAGAGGAAGAGAAGAGGAAGATTGGAGGGCAATCACTCAACTTCCATCATCCCGGAGGAGATTTGCTACCATTCACACATCAATTTCATGAGTTCTATGGTTCTTCTTTATTGTTTGTGGATGTGTAACTAAACTCTTACTTTGCTCCTAATTTGTGAAAGATGTGAATTACTTTTGGATTCTATGGATTAATATTAATTTATGATCTTTTTCTACGGTACTTTTTACATTGAATTATAATTCCGGCCTGATTTATTATTCAATCGTGTCTTTTAGCCAATGTCTCTTTAACTTGGTTAAAAGGTGGAAACGTAGATAAAGAGTTTGAGATTTGTATTGTGTTCAGCATATGAATCTTGGATAAGTTGATTTACATGTTGTTACAATAATTGTTGGACATTTACTGTGCTTCCATAGGAATGTTCAATTGATTATGTAAATGAATCATGTACGTTGGAAATTAGAAGTTGGATTAGAGCTTACTATGCTTCCGTAGAAGTGATAATCCGATGAGTGCGAATTTGATCTTAGTGTTCAGCAAGGTTAAATTCAAGCATCTGTGAACATGTTCAGTGTGAGTAGAATGAACGAGATATTTACAACTTTCATTAGATTAATCTTTAATCCATAGGTTTACTAGTCCATTAAGTTAATTCACATCGGGAGCATATTAGGAGCAATGTTCTCACTCCCTTGGTTATATTTTGTGTTTGCATTTTAGTTCTTCACTTGTCTTTGTTTCAATTTAGTTTTTCAATCCAAAAATTCCAAAATTTACTTGCTTTCGAATTAGATAATCGTACGCCTCCCTGTGGTTCGACACCCTTTTACTACAACTACATCTGTACTCTTGCAGATTCGGTTGTAATTTTAGAGCTATTTGATATATTTGTGTGTTATTAGTTCATTGATATAAAAGCTCTAAAAATATACATCAGGAATCAAGTTGTGCATGGATTTCAAACTCTTTTGCTCTCTTTTCAATTTACTCCGTCTAGTAGCCGTAGATCTGCTTAGTTTTTAATTGTTCTTCGTTAAATTGCTTTAAATCCAATCTGATTCGTTTCCGATTCATGTTCCATCTCTATTTTTACTGAATTTTATTGCAAATCGATTGGAGAAGATGATATCGCTGTTAGTTAGTACTTTAGTTAGTTGTTTTCCAGCTTTTCGTCCGTACTCTACCTTTTCAGCAAATGGTCCCCACCGTCAGTTTATTTCCCAGGTCTAGGTAATTTAGAAATAGTTTCTTAGATCTAGTGAATGTCTCGTTTTCCAGTTTACATGCATGATTTCTGTTCTGCCTAGATCTAGCTGTCAGCGTAGAAGATTTCACTCAAGTTAGTTTAATTTTCTCAACCCAAAAAATGCGTGGCAGCAGCCAACCCAAAAATAGTCCTGAATCCTTGAGCATGCTTTATTACGCATTCATCTCTGTGGGATCGATCCCTACTTTCCTGTGCTAATTTTAGTATACGTGGTTGAGGGTTTTTGAAGCGATATTCTGTGTGTCCGACGACCGAGATCTTCCAACGATCCGTGAGTTCCTAGACCTTGTGATCTAGTGGATTCACTGGACCTAGGAGACTTGTTATTCCTTTCTGTGCACACAGTACTTAACAAAATTAAAAGCGAGCTTCAGGTGGCTTTTGGGTATGTACTTCATAGATTTCGGTCTTGAAGTCCTCCCATGTCATCCCGTCCACTCGATCCTGGGGCATGGTCTTTAACTTAGTATCCCACCAAAAGTCGGCGGACCCGGTCAGTTGATGCGTCAGACAAATCATCTTCTCCTCGTCATTGCACACCAAAGTTCTGAAGATGCGCTCCAAAGCGCGTACCCCAGTTTCAGCCTTTGCGGGTTCACCCATCCCGTCGAAGGTAGGAGGCTTTTGGTCTAGGAATAGCTTCACGACTTCCCTATCTACCCGTGGAGGTGGTGGTGGCGGCCTTGGTTGCGTCACGCTTTCTTCTTCCGAAGCCTGGGAAGTGGGTTCCTCGCGTCTCACGTTGCGTCTAGGCGGCATTCTGATTCATTTTCACTCGAGGTGTTAGCGCACTTATTCAAACCCAAATTAGTGATGTGGTATATTTGAAATAAAAGTTTAACTCCTTCTACAAGTAGGGTCCAAGGAAAGGCCACACAATAGCAGTTGTAGGGAAAACAGTTGCGCAAGAGAAAACATAATAAAGTTGCACCACAAGATTGAAAACACTTGGAAGAAAATAGAACGAACAAGTATTCACGCAACAAGGATAGAAAGAGTGAAGACGGCTCATTGCAAGACAATAAAATAAAAAGGTGCGAATTCCCCATTAAATCTCGAAAGTGGTCTCAAAAGGTTTCAGTACAATGAACGAAAAAGGACAAAACAATTGCGAAAGAAAATGACAACGTAAATAGAGGTTCTAGAATTCAAAACATGGGGAAAGGAAAACAAAATCACTACTCGAGCACTAGGCATCTCCACCCTCGTCCTCTTCCGGTTCTTCCGACTCTCCAACACTTTCCTCGTTCGAGCTCTCTCCCTTCTCTGCGGGTCCCATCTCCCCGTCTCTCTTCCTGTCGCTTAGGGGCGAAGGGATCGAGGTAAGCATCTCTTCGGCCTCTCTTATGATTCTTCGAGGGGCCAAAATATACATCTTAAGTGTCCTCCTTTGGGGAACGCGAGCGACGTGCGGTTCCTGATCATCGCGGTATTTCATTCGACGCGCTGCTCCTGCCGAGTACTTTTGCGTTGGCGGATGGAGTGGAGATCCGTCAACTGCGGCAGACATGGCCGGAAGTAAGACTCCTATTAGGCCGACGAAGTCTCCTCGAGGCGTGTATTTGGGCGGGCTAAACCAGGGGTAGGATACCGAGGCTTGAGCGGTCCACTCGCTCCAAGGGGAAGATAGTATATGGATAAGTCGCATGATTCCCTCGTGATGGGTAGTTCGATACGCGTAAGCGTCCAGCCAGTGACCGTAGAAATCGGTGACGAAGTTCAGGAGGAACTGTTTTCCATCCCATTCCAGCTCTCTATAGCGCTCAACCGGAAAGTTCCTATTCTTGGCGTAACGGCGACGCATAAGGGCGTGATAGGGTTGAACCATCTATATAAAGAGGAAAAGGAAAAAGTCAGCACCGCCAAAAAGGGTGGAAGAGAATAGCGAGTGTGTATGGTTCCAAGGGTGGAAGAGAATAGCGAGTGTGTATGGTTCTCATTCCTAAGGCAGCTATCCGCGCGTTTCCTCTCACGATTCGTCGAGTTCCATATACACTAATTGCCTTATACTAGTCATTCCACGTTTCTATTGTTAGTACAAGCGCTGTGATCGTATAGCTAAGGCATGCTAGGTTCAAAAGTCCAGGTCTAAGCATCACAACATTTCAACATAATCTCACGTAATCATATTCGCATTTCACAATTTTCACAAGTTCTCATACACATTCGACAGATCATCATTCGGGAAGCATCGCTTCACATTCACAATATTTCCAACACTTATGGCATGCTTTTCACCAAAAATAACACTTTCCACCGAAATTTCCAAGAGCATAAAGTTTCAATCATAGAAATATTCCGTACCTCTTCCTTTGTGGTTGAACGAGACGAGTTGCGGTGTTGAGCCTTCCATATTCAGTTCGTTAGAAAAATGATTACAAGGACAACTTAAATTTTTGAAAAGACTCTTGGGTCCAGAGCGGAAAGAACTGAGGCTCTGATACCAACTGTAACAGCCCGCTATCATAGGGTACAATAAATGCGGCGACTGCTACCAAAACGGACTTAAAGAATTTAACATAGGCTAGCTAGGGTTTCATTTAAAGAGTTTTGAACAAAGTATTTGAAGGAACTATCAGAGCATTAAAACAACAACTGAACCTAGAAGCTTAAATAAGTAAAAGAAAGGTATCATAAATTAAAATCAAAACTCTCAAGAGTATGACATAGTTTCCAAGATAAAAACCACAAGAAAGTCTAAGGCCTCTAAACCGAAAGGAAAGTGCAAAATGCCCAATTAATACTAAAGTGTATCAAAAACTCAGGGGAAAACGACCAAGAGAAAGTGCAGCTATGTATGAAGACACAACTACGCTTGAAGTTCAAAACATCCATCTTAATTAGTTAACATGCTCAACACCCGCCACCGCTCGTTACCGTTCAACCTGCACATAAGGAAAACACATGCAGGGCTGAGTATTTTGAAATACTGAGTGAACTCGTTGCCACACTTTTCGCCCACGAGACCGGCCGACTAGCAAGGACGGCTCCCGATCCCCTCGTGTACACAGCGTGGTAGGGTTTGTGGCCCGTACTCAGACCCGAATTCGTTTAAACATATCCATAGCCCTATAGCCCAATGGAGCGAACTCTCAAACTGGGCATCAGGCGCACAATATCACAACAAAGCAGACATAGGCATGGCATAACAGTTAAACCACCCTTATCTCTCCACATTCATAAATTTGCACATAAAAGAGTTTAAGAATAAAGCCCACCTCGACTGCTTAGGTTTCAAGTATGTTCTTTCCCTTGTTATCCGGCTTCGCAACTGATGTTTCACCTTTTTAATCACATAGGCACATATCACAAATCAGATTCAATACAAACTCATTACTCATGCAAGTCTCAATGCTTTTCCCTTTTCTTACCGATCTATTTTAGCATCATTAATCAATCAAGGTCACGTTCATCGCATAAGTTCCATTCGCATCTCAATTCTAGATCTAACATCAACATATGTCACACAAGAGTATTTTGCCAACACACAACACACCAACACAACACACACACGTGTATATACGCACCCACACACGCACACATGCATACATATTTTCCATATCCCTTTTATCCCACTTTCACTCAATAAGATGCGTGAGGGTCCAAGAATACCGTTTAATCGGTTAGAAAGAAGAGGAATCGAGTAGAAAGAAGAAGATAAATATAAGAATACCTTATGAGAAAAACGAAAGGTAGAAATTAAGTGTTAGACTCGGTTCTTCAAGATTCTTGGATCAAACTTCAATTCTTCTTCAAAAGATGACAAAATATTGGAGAATAGAAGAAAAATTGGAGAGAGTGAGAGAGAAGAGAGGGGCGAAAATTATGGGGCTAGGGTTAGGGGTTCTCTTATTTATAGTGCTCAACAAGATATTTAGGTAATTAAAATAGAATATTTGGTAAGATTTTATTCTCCACAATTAAATAAAACAATATTGTGGAGTAGGGAAGAAGAAATACCAAAAATAAGTTCTAAGGCAAAATCAAGTAGTTTTCGAAAATTAGGCTTTTTAATTAGCCAAGATTTTGTTTTGAATATTTTACGGAGTAGAGCAAAATATAACGGAGCAAAATAAAAATAAAAAACCTCCCCCATTGGCATAGAAGATAGGCGTGTAATATGTGCCTTAAATAAGGCATGGATTTTTGAATATTAACTAAAATAAGATATGGCAAGATCTCTTGAGGTATGGAAAGATTTGGTAGAATATTTTAATTCTAGGTGTGGAAGGAGATCAAATAAGGGATCAATTAAAATAGAATAAATTCCTCCTTCCCAAAGCTAGGTGATTTTCGAAAATCACCTTAATATTAATAAGGCTCGATTTTTCCATTGAGAAATAGGGAAATAATTGGGTTTTGGATTTAATTTGGATAAATATCCCAAAAATTAAATTAAATCCGGAAAAATAGAATTCCTTCTCCAAAAGTCCAAGGGTTCGAAAATCTCAATATTTAGGTGGCTAGTATTTATGGAAATTTTCCCTAATATTCTCACCCACCCTTAAACAAATAATTCACCTCATAATTTAATAAATCGCATGGCACATCACATAGTAAAAAATTTTGACTTTTCAAACTTCCCGGTCAAAGAAACTCATGCAATAAATTCATTTATCAAATAATTCACATCTCCCACGTCATCAATAATAAATTTTAGGGCTCTAAAATTAGGGTTCGGAAATTCGGGATGTTACATCCTATCTTCAAGGTTGAACCACCAGACCGTTCATGCGTCGGCATCTCATTCCGTTGTTGCCTCTTCTTAGAAGACATGGTTTCAAATTTGTTCAACTTATTTAAACTTTCCTCCAATTTTTTTGCTCTATTACTGCCAGAAACATAATAAATTTTAGAATATAACAGTTTCATCAAGCCAAAACAAGACACAAAGATGCACAAAACATAATTTATATCCAAACATCCATTCAACATGATGATTCCAAGGAGGACAACCACATTTGGAGTAACTGTAAGTTTACCTGGCTTTAAGACGAGAATCAGCAACGCTTGTTCTCAATCGCTTCAATTCCTCAAGGGCAGTGGGAGATGGATTCTTTATATGAGCACTACCAAATGAGTTATCTTCTGAACTACTGCCAACAAATCTGAGAACCCTCCTAACATCACTAAATTGTGCATGTTTTTGATCAATAGGAAATGAATCCAACGTCCGACATTGAGATAATGTACTTGCATCTCCTGAAGATGTTGCACTCCCTCTAGAATTCGCCTTCCCAGAAGATAAGTTTCTTCCCTCGATTCCATCTCTGAAACTTGTCGACCGATCCAAAGAGGAGGCAGAATAACCCCTTTGCCCATCCTGGAAGTTACCAGCAAAACCAGAGTCCGGGCTGGCCG
>NC_062965.1:23324645-23354797 GCF_023119035.1 Salvia hispanica
TTCTAAGTTTAGGAGAAAACGTTGTGTATTTGCTTGTGTATGTTAATTGTGCTGAATTTAGGGTTATTTGTGTCTAATTGGAATGCTTTAGCATGTTTACATACTAAAACATAAAGGGCCTATGGTTGCATAAAATAAAAGGAGAATTTTGAATTTTTTGTTCGAGTTAAATACTTGAATTGTTAACTGCTAATATACGGAGTGAATGAAGGAAAAAAAACTTGATAACAACATTGAATGCTTCAACAATGACATTTAAGGCATCCTACTAGACATTTGTCAACCCTTACATTCACTTTTTTTAAGAGCATCAATTAAAGTTTCCATTTATTCACCTAAGCCCCTAATATATTAATTAGAGGGAAAATGTCTTACAAACTAAGTTGCACTTCATCAAATACTTCCTGCGTTCACTTTCCTCAACAGAAACTTCATACAAATAGGTGGCTTCACGCCTCCCATAGCCAGAAGTGAGCTAGGCAGCGTCCATTTCCTGTCACCGCATGTCAATCCAGAAGCCATCGTGGGCACGACCGCGTCTGCCTCCACTTTATTTATCGAACTTCTCTTATTTATTTTTTTCATTTAAGGAAAGAAGAGAATAAAAAACTTCAATTAGTAGGTGTTTAGATTAGTTTTTAAAAATATTTAAGAGTTTACAAACTTTTTGAAAAATGTTTGACAAAGTAAATTTCAAATAATTACTGGAGTATAATTAAGATACAAATACAATGATCAGTTTATAAATAATTCCATTATATTATGGGCATATTGATGGAGATCATTGGGCCAACACAAAGAGGATCGACACGGATGGTCCGATAGTGGATAAGGATGATCAGAACTAAGCCCACTAGCCGTGGACTAGGCCCTAAATAAAGTTCTTTATTAGTTTCTTGCTTTGTTTATTTGTAAGTGAGGATTATAAATCGGGAGTTCAAATGCTGCCCAAAATAATTTGAGTAGGGCCAGCTCAAAACCCATTCTCAATTTCACATGCTTTGTATGGCAAAAAAATTCGGCATTTTAATAATGATTTTGAAAAAATTAATAAATCACGCAAAAATAAAATAAAACAAGCTTTTTAATTTGAAAAAAAGTAATTAATTATTTCCTTCGTCTCAAAAGATGACTTACTTTTATTTTTGATTTGTCCCTATCAAGATGACCTACTATTATTAAAAGTAGAAATACATTTATATGCTCCTGTGTCTTATTTTATTCTCATCACTCAACACAAGAATAAATAAAATAAGATTTTCAATTAATACTCCCTTCGTCTCATAAAAATATGTGCACATTCCATTTTCATCTGTCCCACAAAAAGACGTGCATTCTATTTTTGGAAAGTTATTCCAATTTATTACTCATATACATTAATTTATTTACAACTTATACCATAATTAAAACTACTAATAATACGAGTGATAGTATCTGCTAACATTACCTTAACTACCATTCTTCACATCTCTCTTATTTTACCAATTTCGTAAAAGACAACGATCATTCTTCATATTTGATGTCCAATTCTATTTCTACCATCACAATTGGGACGGGCAATTTGTTAGGGAAATCTAACTCATTAACTGATTCACTTCTTTCTTGCCCTAATCTTCTCTTGACTTCTTCTCTCCCTCGCATTAAATCATGACTGCTGATAATTCAAACCCCAATTCTCAAGTAGAATCCCCTAATCTTCTCTTGACTTCGCCTTCACCCCTTCAATCATGGCAACTGAAACTCATGCTGATAATTCTCAACAAGAGCTTCTATCCGCCATAAAATGTTTAAGGTTGGAACTTCACAACCACAGAGAAGAATATGACACGTCTGACAACTGGTGCTTTCATCTCATACTCACCCTCTATCTTCGTTCATCTTTATTTCAAAAAAAAAATTCCAGCCAACCGCAGCACCATTATCATCGTCACACCTAATCCTCCATATTTTCCCTTAAAAAATTCCACCGTCGAGAAGCTACAAGTCCCTATTTTATACCTTTCACCTTATTTCATCCATATCCTTTTTTCACCAATCAACAAAAGAAAGAGACCTTCTTCACCAAAACAATAACACCAAACCCCTTCTTCGCATAGAAGGCACTCCAACTTCACTTTTTTTTCCTATTATTAGTTATGGCTATTTACCACCAATATCAGCCCCGCACCAGATACACTCAATGTTTGCAAAATTTGATCGCCTATTGGACATGATGGAATCCCGTATGGACGAAGTAGATCGCGGGGGAAAATCTTCGTCGGAAACAATACCCCAGGCCACACCAACCTAGTCGGTCGCGCAACAATCCCGACGGCTTTTTCAGCGCCATCCAGGATGCAGCCAATCGCGTTGGCTACCCTTATGCACCTCCGCTGCCGGAGCCACCGCCACATCCGACTCCATCCCCGCCGTACGCGCAGTGAACCCGCCGCAGCTATCTGCCCCACAGTCAGCCGCCGCCCGCGGGGTTCTAGTTCCAGCGGGTATACCGCCCGACAGAATGCCTCCACCTCTGGGGACCGGTTGTGGAGCAGGAACAGCCACCCCGACAGCCGCATTGCGTGCGCAAAGCCCTAACCCGAGTTGGTTTTTTCAAGAATCATACCGAGCAGCAGTTCTGCCTCCAAAAAGCAGACTTGCTGGGACCTGCCAGTCCCGAGACAGTATGTGGGGGCTCCGGTCTCTAACACTCCACTGGCGCACCCAACCAGGCGTTGGGATCAGCCTGAAACGCGCGTTCGGCAGCGAGTGTCGGTTACGAACCACCGCCCCCGACCGGCTGGTCTCCACGACCACAACCATTGTCCGTGCATCAGCTCACCTGCTGGGACCCACCCGGGAAAAGCAGGGATATCCACCATGTGAACCGCCAACACTGGTGGAGCCCCTTGATCGTGAGTGTGCAAAATTCCGACGTTTGCCGCAGCAACTGCAACCATCGCTACCGGAGGGAGGTTGATAAGGACAGATGTTATGGAGAGGTCATTACCCAAACACATTCCCCAACACTTGACATGAGTTTGGGTAGCTATGATGCAAATGAATTACGGACCAAAAGAAGTCGATGCTTATTCATGAGTTTAGATGTTCAGATTGCATATTCATGTTCAGATTGCATTGTTGATCGTGGTAAGGGAGAAAGAGGAGCTTTGTTCAAAGGATTCCATATTGAGACAGCAGCCAAAGAAGCCATGGATCGTGGCTTGCCTAATGAGAATAAGGGATCATCTTTTGTGGAAATCTTCCTGTCTTGCAGCCCCGATAGGAGTACAGAAAAGGAAGAAAAGACGTTGTTGAACGATGCAGAGGAGGCGATTCCACTAATGAAGTGAAGAAAAGGGCATCGCCTCACTGAGTGTTGTTCAAGTTCCGTCAAAAATGTTGCTGGAAATTATTGGCGCACGAAAAGGGGATGGTGCGTACGGTTTGCCCGTAATTGTTTGTGTCTGTGTGGATGTGAATGGATTTTGGCAGAGCTCCCCATTTTAGCATTGAATTTGGACGACCACATCAGTCCCCCCTTTGTTGATTTTACGGAGGTGATGAAGGGAGACTCAGTTGTTCGGTGTGTGTTTGATCCAGAGGAGATGTCTACAAAGTCTGCTTTCACTCTCTTTTTGCCGTGGTTCCCACCTTGGGACAAGGTGAATTTCAATCGTGGGGGAGTTGATAGATCATCCTTTACATATTATTAGGGAATATCCATAAGATATTATTCTATTTAGTTAATTGTGATTCACCCTATCCTTCTCATATTAGTTTTTGATATTATTAGATTTGAATATCTTTTCATATATTTGTTTCTTGTTCATTAAGTTAGGTAGTAGTTCCATTATTATAAATAGGGATAGGTTGTTATCATTTTATTTATTCAATGAAGCCAATCAATTATCAATGAAATACTTTTCCTAAACTTGTTTTGAGCAACAAGAATATTATCTTTCGTCCCTAGTTGTTGTTCGTCGGAGAACGTCCGAAAATCAGCAATTCGTGGTCCATCTTTCGAGAACGTCGAAGGTTCGATCACCTTATCCCTCCGAGAAGTTAGTTAACCGGCCTCGTTACGAGCACGTCTGTAACACCTCCACATCGATCCCCAAAATTTACCGGAGACGACCCATCAGTCTGGATTCACAAGGTCCAATCCTATTTCGACTACTTGAAACGTCGGAAAAGGACCGTTTCGCAGTCGGCCTACTGTTTGAACACCGCACGTACAATTGGTTCCTCCACCAACATGATCACAATTTGTTGAAAACATGGCCTGAATTCTTGGAGGCCGTGAAATGTAGATTCGAGCTCTCCGGGCGTTGAGGCGGCAGGTGTGATTTCGGGGGAATATGTCGACACCTTAATCAGTGGCGGCAGTACACATAACTTCATCCATTCCGACATAGTCAAGAAATTGCAATTGGAGGTTACGCCAACCAGTCCTTTTCGTGTTTATGTTGGCAATATTTATGGGGAGTCGTTATTTTGTAAGCAAAGTGTAACAATGTCAAGTTTTCACTTCAAGGACATGAGTTTGTTGCTGATATATTTGTGATCCCCATTCATGATACAAAGATGGTCTTGGAGCTCCATGGCTGAAGAGTTTCAGTGAGATTTACCGAAACTATGATGAACGCACGATGGAATTTATGCATAACGTAAGATGGTTACATTACGGGGCGGTTGGGCGAGGGAAGAGATATATTTTACAACACAAAGAAGGGCTAGGTATGTTCTATGGAATGTGATTAGTGTTGATCAAGTCACTTTTCCAAATTTATCATGGTTGGTTTATTTGAGATTGTCTTTTCAGTAGGACTAACTAATCATTTTAAGTCACTAATCATTGTGATTTCGGTTTTTTATCATTGTTTGATTTATATATTTAGCTTGATTCTAATATATCAAAACCAATTATTGAAATTTTTAATTTCACGAAAAATCATAAAATCAAAGTTCAGTTTGCTCGTTTTCTCTATAATTTCAAAAGATGACGGCACATGCCTCCAATGATAAGATAACAAATACACTGATAATGAACCTTACAAAACATTGGATAATTAAAGCAAACATATTCATACTATTACCAACACATTCTTGGATAACTAAACTTCATCACCACTATTGTCTCTTCTAACCTCATTCCTCACAACTCCGTCTATCTCCTATTTCCGGCGTTGGCAACACTCAAACATCTTCTCGAAAACATCCTCAAGTTTCTCAAAGTACTTATACCTAAAACTTCGACAAAGTAAAAGCACCCAAGAGAAGCCTCCTAATCCCACAACATATCCAGCCGCAGCAAACACATAATCCCACTCAATCTCCCTATCCGATTCCACTTCCACAAACCGCGGTGATGGATTCGTGCACCTAATGTGCATAGGGAGACCGCACAATCCCGTGTTCCCTTCAAATGAATCAGCAGAAAATGTTTGCAACTGATTCCCTATCGGAATCTCTCCAACTAGCTTGTTGTGAGATACATTCATCACACCGAGGAATGTGAGCACGCGATCTCCTTTGGTATCTCCCTGTGAGCTGGTTCATTGAGAGGTCAAGTGATCCAAGTTGCCTCAACTTGCCAAATGACTTTGGGATTCGACCGCTGAGAGCATTGTGAGATAAGTTGAGAAGATAGAGTGAGTTGAGCTCACCAATTTCCATGGGGATTTCGCCATGAAAATTATTGCAAGAGAAGTCAATAGAGATAAACTCTGGCCAAATCTTGACAAGCTCGAGCTCTAGCCCTTTAATGGTTAATGTCACCTCGTTCCCTTTGTAGAATCCCATGTACGAAGCCATGAAACCTAAGTTGATACGGTCCAACTCTGCATCACGATCCAACACCATTCCTCTCCAATTTGTGAAGTTGAAAGGATATAGATTGCCATTGAAATTATTGGAAGCTATGTCAATGATTTGAAGACTTGGCCAACTCTTTTGACATGTGATCTCCCGTGGAATCTGTTCGAGCGCAACACAAGCAACCGCAAGCTAGATGGGAGCATACATGGGAAATTACCAACTATTTGATTGTTTCTCACATTCATAACTTCTAAGGAAGTGCAATTCTCTAGAGAAAGTGGAACACCACCTACCAAATTGTTGTGACTCACATCTAAAGTCTTTAGGCTACAATTGGGAGAAATATTATCAGGGATCCAACCAGTCATGTTGTTTCTACCCAGATTAAGAACTTGAAGATTCTTCAAATTTTCAAATAGACAGAGAGGTATACTTCCACTCAAGTTATTGTTTGAAAAATCAAGAAATTCAAGACTTGTATTGTTGCAAATGAAGGGTGGAAGTGGTCCCCATAGATTGTTATTAGCTAGTGACATATAGTAATAGGAAATTTTTATTTCTTAATCTTTGTATATAACATTAAGCATACAATAGCAACTATGCACAACCCTATAATCCATATATATGAGTTAAACGAGTGGGTTTCATTGTTTCATTTTAATTAGTTCTTATGGTTTCCTAACTTATTATAAAAAGTGGGTTTCATTAATGTTTTGAAGTTGAAGTTTGATTATTAAGAATGTTTTCATTTCCAAAAGGTTAAGAGGGCATTCCATACATGTGTTTTGCATCATCAAGAATATCATGTAATAGGGGATTGTGTCATGTGTATGTGTGAGAGAGAATATGATACCATTTAAATTGTTATTGTTGAGCCATCAGTAGCGAAGGTTTGTCATGTTTCCAATCTCTCCTGGCAATGGTCCATTGAAATTGTTTACTTCCAATTGTAACTCTATCAAATTAACAAGGTGACCAATCTCTATTGGAATGAAACCTGGACAACATGAATTTTGAAAATCCAATTTGTTTAATTCTACTATGGTAGATATTCCTAAAATTCAAGACTTGCAAATAAAATGACAAGATCTTACCACTTAAAGCATTGCTGTTAAGGAACAATCCATACATGGTTGTTAAGTTCCCAATTTCTCTTGGCAACGATCCGCTAAACATATTTCGAGACATGCTTAAGCGCTCGAAATTCCTAAGATGACCAATCTCCTTTGGAATATTGCCTAATGTAGCAAAATCATCAGCTCATTTTTAGCTAAGTACAAAATATTTGAGTAGTTTAAGTTCCTGCCCAATCATACCAGTGAAATTGTTGAATTCAAGGCCAATTCTGAGAAGAGATGTCATGTTTCTAATATCTCTTGACAATGACCCACTTAATTCATTGAAGGCAAAGTCAGCATATTCCAAAGATGGCATGCTAAATATAGTTGATGGCAATGGGCCTTTTAACCTGTTGTAACTCAGGCCCAAACCTTGTAAATTAGTTAGACGACCAATCTCTTCTGGTATATTACCTAACAAGTTGAAAATTTATGAAATGACATCAAAAACATAATCAAATGTAAATTGCATCACATCTACATCGAATTATATATGAGTCAATACATGAAGGGCAATATTATAATTATTTCTTAAAGGAATACAGTAAAATTGATAAAGTAGAAGAGATATAGAAAGAAAAATGATTAGAGTATTGTTAGTAGAAAATGAATCTAACCTCGTTAGAACTTAGAAAGAACAACATATCTAAAATGGAGGTTATATATATATATATAGGGGTGCATTATAATGATAACCCCAATTTGTGTGATAACCCTATAACTAAATCTCCACCACACATTTTTAAAATATATGGTCTAGATTTAATCTAACAAAACTATCATTTTATCAAATAAAACTATCATTTTCGGATATATTAAGGGCAAAATTGTCATTTCATTTTAAAATTTGGTGGGAAAGAAGAAACTTGACTCAGACGTTAACATTCGATTTCTCACAACTCAAACCCTCCATCAATATCTCCCACAATCAAACCCTCCGAATCCCGTTTCAAACCCTACGAATCGAAGGAAAAATCATCACAATTCTGGAATATGTCGAAGGAAAACGCTGAAGCTTCACCGAAGAAAGGTTGGATGAAGTTTATTACTTATTTCACTTTTGATTTTGCTCGATTTATCATTTTGCTGAAGATTTTCTCGATTTTTTTTAGATTCTGTAGTTTTTTAGTGTAGATATTTCTTACATTTATACAATATCGTTCATGCATAACAATATTGAGAACAATCTACATATTTAGATTTACATTTTACCGTGCATGCTGCTGGTGTGTGTTTTTCTGTGTTTGTGTGTGTGTTTTGCTTTGTTTACGTGTGTTTTTGCTGTGTGTGTGTTGCTATGTGTTTGGTTGATCTGTTTAAATGTAGAAATTGTGATTTTGCTTGATAAAATGATACTTTGTGAATAGTGTTTTGTTTTACTTAAGTGACAAGTTATGCCCTCTCTGCTTTTTTGAACTCATTGAAATTCAGAAAATGATAGTTTCAGATTATAAAATGATAGTTTCATGGGATATGGGATAAAATGATAGTTTCATGGGATAAAATGATAGTTTACATTATAAAATGATAGTTTCATGGGATAAAATGATACTTTATGTTTGTTTGTGTGTGTGTCCTGATGCTAATGCTGCTGTGTTTGTGTGTGTGTTGTTGTGTGTGTCTCTGTGTTTTTGTATGTGTGTGTGTGTTGCTATGTGTTTGGTTGATCTGTTTAAATGTAGAAATTGTGCCTTTGCTTGATAAAATGATACTTTGGGTGCATAAAATGATAGTTTCTGAAAATGATAAAATGATACTTTGTGGATAGTGTTTTGTTCTACTTAAGTGACAAGTTATGCCCTCTCTACTTTTTTGAACTTATTGAAATTTAGAAAATGATAGTTTCAGAAGATAAAATGATAATTGCACTTGATAAAATGATAGTTTCAGATTATAAAATGATAGTTTCATGGGATATGGGATAAAATGATAGTTTCATGGGATAAAATGATAGTTTACATTATAAAATGATAGTTTCATGGGATAAAATGATACTTTATGTTTGTTTGTGTGTGTGTCCTGATGCTACTGCTGCTGTGTTTGTGTGTGTGTTGTTGTGTGTGTCTCTGTGTTTTTGTATGTGTGTGTGTGTTGCTATGTGTTTGGTTGATCTGTTTAAATGTAGAAATTGTGCCTTTGCTTGATAAAATGATACTTTGGGTGCATAAAATGATAGTTTCTGAAAATGATAAAATGATACTTTGTGGATAGTGTTTTGTTCTACTTAAGTGACAAGTTATGCCCTCTCTACTTTTTTGAACTTATTGAAATTTAGAAAATGATAGTTTCAGAAGATAAAATGATAATTGCACTTGATAAAATGATAGTTTCATGGGATATGGGATAAAATGATAGTTTCATGGGATAAAATGATAGTTTACATTATAAAATGATAGTTTCATGGGATAAAATGATACTTTATGTTTGTTTGTGTGTGTGTCCTGATGCTAATGCTGCTGTGTTTGTGTGTGTGTTGTTGTGTGTGTCTCTGTGTTTTTGTATGTGTGTGTGTGTTGCTATGTGTTTGGTTGATCTGTTTAAATGTAGAAATTGTGCCTTTGCTTGATAAAATGATACTTTGGGTGCATAAAATGATAGTTTCTGAAAATGATAAAATGATACTTTGTGAATAGTGTTTTGTTCTACTTAAGTGACAAGTTATGCCCTCTCTGCTTTTTTGAACTCATTGAAATTTAGAAAATGATAGTTTCAGAAGATAAAATGATAATTGCCCTTGATAAAATGATAGTTTCATGGGATAAAATGATACTTTGACTTTATATAATGACATAAACTGTTTAACACACTAAAATCTTTTGTTTATTAGGAAAGAACATTCGTGATGATGATGATTATGAACATAGAACATTAGCAGAAGAAGTAGAACATATAAGAAATAAGAAGAAAAGAAAGAATGATGATGCAACTGATGGTAAGACAACATCAAAGAAGGGCAAGAAAAAAGTTGTTGAAGATATTACAGTCATTAAGATAGCAACTTTGGCAGGAAGAAGGAATACTGACTTCTTCGTTGACATGCTTGAATCTCTAAACGAGAATCAAAGAAGAGCTGTTAGAGAGATTGGGTTTGGCGCACTCCTAAACTTCAATATAAGAAGTTTCCCAAGAGCATTAGCGTATTATCTGATCTACAACTTTAACCGTAAAAGTTCATCAATTGAGTTGAACAGTGGGGAATCACTGTTTTTAGACGATGAAGATGTTCACATAACTCTTGGGTTCCCGATTGGATCTTTACCTATCAATAAGAGCAAATTTCAGAAAAATACCCACATCAAAACTGAAATTGCTAAATTCTGTAAAGGTGGAGAGAAAAAAATGGTGCCAAAGTATGTTGTAGAGCAGATGGAGAGAGACAAAGAAGGTGGTGAGTTGTTTAAATGGACTTTTATGGTTCTCATGGAGTATGCCTTGATTAACACTCCTGCTGATGGAAATTTGAGGCCAAAAATTTTAGATTACATAGCTGATGTTGAGAAGATCAAAGAATACAATTGGTGTGGCTATGTCATATCTAGATTGCATGAAACACAAAAGAGGTGGAAAAAAAACACAGCAAAGATATTTACCGGGCCAGTTATCTTTGTAGTGGTAAGAATATATTTGTTTTCCATTGTCTATGAATCTATTTACAGAAAAACTAATATTTAGTTTTTGTTTAATGTAGGCTTGTTACGTGGACAGGATTCTTTTTGAAAAAAAAATGGTGCCAAGATGTTATCCAACAGTGAAAGGATGGACTGCCGAACTGTTGAAAGAAAGACAAAGAGCAGAAATGGAGAATTCAACATTTGGTATGGGTCATATGTATGACAGATATAAAAAGCAGCCACATGAAGAAAATGATGAAGATGACGAAGAAGAAGAATCTCAAGATGTAGAAGTGGGGACAACCAATGAATGGGAGAATTTCTTACATGAATGGAAGGAAGCTGCCAAAAATGTTAAAGCGTCAATGGAGAAGATTGTTGATGTCCTTGAAGCAGCGCCGGAAAAACTCAGGAATCTAAATAGCTTTAAGATAATCTGTGATACAACAAGAAATGCAGTGGGATTGAGAGAGGAAGGTGTGCAGCATGTTATAGAAAGTCAGAATACAATGACACAGGCTATAAACAATGATGAAACTGATGATCCTGAATGGATTGATATCATGATTGAGTTAACTAAAGCTGCTGAGAGGACATATATATTGAAAAATAGGAATGAGTTCCCTACCTTCACTCTGATACCTGAATGTGACGACAGTCCTAATGAGAATCAAGAATTTAATCGGGAAAAGGATGTAGAGAAGGAAAAAGATGATGAGGTGGAAAACGAGCAAGAGAAACAGAATGAAAGCGAAAAGGAAATGGCTAATAAAGCAGCTGGAAAAGAAGAGGAAAAAGTTTCAGGGAAAGAAGTTCAGAATGAAGAATATGAGGTAACTTTTAAAAATGATAGTTTAAGTACATAAAATGATTGTTTATATGGTTAAAATGATATAGGTTTGATGATGTTTTTTGGTGGTTCTGTTTTATTTGAAAACTGATACTTTTGCATCATAAAATGATAGTTTAAGCGGATAAAATGATACTTTTGCATGATAAAATGATAAAATGATAGTTTCGGGGAATAAAATGATAGGTTCTGTGAATAAAATGATAGTTTTGTTTCATAATGATAGTTTTAGATTTTTGGCTATGAGTATTATTTTATCAGCTATGAGTATCATTTTATCAGCCAAAAGTATCATTTTATCTACTGCAAGTATCATTTTGTCATTATATAATTCAGAAGTACCATTTTATAACATAAAAATGAATTATATTTTCATGCATATAGAAAAGTATCATTTTATCAGCTATAACTATCATTTTATCAGCCAAAAGTATCATTTTATTAGTAAGAAGTATCATTTTGTCATTATATAATTCAGAAGTATCATTTTATAACATAAAAAGTATCATTTTATCAGCTATGACTATCATTTTATCAGCAAAAAGTATCATTTTATCAACTGAAATATAATTTAATCAGCAAAAAGTATCATTTTATGTATATTAGCAACAAAAGTAATATACCTGTTAGTGTTGTATGTTGAATCAAATGAAATTACATCTCCAAACATATGATAATTTCATCTTGAAATAGCATCATCCCAGAACTGATACTTTTATTTGAAAACTGATACTTTTGCATCATAAAATGATAGTTTAAGCGGATAAAATGATACTTTTGCATGATAAAATGATAAAATGATAGTTTCGGGGAATAAAATGATAGATTCTGTGAATAAAATGATACTTTTGTTTCATAATGATAGTTTTAGATTTTTGGCTGATAATGTGATAGTTCCTGTGGATAAAATAGTATACCTTCTGTCAATAACAATTTATATTTTTTTTTAATGAAAGCATGACAGAGTTGATACCATAATAACCACTGTCATGGAGGATATCCACAGAGATGATGAAGTTTTAAAACAGAGAGAAGAAAATTTGAATAAGGAGAAAGTGGTTTCTCAAGAAGATGATGAAGTTTTAAAACAAAGAGAAGAAAATTTGAATAAGGACAAAGGGAAGAAGATGGTTTCTCAAGATCCTCCAATGGAAAAGGAGAAAGTGGTCAGAACAACAAAGAAAATTGTTGAAGCAATGTGCTCTCCCTACAATGTCAGAGCAGTGAATCTGAAAGGAAAGCTGAATAAAGAAGAGAGAGAAATAATGTACTGGTTGATGGCAGATGAAGAAAGTGAACAGTAAGTTTTGAATTACATAATTATATTCTTATTCAGTTCTTTTAACTAACATTAAATATGAATTTGAAATCAGTTATGAGGTAGTTTATGAGAACGACAAGATCACATTGTTCAAGATTGACTTCCACAGCCTTGCTCCACGTACATACGTCAGGATCAACATCATAGATGCATGGGTTGTGTTCCTCAACCACAATGAAAAATTCAAATCAAAGGCATCACCGAGTCGTCTTTTCATCAACACCACACCTACGGTACAGTAAACGATTAAATAAATAATAGTATTACATTAAAAGTTAAAATATATTTACAAAAATGTAAACATGACAGATTTACAACATTACTGCAAGGAGATCTGGTTGGACTGAAGCAGAGAGTCGAGAAAGATTTTGCTCAAACTTGAATGAATTTGTGTCAAAGATTGAAAATTTCAAATGGGAAAATTATGACCTGGTAAGTAATAATTAGATATACATTACAGAACAGGGGTGCGTTATAATGATAACCCATATTTATGTGATAAGCTAATAACCCTATCATTTTATGGGTCAAAAGTATCATTTTTACTAAAAATGATATTTATACATGATAAAATGATATTTTTCGTCCATAAAATGATATTCTGTTCTATAAAATGATACTTTTCTTCCATAAAATGAGGGTTATTAGGTTATCATCATAAATATGCGTTATGATATGATGACATCCCTTACAGAACAACATACCTATATTTTTGAAAATGACATTTATATATAATGTTTTGAAAATTAGATATTCTTTCCGATCTGGGCGTATGAACATTATTATATCATCTGCTTCAATCTCAAAATGCAAATGATGGATGTGATTGACAATTCTCTGGTTAGTGAAGATTTACTTGAGAAGAAATATGAAGATGCACCAAGTACTCTGGTATGTTTAGTTAAATGCATTCAATATTTATTAGTTAAAATGCATTGAATATAATTCAGTATGGAACATAATATAATTTTTAATCAACCTCATGTATGTTTTGTGTTATTTGAATAGAGAAATTTCTTCCGAACTTATCTTGGAAATGGAGTCAATCCATCAATGGGAAGAACTGTCAAACTGTCAAAAACCAGATACATGAATATGCCATGGCAGAACGATACAAATAAAGTTGACTGTGGAATTTATGTGATGCGCCATTTGGAGACTTACATGGGTGGTCCTGTTCGTAACTGGAATTCGGGTTTAACGAAGAAGGGAACAGAGTCTTTCATAAAACTCCGTGCCAGATATACTGAAGCATTGCTTATTGGAGATACTAACAAGAAGGCTTTTGAGACACTTACAATGATAAAGAAGAAGTTTGAGAATGACAGCAAAAAAGGAGAAATTGATGTTGAAAAGATGATCAGAGAATTTGAACCCCTTGTATACTAACTTATATGACTTGATAATAGCGTTTTGTAATAGTGGTTTCGAATATAATCACCCAAAATTATCATTTTATCTGCTGCAAGTATGTCATTTTATCAGTCAGAAGTATCATTTTATCATTTTATCTGCTCCAAGTATCATTTTTTCAGGTTAAAGTATCATTTTATCAGTTTATAAACAAAAGAATGATGTTATAAGCCAAAATGTCATTTTATAAGCCCAAAGTATCATTTTATTACTGCAAGTATCATTTTGTCATTTTATCAGTCAGAAGTATCATTTTATCATTTTATAAGCCCAAAGTATCATTTTATTAAACAAAAATGTCATTTTATCAGAAGTATCATTTTATCAGTCAGAAGTATCATTTTATCATTTTATCTGCTGAAAGTATCATTTTATCAACTGCGAGTATCATTTTATAATTTTATAAGTCAGAAGTATCATTTTATCAGCTTATATATCATTTTGTCAGATTAAAATATCATTTTATCCGTTGAGAGTATCATTTTATCAGCTTATATGTCATTTTTTCCAGCTTATACATGATTTTATAAGGTTATTGTCATTTTATTTGCTGCGAGTATCATTTTTTCAGGTTAAAGTATCATTTTATCAGTTTATAAACAAAAGAATGATGTTATCAGCCAAAATGTCATTTTATACACCAAAAATACCTAAACTATATCAAATGGCTTCAATCTGTCTTCTCATTGACTCTACCACAATTTCTTGAATCATGACGACCCATCTCATGACATTTACCACACCGTCGTAGAGGCTTATTTGCTTTCCTTATTGCACTCTGCCTCTTTGCTACTTTGCCACTAGCTGATCCTTTGGTACTAACAACGTCTGGAGGATGTACATCAATTACATCAGGTACTGCCATTCCATAAAAATCCTCAACCATCTTCTTCTTTTCAATGACTGAAGGTGCTGCACAATTTCCAAATATATGTTGTTCCAAATCATCAAGACCAGCACTTAACAAAGACAAATGATCAATACTTCCTTCAGACTTTTGGACTAATCGATAAAAGTTGGAGAACAACTTTTTCTTAACTTCCTGCTTTTCATCCAAATCTGCAAGATAAAAGATAACATTATTACAATAAGTACTATCATTTCTCTGACTGAAAAATAGAATTTTTACAAATAAGGTTAAAAATGGAACACACGTTCAAATGGTTGTTGTTCCTCAGATGGTAGACCATGTGCTGCCTTTAGTAAAGAGCTCTTCAACCACCTTCGACCAAAATATTTCTCAGGAATGAGATTAGCAGACTTATTCTTCAACAAACAAAATATATGACAACATAACAAACCAATTCTGGAAAACTTCTTGCAACTACAGTCGAATGTGTCTTTCTTACAATCATACTTAACATCCAATGTTCTACCATATTGGTCCTTGACCTGATGCATCTTGATGTTATCCTCAACAGTAGTTATAGAAACAATCTCACATACCATACTTATTTCCTGTTGTACATGTTTGAAAATAGAATCAGTGTAGATTGTAGATGCATGCTTCTCAATAGGCAATTGGGTTGACAAATCAGGAATAGTTGAGTAATCCAAGTAGTTCAATCGTGAATTGGCATTCCTTTGATCTCCCACAGCATAATTAAAGAAATTGATGAACTGTACAAGATTTGCACGTGGCTTTGTGTAGTTTTTAAAAAAGCTATTCTCCGATTCAGACATCGATGTAGTCCTAAGAAGCGACCCCATGGGAAAATCTCGAAAATAAGCAGGAACCCAGAATTCTCTATCTTCAAACATTGATCCAAACCAGTGCACGTCTTCTAATCCATACCGTTCCATTATATCATTCCATATTATATCAAACTCATCAGGCTCTAACAAATCAGACCAAACACATGCATTCAACTCTTTTTTGAAATCTTCATTACCAAGTAAAGATTTGGGCAACTTATCTGACACCTTAACCATGATATGCCACATACACCATCGGTGCCTTGTTTGTAAAAGTACTTGTTGAACAGCAAGTTTGATCCCCCAATCTTGATCAGTGATAATCAATTTGGGTGCTACCCCCATGCATCGAACAAAACAGCCAAACAACCAAGAATAGGATTCTCTACCTTCACTTGATAACAAGCCAGCTCCAAATGTAACTGGTCTAGAATGGTTATCTTTTCCAGTGAATGGAGCAAAAATCATGCAATACCTTCAGAATATAGCATAAAAATGAATTATATTTATCATAAAATGGTTAAAATGATATAGGTTTGATGATGTTTTTTGGTGGTTCTGTTTTATTTGAAAACTGATACTTTTGCATCATAAAATGATAGTTTGAGCGGATAAAATGATACTTTTGCATGATAAAATGATAAAATGATAGTTTCGGGGAATAAAATGATAGGTTCTGTGAATAAAATGAGTATATTCTGAGTATCATTTTATCAGCCAAAAGTATCATTTTATTAGTAAGAAGTATCATTTTATCTACTGCAAGTATCATTTTGTCATTATATAATTCAGAAGTACCATTTTATAACATAAAAATGAATTATATTTTCATGCATATAGAAAAGTATCATTTTATCAGCTATAACTATCATTTTATCAGCAAAAGTATCATTTTATTAGTAAGAAATATCATTTTATCTACTGCAAGTATCATTTTGTCATTATATAATTCAGAAGTATCATTTTATCAGCTATGACTATCATTTTATCAGCAAAAAGTATCATTTTATCAACTGAAATATAATTTAATCAGCAAAAAGTATCATTTTATGTCTATTAGCAACAAAAGTAATATACCTGTTAGTGTTGTATGTTGAATCAAATGAAATTACATCTCCAAACATATGATAATTTCGTCTTGAAATAGCATCAGCCCAAAAGAGTCTAGTTAACTTTCCATGAGATCCTATCTCAATTTCATAATAGAAGGCATCAGATGATTCCTTTTGAGAACGCATATAATCAAAAATCATTTGAGCATCTGAACCATCAATATTGGACATAATATCACGATAACCATTTCTAATATCAATAATATCACATCCAACATTTTCAGGTCCACCCATTATCTCCTTCAAAAGTTTGAATGTGAGAGTGGGACCAATATTACACCTGCCACAATCCTCCATAAACCTCCGATGGATAGGATCCAGATTGCGATTGGCCATCATAAAATGCCTATGCTCATCCGCAACCATTAAGTGATTATGATACTCAACAAACTGATAAACCTCATATCCTCTGCTCTTGCCATCTGAATAATATCTCAAATTGAGCTTAGCAAGACATTCACACCTAAATGACCGACACCTACGCTTTTTAAAAGACACTTCAGTTGATTGGGATGCATGACCAGGTATAAAATTCTTAGAGCCTTGTCTGCTGCAAGCCAAATACTGCCACTTAGTAATACCTTGAACTGATTTGTTACCCATTTTACGAATGCCAAAACCAACTGAACGAGCATAATGTTCATAGAAACCAACTGCTTCTACTAATGTATTGAATTTCATACCAATCATTGGCTTCAAAGCATCATCACAAACAGGAATGTACATACCTACAAATCAGTAAAAGTATCATTTTATCATAGTATCATTTTATCATAATATCATTTTATGCACTAAAAGTATCATTTTATGCAGTAAAAATATCATGTTATGCAATAAACCTATCATCACAAACAGGAATGTAAATACCTACAAATCAGTAATAGCATCATTTTATCATAGTATCATTTTATCCGACAAAAGTATCATGTTATCCGACAAAACTATCATCACATGCAGTAAATGTACATACCTACAAATCAGTAATAGTATCATTTTATCATAGTATCATTTTATCATAATATCATTTTATCCGACAAAACTATCATATTATGCAGTAAACCTAACATTTATAAGCCAAAAGTATCATTTTAACACATAATCGACAATACATAATATAATCAAATAAGAATTTCAGTACATCAGAAACATAAACCAATCAACAACTAATATTAATCTAAAATCAAATTCAATACATGAATATGAACACAATCAATAAGCTAAGTAATAGATAATGATTGTTACCTTCGTTATTTGCTACAGATTCCATCGAAGCAAATTTTCACAGCAATTGAAGAGGTAATCAATGAAAATAAGAACGCAAAATTGAAAACATCTTCCCGATCACAATTATGGAAACAAAATCTGGAGAATACGGAATAATGAAACAAATCGAAGAAAATCTGGAGATGTTGAAATAAAATAGGCGAGAAATATGGAAGATGAAGATGAGAGAATCGATCTTAATTGTGAAGATGAAGATGAAGGAGAGAATTGAGTTCAAAAAGAATGAAAGCGTGATTCGCGCGTTTGGAGTAGAATTCAGAAATTAAATGAGGAAATTACATTTTTACCCCTCTGCGCCTTTTTTATAAGTAAATCTAAGTTTGAATCTCAACCACAAGATTATCAAATATGTGTGGTCCAGATTTGGTTATAGAGTTATTATGTGATTTGGGGGTTATGATATGATCACATATATATATATATATATATATATATATATATATATATGAAAAGATTTGCGTGTGCGTAAGTTTATCTTTTGTTTTTGAAATAAATGATACATATATATATATATATATGAAAAGAGTTTGTGCGTGTGTGTAAGTTTATCTTTTGTTTTTGAAATAAATGATACTCCAAAAGTCGTCTATTGTCATAAACATAATAGTGATGATTTTTCATTTACTTTAAAATTATATTCCTATACACCAAAATTATTTACTTAGAAAAAGAGAAAATGGTTTATGAATACAAAAAGAACTCTAGATTAAGGAATATCATGTTGACTGTAGATCTAATCTTGAAGTTGTGCTACGAAAATTGAGGCTTTCATTAAACAGTGATAGCATGTCATTTAAAGATTTCCATGACGTCAAGTAAAAAAATTACTGGTAATTAAATTATATTCCAATACCCGGAAACTGAAATATTTACAATATTCAATTTGTTAATTACATTTTAAGAGGAAAACGATACTACATCGATCAATTCATCCCCATTGTCATGTGATTAAAGATTGATAGTTCCTTTTGTCTTAAATTCGACTGCTCTGCATGACTTATTATTTACACTAGACGAAGACTTCTTAAGTCAAGTCAATGTCCTTATTCATAATTTTTCTCTCCATTTAATATTAATGTTAACATTTTTTTTTCAATTAAATACATTAACAATCAATTTTTAAATCTTGTACTAACTAAAAAATGTGTCATTTGAGTTGCGACAAAGGTAGTATATCATTACAAATGTTAATCAATATTTGGTTACATTTCGATTTTATTTTCAAGAATAGTTTAGTACTCCTACTCCCTCTATCCCACAATAGGAGTCACATTTGGTGTGAGGACGGTTTTAAGAAATGTAAAGAACAGTGGGTTGAAAAACTTAGTGGAATATGTAACTCACTCTTTTATATACTCCCTCCGTCCCCCATTAAGAGTCACACTTTGACCGGGCACGGGTTTTAAGAAATGTAAAGAAAATTTGGTTGAAAAAGTTAGTGGAATGTGGGATCCACTTTTTTATATTGATTTTATAATAAAATGTGAGTGAAGTGAGTTAGTAGAATGTGAGACCTATTAACCATTTATGGTAAAAATGAAGTGTGACTCTTAATTGGGGACGGACCGAAATGGAAAAGTGTGACTCTTAATCGGAGACGGAGGGAGTATGTTTTATAATAAAATGCAAGTGAAGTGAGTTAATGGAATGTGAGACCTACCTACCATTTATGGTCAAAGTGCAATGTGACTCTTACTATGGGACGGAACAAAATGACAAAATGTGACTCTTATTGTGGGCTGAAGGGAGTAATTTAATATCTATTTTTATAGTATATTGCATATAAACTCAAATCCTTTAGCCTATGAAATTGATATAAAATGTTTTTGATATAAAACTCATTCACTGTATGCATTATATATTTGTTGTTTATATTTATTACTTTTAGCTATTAATCAAATTTTGTACCCGTAATTTACGTGATTCGTTGAGAATAAAACACAACTATATAAATACTTGGGAAGTGTTATATTGCTAACTCATAATTTAATTGTTAACCGCAACTAAATAATAGTCATTAGATATTCAAATTAAGAGCTTGGATCATTAATCCCTAAATGTAATACGATCAACGAAAAACGTCAATAAGGTCATAAGATTAATTCCAAAAAATATCAATAGGGGTATTAATGTCAATTAACTATATATTTAGTTATAACTAACTTTTAAAAGAAATCCCAAAACTTTAAATTCATATAACGTATATTAAATTAAAGATAATTTCATAAGGATTCCAACGATATCCTACATGCATATGTTCCGACGTCAAAATTTGAAAAAAAAATTCAAAATTTTTTTTAATTTTTTCTTACAAGCAGAAATGTCAACATACTATATAAAATATGTCAATATAAGCAATGAGTTAACATTCTTAAACATTGTGTTGATATTTTCAAACACTATATTGACATTTTCATCCAAAACCCTAATTTGAAGTTTATTTTATCTTTTTTTATTTAATTAATAAAAACGAAAATTACACGTGGCAAATTGTAGACCACACGTTTTCTAAAATCCTATGGCCTTAAATTAGTTGTAGTTAGCAATTAAATGATGAGTTAGCAATTGATCCCTCCACGTAAATACTGAGATTGAATAATAGAAGAAAGATGTGTTTATGGTTCAAATCGTCTCACGAAAGACCTTTAAAACACGGCATGCCTTTAATATATAGTCCACATTTATTGGTCTCAAGTCAAGTCTATGTTTATCACTAATAAATAGTCGCTTTCTGAATAGACAATTGGACATATATATAGGGCATATATATCAACGTATAGCTGTGGTGAATTTTGACATAAAGTATGTCGTATTGGAATTATGCATCATATCAATGAGAAAAGTATTAATCCCTCCGAAGATGACTCATTCCTTGGGTAGCACGGAATTTTGTGCAATTTTATATTACAGTATATGTTAAGTAGAGCGCGCACCGCACACAAGAGATTGAATAAAGTAGGATGGAGAGAATACTTAAAATCATATATTGAATAAAGTAGGATTGAACAAAGTTCAACGGAGACGAACCATCAGGATGGATTCACAAGGTCCAATCCTATTTCGACTACTTTGAAATGTCGGAAAAGGACCGTCTACGCTTAGTTGGACTACTTTTTGAACACCGGGCGTCCAATTGGCTCCTTCACTACTTTGATATAGTCATACAGGCTCAGCCCTTGACACTAACGATTCAAGCCCGATACTGCGTGCCCCTCATATTTTCTTACAGACATAAATATTAACAATCGTAAATTTTATTTCTTTTAATATTTCACTAAATGCCCCTCACCCAATTCTTAAAATTCCTTCATGTATATAAATTAATACTTCATCCGTTTTCTCATAGTTGAGTCATTTTTGTTTTTCGGAAAGTTCCCTCGTAGTTGAGTTATATCCATATATAGTAACATCTCTCTTTCTTACTTTACTCTCTTTTTCTTTATTCTCTCTACTTTATTCACTTTCTACTTTATTCTCTCTACCTTTTCCTCTCTCTTACTTTTTTTATCTATTTATTTAACACACCCAACATTCCTTTATAAAACTCCGGGTCGAAAAGTTTCGTCTCTACTATGAAGAAACGGAGGGAGTACATAAAAATAAAAACTCACTTTCATAAAGATGTATTAGAGTACTACTGCCTCCTTAGTGTTAAGCATCGAACATATCACAATCGTTGGATCCTTGGATTAGATGGTTGTGATAAACTACATTATTAGACTAAGATATACATTATTAACCAAACTATATTATTTTACTAAAATAGTACATTATTAGCTAAGTTATATTATTAGACTAATGATTTATATTATTAAATGACATGTGACATTAATCTAATCGTTAGATCACAAGATATAATGAATAACAAGCGTTTTGATTTCGAAGCAAGTTGAAAATAATACATTTTCACTGTCATATAGTATAATTCATAAAATATGTGTTAATTTAAAATAGAAATAGAGTAACTTAAACCTGAAGTGTGATTGGAGCTAAGAAGACAGTTTGTATTAAAAGCTAAAATAATTGCAGTGAAGGTAGAATTTTGGAGAAAACTTTTCCAAGTCAAGTCAACTACAAAGAGATAATTTCCAAAATTGTACTGTCCCACTGGAAGTATAAATACGCATTTGGTGTCCCACTTTAACATTTTTTATTGACTTGTCGGTTCAAGTCATTATTTTGGGTCTTGATAAAATATTTGGTTATGAAAATAAAAGTTACTTTTGGCAAATTACTACCTAATAATGTTTTTGGAAAATAAGAGTGGTCACGGAAAATATATGTGAGACCAAGTTTGTATTATAATCACAAGGCTTTGTCAAATTATTTAGTAAAGAAAATAAAATTTTATTTTGGGTCAAATTATGTGTTAATCTTTTGTACTTTCGTGATATTAGAGTGGTATTCTACGTCATTCGTCCATATTAAATATCTCATATGCAATTTTTAAATATCCACATTTAAATGTCTTATTTCAATTTTATTATATTTAACATTAGACTTTACATTCCACTAAGCCATCCCACCCTTATTTTATTAGGAGTATAAAACTATTATTTCTTTCGTTCTATCTAAAGTGATGTATTCCTTTTTGGACATGAATTATAAGAAAATGATATTTAGAGAATCGACGAAATAAAAACAAATCATAGAAGATGAATAGAGAATAAATTTATCATTTTTCGCTAAAGATGGAAATGACGGAATCCCAAAAAGGAATACTAATCATTTATAAATTATAATGGAACGAAGGAAGTATATAAAAGTAGTATTTACAATAAACTAACTTTAATTTCCTATACATTTTCATTTATTAAAATCCATGTTGTATAAAAAAGAGACATTAATTCATCAACCAAGAGAAAAAACTTAAGTGATTAAGAAGATAAAACCGGCAACTTTATATATATTCCAAGCAAAAATGCAAAATCTTTCACGAGTCGAGTCAAATGCAACGTGACAATTTTCAATGTGTTGTCTTATCTGACTCTGTAGAGTCACATGCTATAAATCTAGTACTATCTCATAAATGAAAATGAGGGTAGCTTCTTAATATCCATCTCAGCTTAATTGTCACACTTAGAGTGGGCACGAGTATTAAGAAATATAAAGAAAAATTGATTGAAAAAGTTAGTGGAATGTTGGACTTACTTATCATTTATGATAAAAATGAAGTGTGACAATTTAGTTGGGACATACTGAAATGGAAAAGAGTGATAATTAAGTTGGGACGGAGGGAGTAATGGATACAATGTCTCCTATTTATAGAACGTTCAAGTCTTTTTTCCATTTCGGGAAAGAATTGAAAAAAAAAATAACACAGAGTATAGCTGATAATTACGCATTACTAAAAATAAAGAAAAAAGAAATTCAACTATCGGTAAACTCTTGATAACGATCGGGACAATGGGTCTTAAACAGCCGCTTGACCGGGGCTGCTTTCCAAATGTGACAACTGGAAAGTGACAATTTTCCACATAGTTCTCACTCTGTAAGGTAACATGTTAATGGAAAATGAGTGAAGCTTTTTTAATGAATTCTTACCCTACTTTGTTGACATGTCTGTGCAAGTCATTATTATGTAACGTAGAGTAAGTTTCAAATGAATTTTGTATAGTTTGGGGTTGATTTCAGCTGCAGTAATTTTGAGATTTAGCTATGATATATAGGGCCGCACTAAAATAAAACTATTCTTATTTGAATTATAAAGATGGATATAATTCAAATTTCTTTATTAAAATCTAAAAATGCAAATGCATAAACATGTTGGCATCATGGACTATTTTACTGAATATAGGTACAGGGGTGCGTTATAATGCTAACTTTTTAAGTTGCTAACTCTGCTAACTCATCAACGTAATATATTAAAAATGTCAATATGACATTATGTGTTGATATTTTAATGTCATCTTGTTAACATTTTTAATACACGGCGTTGATGAGTAAGGAGAGTTGCAACTTATGAAAGTTAGCCATTGATCACACCCCATGCGAGACTGCCGAATTAAGCTCAAGAAAATTAACAACAATGCTTATCTTAAATAATAGGAGTAGTAAAGATTCTAGATTTCAAAACAACAACAAAATAATATATCCAAAATAATTAATTTTGAAGCTATCCGTCATTTATTTTCTTGCCTTGCTCCACCAAAGCCCGAATTCAATTTCCTCACTCATTGGAATAGCAAGTAGATGGGGATCTCAATAAAACAAATTATTTATGTGAAAATAATATCTTTACCGCTTTCACAAAATCTCTAAGCAAAGATCCATTTTAAAGATCAAACCCCCACAAAATTCCTTTCAAAAGATTATTAAAAGTTAATTAGCTAAAGCACATTCATGAAGAATGATATGCAATGAGCCTAATGAGGTTATGCTTCCTATATTCGTATTTAGCTCAGAGGACTTCAATTCTTCATTTTTCCATTTTTGTCATAGTTGATTTATTATTCCATTTTCTATCTTTCTTTGATATTGGACAAATCATTGACTTGTTATTTTATTCGAAGTGCGTTTGGATTTGATTTCGTTTTTATTTGTTTTAGAGTTATTGAAATTGGATTAATCCCGATGTATTATCTACTTATGGATCAGTTTTAAATATATCATTGCCTCAGTCAGTGAAAAAATGTTTTAGGTACGTGGATCACACTCAACCAAATAATTACTCATGTCTTATTGTAAAATCAGTATATAAAATTTGAGCCCACATTTCATTAACTCATTTCTCCATTTTACTTTATAAAGTTAAACAATTTTTTAAAATTCATGTCAAGTCAAAATGGAACTATAAATGGCGAACGGAAGGAAGAATTGTGATTGAATATTTTCCATTGTCGTTAGTCATGATGATTAACTAACAATTGGGGCATGACACCTATATTGTGGAAAGTAAATGTTTGAAGGTAATGTTTTCTTGACATTAAACGGCCAAGGTTTACAAATGGGAAACGATCAATATATACAATTTGACTTATACATGGGACTCCATTTTTTAAAGGTAAATAGCCATATCAAAATCTGGTCTGTTCCATAAAATTTGAAATCCACTAATTAAATAACAAAATTTCAATTTTTCTACTCTATTCCATATTGAAATCTCAATTTACATCGACAAAATTGTCCAAGCAAAGATACACTCCAAAGATTACAAAAAAGGGCCATAATCTCAAAAGGGATCTCAAATAAAATAAAAAGGCCCAAAACTTCTTTCTTCTTCTTAACAAAATAGGCCCAACTGAATTATTTAAACAAAACAAACTGGCCCAAAAGTGAGCCCAACTCCAGAGAATAAGATTGTGCCTTAACACACACAAATCAGAAAAGCTGTGACCTCCTCTGCGCCACCAAACCGCCGTCGCCGGTCACCAACTCCATGTACGGTAGTTCCCTTTTAACATTTGTGCTTTAATAGATCTTTATTATAATTTTTATTTGATCATAACATGTCACCATTTCATTATTTATCATTTTTCACATGACATCATAAGAGGCACTCCAACCGTTTGCCAAAATGCCCGACAAAGTCTGGTGTAGTCTAAGTGTTCTTCATACCATCAATGACAAAGATTACTCCATATTTTTTAAAACCTAATCTTCTCCTTCATCAAAAATTGTTCAGCCATGGCTCATGCTGATAATTCAAAGTCCAACAATTCGGAGCAGCGACCCTATCTTCGGCTCGATCCCCCGAAATTCAACGGAGACGACCCATGAGGATGGACTTTCAAGGTTGACATGTATTTCGACTATTACGGAATGTCGGAAGAGCATCGTCTACACTTTGCCGGACTACTCTTCGAGCAGCCGGCGCTGGATTGGCTCATTTACCGAAAAAAACACAATTTGCTGAAATCATGGCCTGGTTTCATGGAGGCGGTGAAAGAGAGGTTTGATCCAACATATCATGACAATCACATAGGGAAACTCTGCAAGCTGCAGCAACTCAACACGGTGATGGAATATCAGGACGAGTTCGAGAGGCTTTTGGTCAAGATTAAGGGTGCGTCGCTATCGGAGAGTCACATTGTCTCCATATGTGAATCGGGCTTCAAAGATGCTAGGTGAAACGGGCATGAAAAGTTCTTCAGTCATATTAGTCCACATTAAAGTTTAACAGAAGTGGCTAGTATTGTTAGAATCATCATCAAGTTCTGAACAATTACTTCTGATATTTCTGTTTAAGAGAAACAAAATATCAGAGTTATATTTTGGTCCAAAGTCTAAGACATAAGATTAGAAAACAATTTTGAGCATTGAAATATTTGATTTTTTAGCATCTGTGCAGATTGCATGCAAAGGGTTGCTTAATCACACAATCGGAACCATATGTATATTTTATGAACAAAAGTAGCCTAACTTAGAAATACAACATTGCATAATTTAAGATGCATTATTTGCAAAACATCATACACACAACATGCTAGTGTTCCAAATGAAACTCAAGAAAAGCACAATTGTTTGTCTTGAATCACCTTCTCCTTGTTGTTGCTTTTGCTCTATTTCTTCTCTTCATCTTACTATTACTATATCCAACGCCAAAGAAAGAATTCCACTAACCATCTTGGCCTTCCCCTTCTTATAATCATGTAACCAATTCCAATTCCAACCACAAATCCACATCCATACCCCATCACCACACTTCGCCAACCAAATCCATCTATAAATCCTGACTCTTCATCATCATCTTCTTGTGGAGGAAACACTGATTTTCCATCGGTTGTTTCACAGTGCTTTGCCAACGGAACTCCACACAATCCCAAGTTTCCTATGTATGAATCATTCTGAAACGTAGAAAACTGCTTAGATTGTGGTATTGGCCCCACAAAATTATTCATTGATAGGTTTAATTTCGAAAGAAACGTCAAACCTGTCAGATCACTTGGAATTTTTCCACTCAATCTGTTCCATGACAAATCCAATGACTCAAGAATACTTATATTCCCAAGAGACACAGGAATCTCTCCCGTGAGAGTATTACTGGACAAATTCAAGTATCTAAGAGAATTAAGATTGCCGATGGAAATTGGAATATTCCCGGAAAATCTATTGGAAGATAAGTCAATCATTGTAAACGTATCCAACAATCTTTTCAATTCCTGATCCAAACCTTTCAAAGTGACACCTAAGTCTAAATATGTTTGGAGCCTATCCTTCTCAACGCGTGTCAGATTATCCTTGGCATCTATCATACCTTCACAATTCTTGAAATATCTATCAGGTAAAGAGCCAACAAATGCATTTCTTGATATATCCAAGACTTGCAACTTTGGAAACGGATGCTCGGTCTTTGAAGCCTCCAACATAGTACCATTCAACTTGTTAGACCTCAAGATGAGGACGCGAAGTTGAGGGAATGTTTCCATCCAGAAGGGAAATGCACCTCGTATTTCATTATCACCAAAATCAATGCTTTCCAGGCGTTGGCAGTTGATTAGGGAATGTGTTATTCCTTCCAACTTATTGCCATACAGAATAAGGGCCTGAAGACTGCAACCTTTTGCAAATGTGGATTGAAGGGCTGTGATTTGGTTTCCACCCAAATTAAGAGCCAACAATGAACTATTGAAGTTTCCCAAGCACTTTGGAATCTGTCCTTCCAAATGATTGTCTGCTAAATGGAGGAGTGTCAGTAATCTCAAGTTGCAAATGGATGATGGAATCTCTCCAATTAGTTTGTTATGAGGGAGTACTAAATAATCCAGCTCTGACATATTCCCAATGGCGGAAGGTATTGGACCTGAAAATTGATTTTGAACAGGGATCAAGAATGACATATTGACATATGAGAGAGAGAGAGAGAGAGTCTGATATGATACCATTTAAATTATTGTCGTGAAGCCATAACTCAATGAGGTGTTTCAGGTTTCCAATTTCTTTTGGAATAGTACCTACTCGTACAAATTTTGAAAATGACAATCATAACATCCAATGAGTTAATAAATACAGTACAACTTTGTATCCAATAATATATAAAGAGACATGAAATCATGCTACTTAAAATATGAAGTTGTGACACTAATATATATATGTTTAGGATTCAGTAAAACATGTACACAGTAAGAGTCTTATTTTGTCATTTCGGTTCGTCTCATATTAAGAGTCTTATTTCACTTTTACCATAAATGGTAAGCAGGCCCCGCATTACACCAACTTATTCCACTCACATTTTATTACAAAACTCTATATACAAGTGATACTCATATTCTACTAACTTAATCAACCTACTTTTCTTCCACTTGAGACAAGAAAATGATTTAGTTATAACTAATAAATTTTAATTTTCATTAATACTGAGTTAACATCAAATAGCCGATTGATAGTTACTCCCACCGTTCCATATTAATTGAGTAATTTTTCTATCTTGAGAAGTTCCAAGATAATTGAGTTTCTATTTTTGGAAAAAAGTAACAATTCTCTTTAACTATATTCTCTCTATTTTATTCACCATCCATTTAACACACTAATTCTTAAACTTTGTGCCGGAAAAAAGTGCCTCTATTAATAACGAACGGAGGGAGTATCATATTACGGGAAAATGTGACACATTCATGTTGACACAAAATTGAACAACTTAAACTAATTTTATTAGCAAAAAATGCAATAAAACGTTACAAACAATAAAGTAAGTTATGAAGGGTTGGAATCGTACCACTTAAAGCATTATTGGAAAGGTATAAACCAAACATGGCTGTCATGTTCCCAAGTTCTCTTGGCACTGAACCACTAATTCTGTTGCAACACATGCTCAATCGCTCGAAATTAGTAAGACGACCGATCTCTTTTGGAATTTCACCTGCAGGGTTATGACAGAAATCATAAACTTAATTAACTAAGTTTAATCATCAACATCTACATCACTACATGTAGAGTGATGCACTTCAAGCTGAATACACTAAAACTTTCAACAATGTCGGAATGAGTTGAAATTCGCATTAGGATTTGAAACGAACAAAGGATTCAGAGTCCGTGATTATAGTTTTAATTATTTTTTTGGCTTTATAGTTGTAAGCCTGTGATTGTTTTTTCTATTTGATTTATTTGAATTTCTAGAGTTTTCAAAGCATTTATAAATAGTGAGTTTTATTGTTTTATTCGTATTTGTTGGTTTTTAATCTTACAAGATAAGTAATTAAAATTCAAAGTAGTGCAACTTTCAATAATTCTTATTCCCTAACTTATATTTAATCTTTATTATTATTAAAATAATAACTTCAATAAATTCTAAAGAGGCATGAAGAATAGGATATACCACTGAAATGGTTGAATTCAAGGCCTATTCTGAGAAGGGATGTCATGTTTCCAATTTGTGGTGATAATGGTCCACTTAGTTCATTGTAAGCAAAGTCAACATATTGCAAGGATGGCATGCCGAAAAGAGTTGCAGGCAATGAGCCTTTTAACTTGTTGGAACTCACGCCCAAACTTTTTAAATTTGTTAGACGACCAATCTCTTCTGGAATATCACCTGCATGAAATTAAATCCATGTGCATATAATTTAGTACATATTATTCTGGAATGCTCAAACTTAAACAAACGTAGGGACCGTAAGCGCATGAGATAAGATCTTACCACTTAATTTGTTCGTACTAAGGTCTAACAATCGAAGCATTGTCAAGTTCCCAATTTCTCTAGGAACGTGGCCCCTAAAGTCGTTGACACTTAAGTCCAAAGTTTGTAGATTTGTAAGACCAAATATCTCGTTTGGAATATTATCTGAGTAAATTGAATTGAATCAAATCAATCAAGCCAAAACAAATGCAGGGAGTTAACGAGCATGATATAAAATCTTACCACTTAACTTGTTTGTATTAAGATCCAACCATTGAAGCATTCTCAAGTTCCCAATTTCTTTAGGAATGTTACCTATGAATAAATTGCACCAAACAATCCATAACAAATGTAGGCATTAATGTAAGAGTATGAGATAAAATCTTACTCCCTCC